>NC_140532.1:36545953-36960953 GCF_057382185.1 Mchenga conophoros | reverse complement strand
CATCCTATTAAATTAAAATGATGAAATCAATGATTACCTTGACGACTTGTATGATTATCATAAATCATACCTTTCCCCTAAAATGAGAGGAAATAGTGTAGAAAAGAAACAATTTATCAGCAATTACTGAAACAAGCCCTTCAAGTCATGCATGGCAACACATCTATTAGGTGTCATCTGTGAAGGTTCTCAGTCATCTGGGTCATCAGGGTCCAAGGAGCTTGGAAAGAAAAGCATCTGGATGTTTCACCTCTCACCCAAGAAGCTTCTTTAGTTCTAAGAACAGTTGGTGCTAGTTGGTGTTATTAGTTGTGAAGACATTTCAAAAAATACAAAATTAGAAAAAACGTTTAGGCGGAGTAAGTTCATGGTCAGAGGTCAGCCAAAATCAGTTGAATTTATGCAAAATGTTCTCATGACCCATATGGAAAAGATATATATAAATCTTATAAAGTTTTTATCTGTCTTGTATGAAACTTGTACGAAAAGCATACAAGAGTGAAAACACATATAAGATCCCTTGAAAAAATTATACAATGAAACTTGTATGTTTTGTATACTTACTAAAAAAATATATGAAAGTAATGAGAAATTGGCCACTTTCATGAGTAAATCATGTAAGCCTTATATGATTTATGTATGATTTACTCATGAAAGTGGCCACTTTCATGAGTAAATCATATATGTTTTTACTATTTCTTTTCCATATGGGGATGGCAATCCATCAAACTTGAGTTAAAGTGGTGGCCATGACTACCTGTCACTAATGTTTTGTCATTGACTGCATAGATGAGTGTTGTTTCATAACATGCACAGAATGTTTATTATTGTATCAGTCACAAAGATAGTCCCCTAATCTCATGACAGCAGTTATTTTAACTCCAAAAATAATAGTTTCCTAAACTTATGTTGCCATATCCTATAACAGCTTTACTGCACTAATTTAAAAATTTAATGTTGTTTTATGCCAGTTTGTGTTTTTATTTCTTTAATTACCCATGCCGTCTTTGTTGTAATGTCTTCAGTCCTTCATACTCAGTTTGTATTTTTTTTTTCCAGTTTTGGTTGATTGCCTTCAAGTTACTTCATGGTTTTTTTTTAACTTAAGTTTTCTCACGTGGCTTGTTTTAGTTTTACTGCCCGACATAATCTCCTGTTTTCTTAATGATTGTCTGCCCTACTTTTATTGTCTTCACCTTTGGTTTTTTGCTTTCAGCTGCATATTTTCCACTACCTATGTTTTATCACTTAAAAAAATTTGTGTGCATCATCATCTTTTCCCTTTTGATTTTGTTAGAATATGTTGTGCTACTCGTTGGTCTTCAACCCAAACTGATGTTAATGTTCAACTATTTTTTTGAAATTCTTTTTCTAAATGTAAAAGTTTTGTTTCTTTGTTTGTTTTTTGATTGTTCATTTTGTTTTCTTTCTCGAAGTTGCATTTGGGTCATCCTTTCTGAACCATGACAGAAATTGTTTTGGAGGGCACACAAATGGCATATGTTGCGGTCGAGTTTGAGAGACTTCTTTCAAGGTATACAGTCAAAAAGCTCCTTTTCTTTTTGCTAGTTCTCATTATTAATGTCTTACAACTGCCCAAAGTAGAACCCATAATTTTTGCCACACATTTCACACTTAGGGAGAATATGGTAACCAGTGCAAAAGCGCCTTAAGCATATTCACGCTATCTGAACACACACAGAAGAGTGATGACAAGCAATGCATTAACACATGCAAGTGGAGTGATTTGCAATCAGAGTCAAAGAGTCAGTTAATACAGTTGGTATCTGTATTAACCATGAGATATCCATTCCCAAACAGGTGTAAAAAAAAAATTATATATATATATATATATATATATATATATATATATATATATATGTATATATATATATATATATATATATATATATATATATATATATATATATATTAGGGGTGCAACGATATTCGTATCGATATTGAACCATTCGATACAGTGCTTTCGGTTCGGTAGGCATATGTATCGAACAATACAAAATTTGTAGATTATTTTATCAACTTTCCTTCTGACGATACTGTCTGTGTTGAGCGCTCAGTGAATCTGTGTTCGACTACTCCGCCTAGGCTGCACTGTCCAGCGCAGATCCACTGAGCGCTCAACACAGACAGCATCGTCAGAAGGAAGAGCGCAGGGCAAGCTAGCAAGACAGAAGTTAAGCTCACCTTGCAACATGGACCTCCCCCACCCTCATTCAGATCTGGCGTTTGGAATTATTTTGGTTTTCATGTGACGTATGACCCTGAAGGTAAGCGAGTCATGGACTAAAGTAAAACAGTATGTTGGATTTGCCATGCAATGCTCAATTACATGGGTGGGAGCTAGCGTGTTAGCGCAGTTAGCTCGTTAACGTGTTGGCCGTCTAGCCCCATGCATGGGGAGATCGGCGGTAGCTCGTTAACGGAGATTTGCCGTGTTGTGGCGTTAAGGTCATTTCAACGAGATTAACCTGAAAGCACTAGTGGGAACACAACGAATATGACTGCACATTTACGCCGACATCATCCTAGTGCAAAGACAAAAACAACAAGCATGCTACTAACTTTAGCCGAGTCATTTAGACAGCTGTTAGCACATGATTCTCCTTATGGAGACCTGATATGTTTAATATGCTGCTGAGAATATAGCCCAGAAGAAGCGGATAGTATAGCTTTTATTTTGGAAAGAGACATTTCTCTGTAATAAACTCTCTTTTCCAAAGATGAGTGATTCCTCAATCAGATACAGGGCTTGCAATATCGCTAGCCCGACATCCTGGAGCTAGCGATTTTTTCAGTCGGGCTACCAAAATCTATCTCTTCCCTGCCCATAGGGCTATTGTAGGAAGGAAAAATATGTGTCAATGCTTTTGCATTCTTTCAGAAATGTAGCTGGGTAATTATGTCATTGGCATCGGTGAGCCACTGTCAATATGTGACATATTGAAATCGCGTTTGAATTTGCGCTTGTTTTTTTGCTTTCACTTTGCAATCGTGCAAACTGTGTATAGAGAGCGACAGTACTGATCTGTGAGTGATGATAATTTGTGCACCAATTCCTCTGACATCGTCTTATTAATTGTTAGCTTACTACGCAAACATGACAAGTGAAATCTCCCGCAGCAAGCTTAAACATGTGAGAGGTTGATCGCGCAGAGAATCGCTGAGCTTATGTGAGTGCATGTGTAAAAGCAGCAGGATATATATTTTAGTTCTGCTGAGCCAAATAAGACAGGTCAGGGTGAAGAAGTGACAGCCAAAGAAAAGCTTACCACAAAACGGAGAAGTTATGACAAATCAGACTATAAGGCAAAAAGAAAGTGCAGCTTTATGGTTTCATGGACAAAATAATTTCTGTGGCTACAATATGACGAGCTAAATAACCAGGGCTGCACATAAGTGGTCTGCAGGTGCGCATTCGCTGTCAAAATAAAAAACACGCACAAGGGTTAGGGTTAAATTTAAAAACTGTACTTTTGAGTTAAAATCTATATTTATAAATTTAATAAATGACAAATTAAAAAGGCATGAACATTTTTTTGTATCGAAAAAATATGGAACCGTGACACCAAAGTATCGAACCGAACCGAACCGTGAATTTTGTGTGTCGTTGCACCCCTAATATATATATATATATATATATATATATATATATATTAGGGGTGCAACGATATTCGTATCGATATTAAACCGTTCGATACAGTGCTTTCGGTTCGGTACGCATATGTATCGAACAATACAACATTTGTAATTTATTTTATCAATTTTCCTTCTGACGATGCTGTCTGTGTTGAGCGCTCAGTGAATCTGCGTTCGACTACTCCGCCTAGGCTGCACTGTCCAGCGCAGATCCACTGAGCGCTCAACACAGACAGCATAGTCAGAAGGAAGAGCGCAGGGCAAGCTAGCGAGACAGAAGTTAAGCTCTCCTTTTAACATGGACCTCCCCCACCCTCATTCAGATCTGGCGTTTGGAATTATTTTGGTTTTCATGTGACGTATGACCCTGAAGGTAAGCGAGTCATGGACTAAAGTAAAACAGTATGTTGAATGTGCCATGCAATGCTCAATTACATTGGTGTGAACTAGTGTGTTAGCGCAGTTAGCTCGTTAACGTGTTGGCCGTCTAGCCCCATGCACGGAGCGATCGGCGGTAGCTCGTTAACGGAGATACAGGGCTTGCAATATCGCTAGCCCGACATCCTGGAGCTAGCGATTTTTTCAGTCGGGCTACCAAAATCTATCTCTTCCCTGCCCATAGGGCTATTGTAGGAAGGAAAAATATGTGTCAATGCTTTTGCATTCTTTCAGAAATGTAGCTGGGTAATTATGTCATTGGCATCGGTGAGCCACTGTAAATATGTGACATATTGAAGTCGCGTTTGAATTTGCACTTGTTTTTTTGCTTTCACTTTGCAATCGTGCGAACTGTGTATAGAGAGCGACAGTACTGATCTGTGAGTGATGATAATTTGTGCACCAATTCCTCTGACATCGTCTTATTAATCGTTAGCTTACTATGCAAACATGACAAGTGAAATCTCCCGCAGCAAGCTTAAACATGTGAGAGGTTGATCGCGCAGAGAATCGCTGAGCTTATGTGAGTGCATGTAAAAGCATTCACGGTTCGGTTCGGTTCGATACTTTGGTGTCACGGTTCCATATTTTTTCGATACAAAATAAAATGTTCATGCCTTTTTAATTTGTCATTTATTAAAATTATAAATATAGATTTTAACTCAAAAGTACAGTTTTTAAATTTAACCCTAACCCTTGTGCGTGTTTTTTATTTTGACAGCGAATGCGCACCTGTGGACCACTTATGTGCACCCCTGGTTATTTAGCTCATCATATCGCAGCCACAGAAATTATTTTGGCCATGAAGCCATAAAGCTGCACTTTCTTTTTGCCTTATAGTCTGATTTGTCATAACTTTTCCGTTTTGCGGTAAGCTTTTCTTTGGCTGTCACTTCTTCACCCTGACCTGTCTTATTTGGCTCAGCAGAACTGAAATATATATCCTGCTGCTTTTACACACACACACACACACACATAACGCTCAGCGATTCTCTGCGCGATCAACCTCTCACATGTTTAAGCTGCGGGAGATTTCACTTGTCATGTTTGCATAGTAAGCTAACGATTGATAAGACGATGTCAGAGGAATTGGTGCACAAATTATCATCACTCACAGATCAGTACTGTCGCTCTCTATATACAGTTCACGCGATTGCAAAGTGAAAGCAAAAAAACAAGCGCAAATTCAAACGCGATTTCAATATGTCACATATTGACAGTGGCTCACCGATGCCAATGACATAATTACCCAGCTACATTTCCGAAAGAATGCACAAGCATTGACATATATTTTTCCTTCCTACAATAGCCGGAAGGGCAGGGCAGAGATAGATTTTGGTAGCCCGACTGGAAAAATCGCTAGCCCCAGGACGTCGGGCTAGCGATTTTGCGAGCCCTGTATCTGATTGAGGAATCACTCATCTTTGGAAAAGAGAGTTTATTACAGAGAAATGTCTCTTTCCAAAATAAAAGCTATACTATCCGCTTCTTCTGGGCTATATTCTCAGCAGCATATTAAACATATCAGGTCCCCATAAGGAGAATCATGTGCTAACGGCTGTCTAAATGACTCGGGTAAAGTTTGTAGCATACATGCTTGTTGTTTTTGTCTTTGCACTAGGATGATGTCGGCGTAAATGTGCAGTCATATTCGTTGTGTTCCCACTAGTGCTTTCAGGTTAATCTCGTTGAAATGACCTTAACGCCATAACACGGCAAATCTCCGTTAACGAGCTACCCCTGATAGCCCCGTGCATGGGGCTAGACGGCCAACACATTAACAAGCTAACTGCGCTAACACACTAGCTCCCACCCATGTAATTGAGCATTGTGTGGCACATCCAACATACTGTTTTACTTTAGTCCATGACGCGCTTACCTTCAGGGTCATACGTCACATGAAAACCAAAATAATTCCAAACGCCAGATCTGAATGAGGGTGGGGGAGGTTCAATTTGCCATGTTGCAAGGAGAGCTAGCTTGCCCTGCGCTCTTCCTTCTGACTATGCTGTCTGTGTGGAGCGCTCAGTGGATCTTGACGGTGCAGCCTAGGCGGAGTAGTCGAACGCAGATTCACTGAGCGCTCTACACAGACAGCATCGTCAGAAGGAAAATTGATAAAATAAATTACAAATGTTGTATTGTTCGATACATATGCGTACCGAACCGAAAGCACTGTATCGAACGGTTCAATATCGATACGAATATCGTTGCACCCCTAATATATATATATATATATATATATATATATATATATATATCTCACACACACACACTTTTTTTCTGAAAAAGCATGATTGTGTTCTCCATCAAACTGTCATGTTGCAGAAATCAAAGCTTCGTATGTAAAACACTTAAAACTTGGTATCACATTCATTACCTAAACTGGTACGCTGATATACTACAATATATCCACCAATTTGTTTATAATGTTAGGGTTCCCACTGTGTTTCTGAAAGTTGTTAGCAGCCCAGTGGAAGGCATACCACCTGCTGAGGTAAAGATGTTTTATAGTGTGAAATTTTCAGGAGAAGTGCTAATTTGCCCTTGCATCTACCCACAGAACACAGAAAATAATTTCCCCTTTTTTATGAGTACTAAATTTGTACTGGGTAGGAACATGCAACGTTCAGAGCACATGAATTATTAATGTAGAATTACTTCTAAAAAAAAACCCCATAAATAATGGAGTGAAGTTCACATAAATGAAATACTTATAAAGTCTTGTCACCATCATATTTGACATGGACTATAGTGTGTGTGTGTGTGTGTGTATGTGTGTGTGTGTGTGTGTGTGTGTTTTATTTGTTTTTGGGGTTTTTGTCTTTTATCAGTTGCCATTTTTGTTCTTTTTCTTTTTTTGCAGTGGGAGTGAAGGAAACATGAAAAACAGTAACAGTGTTTGCTTTTTGTCTGGATCCATCTTTCTTTTTGTCCTCGTATACCCCCTCCATCATTTTAGATCTAGCTGCCAGTCAGCCCTTCTGATTTTCAAAGGCTCCGGAGCATGAAACAGAGACTCTGAGCATTGGCCAGATTTTCATTCTGTGATCTTCCCTTCTCACTTGCCTCTATCTCAGTAAGCCTCTCAGTTTTTGTCTTGTTCTGTTTTCCTGATAGTCAGCAAGCCAGACAGGCATTCAACAGGCAACTATTGAATTTTGGTACCAAATTCTTTCTCATTTCCTAGGTGTCAAATATGGTCATTTTGTCCAAGGCACTGCCATTTCTCCTTTGGTACAGGTGCACTGATATACTGACCAAAGCAATTTTGGACACTGAAAATGAATGAATGAAAATGAATGCTTCTGTTTTAAAGACAGATAAATCTTTATAATGAGGCAGAAGTCATGGAGGTGGTATTAATGAAGAGACTATCAACCAAAAGAGCACACTTTGTGTCCTTCATAGGGAGTTTTGTTTCTGCACGTGTTTTTTCACTTTTTCTTCTATTGTGTTTTTTGTTTTTGCTTTCACTCCCTGCTAGGTTATGTTAAGGCACCAAGTTTACTTCAACTGGTATTGATGAGAGCAGAATTTAATTGCACACAAAATGCATAAGAAAAACTTGCTTGAAAATGTGTTAAATCACCATAAACAGCACAATATGTCAGAAGTTTTGAAAGTAAAAAAGTAAAGTAAAAGCAGGATAAAGGAAATAAGCGTGATAACAAAAAAAAGGTAACATCTCACATTAGTAGAGAAAACTGCTTACCAGTTTAAAGTCATATTTTGTTTGGCCACCTATTCCCACCAGTGTCCTCTCATTGTGGACTTTGGGGCAAAATTAAAAAGATTGTGCCTTTACCCATTTGGCTGCCTCCAGGCTTGAGAGATAATTCCCATGGCCCCTATGGGTAGGATGATGTTCTAAACAAAAAGACACTGATTGAAAACTGTGTTTTGCTGTGTGCTATTAGTTAGGATTTAATGCATATGAATAAAGTCATCATCTTTGTTGACACCTTATTCTGCTTGAATTTACTGCCAACTATTTTGCTTGTCATCAGTTGTTAACTCTGGGGAACATGAAAACAGGGGGCTGAAAACAGACATCAAATGTCCGGAGAGACGTTGCAGCCTATCTTCCTGTGTGTTTTGCTACAAGCAAGGCCCACATCATGACAAGCTCTATCTTACAGTGCACTGAGTGAGCTAACCTGCAGAAGGAAGATAAAGAAAAAAATGGGTTCAATTTCTTCCATCTGAGAAAGTCTGCTTGTTAGAGCAGAGAACCCATTCCCGTTCGTTTCTTTGGGACCTTTGATCTGGGATTACACAGGAAGCTCTAAGATGAGAGCTCTACGTTTGGCCTGGGAGAGATCATGATATAGCAGCCTGAGGTGGTCATGGCCTCTGAAGTGAAAACTGCTGCTGAGTCTGCTGTGAGCCAAGCTTCCATGCTTGTAAGTGGATTATTACATGATTGCCAATTCTCATCAGTAGAGAACAAGAATAAATGGTAAAAATATCTTGATCTAAACTGCCCGTATTAACAATCTAAGAAGGTCAATTTACGTGAAATCCACAGGATGTAATATTGTTCATTTAGTTCTTTTAGTTCTTTTACATTTAAACTGAAATGTATTTGTTGTTTCACAAAGCTTTCAACATTTGTTTCCCCTTGCAGCTGTTTTTTCTTTTTGGACTACTATGTGAAAGCTCATCAGGATTTAGAGGATGCACGTTATTATGACATTACAATTGGAATATGGCATATTAGTAAAGTCCTGAGTTAGTTCAAGTGATTAAAGTTTAGCTCACTTGGTTGATTACTATCTGCCACAGGGGGAGGCTGCATAAGAAATTAGGACTGTTGTGGAGGACCAGGACCAGGACCAAACTAATAAGTAACATAAGATGTTCTTGTCAATATTAACTTTATCTCCTCATAAGCTTAGCAATGTGGCCCTTAACATCAATGGGCTTACTGAGTGTATCACAGACTACATAACTTTCTGCACCGACTCCATTGTTCCAGCTCAGACTGTTCATTGTTACCCAAATAACAAGCCGTGGGTGACTAAGGACATCAAAGCCCTCCTCAACAACAAGAAGAGGGCTTTCAGAGGGGGCAACAAAGAGGAGGTGAGGAAGGTCCAGGTGTTACTAAAGGACAAGATCAGAGAGGCTAAGGACAATTACAGGAGGAAGCTGGAGTGGAAACTCCAGCAGAACAGCATGAGAGAGGTGTGGAGGGGCATGAAGACCATCACTGGATTCAGGCCAACCAACAGCAGGGGAGCTGAGGGAGGTGAGAATAGAGCCGACGAGTTGAATCTGTTTTTCAATAGATTCGACACCACAGTGTCTGCTCCCACCCCCACAACCTCACCTGCAGTCAGCCTGGAATCCAGAGCCACACCACTGTGCCAGCCTCTCTCTTCACATGTTGCCTCCTGTGAGATTCCTGACACCCCTCCCCCACCCATCACCTTCACTCAATACCAGGTTGAGATGCAAATGAGGAGACTTCACTCAGGCAAGTCTGCTGGACCAGACGGAGTGAGTCCCCTTGTCCTCAAGGCCTGTGCCCCCCAGCTGTGTGGAGTCTTTCATAAACTGTTTATGCTGAGTCTGAGTCTGCAGAGGGTCCCGGTGATGTGGAAGACATCATGCCTCGTCCCTGTACCAAAGACGCCTCGTCCCAGTGGCCCCCAGGATTACAGGCCCGTGGCACTGACCTCCCACATCATGAAGACCCTGGAAAGGCTCATCCTGGACCAGCTGCGACCCATAGTAAGACCACATCTGGATCCCCTTCAGTTCGCTTATCAGCCTCGTCTCGGAACAGAGGACGCCATCATCTACCTGCTCAATCGTGTCTACACCCATCTGGACCAGCCGGCGAGCACTGTGAGGGTCATGTTTTTTGACTTTTCCAGTGCTTTCAACACCATCAGGCCGACCCTCCTGGGTGATAAGTTAGCAGCGATGCAGGTGGATGCTTCTCTGGTGTCCTGGATTGTTGATTACCTGACAGGAAGACCACAATATGTACGTCTCCCACAGTGTGTGTCTGACAAGGTGATTAGCAACACAGGGGCACCACAGGGGACTGTCCTCTCCCCCTTCCTCTTCACCCTCTACACCACAGACTTCAGCCACTGCACAGAGACCTGCCATCTTCAGAAGTTTTCTGATGACTCTGCGGTGGTTGGATGCATCAGCAGGGATGATGAGACAGAGTACCGGGCTGTGGTCGACTCCTTTGTCACGTGGTGTGAGCAGAATCATCTGCAGCTCAACGTGGCAAAGACCAAGGAACTGATCGTGGACTTCAGGAAGACCAGGAAACACTTGACCCCTGTTTCAATCCAGGGGGTCAGTGTTGACATTGTGGAGGACTATAAATACCTTGGAGTACACATTGACAATAAACTGGACTGGGCTAAAAACACCACAGCACTTTACAGGAAGGGCCAGAGTCGTCTCTATTTTTTGAGGCGACTGAGGTCCTTCAACATCTGCCAGAAAATGCTGAGGATTTTCTATGAGTCTGTTGTGGCCAGTGCGATCCTCTATGCTGTTGCATGCTGGGGGAGCAGGCTGAGGGTCGCAGATGCCAACAGACTTAATAAACTGATCCGTAAGGCCAGCAATGTTGTGGGGATGGAGCTGGACTCCCTCAAGGTGGTGTCGGAGAGGCGGATGCTGTCCAAGATAAAGACAATGTTGGATAACACCTCCCACCCACTCCATGACATGTTGGTCAGTCACAGGAGCTCGTTCAGTGAGAGACTGAGATTACCGAAAAGCACCACTGAACGACACAGGAAATCATTCCTGCCTGTGGCCATCTCCCTGTACAACGCATCCACTTAACACACTGTTTGCTGCTACAACTACACATGTTTCTTTTCCAAATATTTATTTATAAGTGACTTATGTATGTATGTATGTATATATATGTATATATTGTACTATTCTTAGTTAGCGTATTGTCTGTCTTGTCTTAATGTTGGTTTAAAATGGAGCACTGTAACAAAAAATAATTTCCCCCAGGGATCAATAAAGTATTCTGATTCTGATTCTGATTCTGATTCAAAAGTCCCGGTTTTTCATACGGCCCCTTGGGAAAATGAACTGCCCACCTCTGACCTACTGTATGATACCAGATATATCCCAGACTCCACAACCGCTGTACTGTTGTCAAAAGGTGTAAAAATGTTGTTCAATGAAAGATAATCACAAATAGTGTAAAAAAGCACAAAGGGTGTTTTATAATTATTGTGAAAGCATATTTACTGTATATTGCCTGTGTCACTCTGTGGTTTAACAAATGTGTCTATTTAGCCAGCACTTTTAAAAAAAAGATGATAATAACTGAGATAAGCTTTTCAGAGCCACAGTGCAGAGAGTGCTTGGCCTATTGTTAAGATGGGAAAAGTAACCATCTGCTCAGACTCCATATCTGATGTGATTCAGATATGCCTATTGACATCCCTGTCTCCCAGAAATAATTTCAGCGTGCAACCACTACTATAACTTACGACTCAGGGTTAACCAGTGTTTCTGTGTTTATCTAAATGGTGTGCACAGCTTGTTTGATAAATACTGAGAGAGCAAACACATTACTTTGTGCTTCAAAAAAAAATGCAGACTTTTTGTGTCCAACCATGAGCACAGGATAAATCCAGTCAACCTTTTTACTAACATTAACGTGGAAACATCATTAATGCTTTATCCATTAGCCCTATAAGATGAAAAAGTGCAGTGGGAGCAGCAAATGCAGATCCTCCCATGTTGTCATGTGTTTTGGGGAAACAGTTTCACAGAGGCACATCTGGAAAAGTGTCAGGTAGTAAACAAAAACACTGTTTGTGAGGACAAAACAAAACACTCTTCTTAAACTTTTTGTTCATAAGAAGTAGTAGCACACATTACTCCCAATTCCCACTAGGATTCCCTGCCAGCAACCTTTTAATACCAAAGTTACTTTTTTCTCCTCTAACAATGGGGCAGAAGTAAGTAAGTAATGCCTCAAAAAGGCTATAGTCTACAGCTCCAAAGTTTCTACAATTATTTATACACCTGTTACCTTTCTGCCTCAGTCTCTCGCTCTCTTTGTTGCCTCCCCTTTAAAGTCCTCCCTGTGTATTTGTGTTGTGATCTTAACATTATAAATGGGTTCTCTGGCAGAGCTTAGATTAGATTTGTTTCTATGAGATTCATTCCAGCCCTAACTCTGGTCTCGGTGCTCATGCGGCTTGTTTTCTTGATGAATGCCCCCTGCTCTGTCAACAGTCATTTGCAAGATCTCTTCTCATAAACTTGTCCACAGAGGGAGGCCAGAATCCTCCCTACTGAATCCGTACTTCCTTCCCTCTGTGAGCCTAACCTCACTAAAGTCATTCAGTCATTAACAAGCAAAGCATAAATATCTGATTTATAAATAAGGTATTATTTAAAAAAAAAAAAAAAGTTCAATCTCAATGGACAGGTGATGTATAGCCACAAGGTTTCTGTGTATAGAGTCAGCGTGGGTGATTGGGTTTTGATTGATATGTTTGCTCTTTTCCTTGGGGACCAGAAAGAGGAGTATTTAATGCCTATTGCTTCATATAGACTAAAGTATTGATCGACATGGTCTCCATCTTGCCTTTGTCACACACTCATAGATCTGACAGCTCCCATTGCTTCAATAAAATGTCATTATTTCTCTGTTAGTGGACGCCATTTTCAGGTCTGACAGTGTCTTTTGCTCTGTTCTGTTGCTCTGTTCTTGAGATAAAAGAAGCAGATTTTGTGTTTTTATCACTGACATCCCCTGAAGAATCCAAGCCAACAATAAATTTATCCTCCTAACAAGTACTACCCATGTAAGCACAGCTTTATATAGCTTTTGTTCCACAGAACTCCACTGTTAACCAGAAGCTATTAAAAAGACGTTGCAGAGCCATACTGCTGCAGCTGGTGAAACAGCCTTTTACTGCAGTAAACATGGCCACTGTGGTTTATTCTGAAACAAGCACGATTGAGGTTTCAGTCTGTATAAAAAGGAAGATATCACTTGGCATGCTGAAGGACACAGCTCTACTGACATAGGTGAGCGAAAATACTACATTCATTGTAATTGCTTTTTTATGTCTGAAGTATTTAAGAAGAACAGCCTTTTATTATGACTCTGATCCAACAAAATTGCCTTGTTCGAGACTATCTTAAGTGGGACTAATTCCTAGGGCATTGTGGGTAAATTAATAACGTTAAACTTGAAAGGCGACCAACTAAGCAATTGCTTCAAGCTGTAAGCTAAGCTATTTAGTGTGGCAGGAGTGGGGGATTTACGGATGTTTTAATGAAACAAGTCAGCCACAAGTGCAACAACTTCAAAGAAGCAAACAAACATACTCCTAATATCTCTGTATAATGTTCTTGTTAAGTATTGTTTTATACCATTAAAATGATTCTGCTTCACTGTTTACCTCCTACTTCAACGGGCTCAAAAAGAAACTGATTTATAAAAAAAAAAAAAAAAAAAAAAGGCCTACTTCTCGGCTGACTTTTATCAGTTCAAAGTGAAAACATTACAAGGTCCAGGGTCCTAAGCCAAAGCAAAAGCACCTAAAAAGAAGCTTTGTTTTTTTGTTTTGTTTTTTTTATTTAGAGCTGTGTTTTTCTACTGTCAGGTGTGTAAGTCTAATTCACCGGTGACACCAAACAAGAGTAAAAGAAAGAAAAGAAAAAAGTGGGGGAAAAGCTCTGCTCAACAGCATTTGCAAATTCAAAACAGAGGCATGTTTTCCGCTTTTTGACAGCTGTCATCCAGGTATTATTGACAGGAACACAGTTCACAGCGCTGAGACGAGTAGTGGGGTGAATTTTTAAGCTTAAATTCATTTTTGTACGTGCATACTTGTCTTAGATTGGCAAACCTGTGACTGGTTGAATTGTCTTTAGTAAGCCTGATTTTCCATGTTAAACATGTCAATATTCATTTAAACACACTGACATTCTTTGTGATTTTAGTGCCAGATCATTTCATATCTTTTTATATCTTTTATATCTTTTTAATAGTAGCTTACCACATCTGCTATGCTTTCACACCATTAAATAAGCATCAAGCTTTGAGATCATTGGTGCAAAAAAGTTATTACAGATACAAGCAAGGACGAAGAAACAAAAGTGGAGAGAAAAGGAAGAAAAGAATAGACAAGGACTACAAAAAGCTCTCAGACAGTTACAAAAAAAATGCACTGTGGTCTGTTTCTGGCACCATAGCAACTAGCAGACAGTGTCATTACATCTTGTTCAAACACAAATCCAATGTACACAACAAAGAGGCAATTCTATGGTCTGCCTGCTTTAACGTTCCCCTAAGACAGATAAAGAATTCAGACCTTAAGGTGAGAAATGGCAACTTTGACGAACCACACAGGGGTAAAATGATACCCCATTTCACTGAGCTGAAAAAAGATAAGCATGTGTTTGTGGCCACCGAGGTGTGATTCAATCAAGCTCACAGAGCATAAAACATCTAAAAGATGACAATGTCGTTTAATTTTATTGAAAGAAAAAACAGTTCAGAGTGATTCAGTGTGAGGTGGCCTGAGGTGAAGCTGTGCTGCTGAGGAAAATGATGGCTATTACAAGAAAATGATTTATACTTACATTAGATGAACGTGAGCCTATTGACATCTTTTGTTAAATAACTAAAGGTGTATCCTTTAGTTGATAGTGGACTTCAGGAGGTGCAGAGAAGTACACACCCCCATCACCATCAATGGCGCTGCTGTGGAGAGAGTGAGCAGCTTCCGGTTCCTTGGTGTACATCTGGCTGAGGATCTTATGTGGTCAGTACACACAAACAAAACAGTGAAGAAGGCGCAGCAGCGCCTCTTCTTTCTCAGGAGACTGAAAAGATTCGGCATGAGCCCCCACATCCTCAGGACCTTCTATCACTGTGCCATTGAGAGCATCCTCACTGGATGCATCACCACCTGGTATGGCAACAGCACCGCCTACAACTGCAAAGTTGTAATTGGAGGTGAGCTTCCCTCCCTCCAAGACATCTACAGGAAGCGGTGCCTGAGGAAAGCGGGGAGGATCATCAAGGACTCCAGTCACCCCAGCCATAAACTGTTCAGACTACTTCCATCAGGAAGGAGGTTCTGCAGCATCCGGTCCCGTACCAGCAGACTGAGAGACAGCTTCTTCCACCAGGCCATCAGACTGCTGAACACGTCATAGACACCTCACCTTCACTACTGGAACTTCAACATTATGCACTCCATACTGTACAGTAATGCCACTGTTTTGCACATGTCTCACTCTGTATATTTTTATATATTTTATTTATTGTTTACTCTATTTAATTTGTAAAATATGTGTACACACACACACACACACACACACGTAGAAAAATATTTAGTATACACATCCAGAAATGCATATACTATTATATATTGTACATATATTTATTAGTTTCAGATGTAGCCAATTCTTGTATTTTGCTTGTTTACATTATTGTATTTTGCACAACTCTGTTGCTTGTGAAGCTCGCACACAAGAATTTCACTCACATGTGCTGTACCAATGTACCTGCACATGTGATGTGACAATAAAAGTGATTTGATTTGATTTGATTTGATTTAATGGGTTGATTAGATTGTGGGTTTGGTGTCAGTCATTGATGGTCATTTGCACATCAGTGATATCAATTTGCAATTTTTTTCATAAACATTTTTTTTAAATTTGTTTTCAAGTCTTTTTTTAAGTCAACATTTTGAGAAGTTTGTGGTTTAATTAATCATTCATTGTTAAAATCTGGTACTGTGTGTAATGATGATGGGTTGCTCTTAATTAGAATAATTGGCCAAACACCTTTTTCATATCATTCAATTCAATTCAATTTTATTTATATAGCGCCAAAACAAATTTCCCACGTGTGGGACTAATAAAGGTTATCTTATCTTATCTTATCTTATCACAACAAAAGTCACCTCAAGGCGCTTCATAGATACAGAGAAAAACCCAACAATCATATGACCCCCTATGAGCAAGCACTTTGGCAACAGTGGGAAGGAAAAACTCCCTTTTAACAGGAAGAAACCTCCGGCAGAACCAGGCTCAGGGCGGCCACCTGCTGCGACCGGTTAGGGTGAGAGAAGGAAAACAGGATAAAAGACATGCTGTGGAAGAGAGACAGAGGTTAATAACAGATATGATTCAATGCAGAGAGGTCTGTTAATACATAGTGAGTGAGGAAGGTGACTGGAAAGGAAAAACTCAATGCATCATGGGAATCCCCCGGCAGCCTACGTCTATTGCAGCATAACTAAGGGAGGATTCAGGGTCACCTGGTCCAGCCCTAACTATATGCTTTAGCAAAAAGGAAAGTTTTAAGCCTAATCTTAAAAGTAGAGATAGTGTCTGTCTCCCGAATCCAAACTGGAAGCTGGTTCCACAGAAGAGGGGCCTGAAAACTGAAGACTCTCCCTCCCATTCTACTTTTAAATACTCTAGGAACAACAAGTAGGCCTGCAGTGCGAGAGCGAAGTGCTCTAAAAGGGTGATATGGTACTACAAGGTCATTAAGATAAGATGGGGCCTGATTATTTAAGACCTTGTATGTGAGGAGCAGGATTTTGAATTCAATTCTGGATTTAACAGGAAGCCAATGAAGGGAAGCCAAAACAGGAGAAATATGCTCTCTCTTTCTAGTCCCTGTCAGTACTCTTGCTGCAGCATTTTGGATTAGCTGAAGGGTTTTCAGTGAGTTTTTTGGACATCCTGATAATAATGAATTACAGTAGTCCAGCCTGGAAGTAATAAATGCATGAACTAGTTTTTCAGCGTCACTCTGAGACAGGATATTTCTAATTTTAGAGATGTTGCACAAATGGAAGAACGCAGTCTTACATATTTGTTTAATATGTGCGTTGAAGGATATATCCTGGTCAAAAATGACTCCAAGGTTCCTCACAGTGTTACTGGAGGCCGAGGTAATGCCATCCAGAGTAAGAATCTGGTTAGATACCATATTTCTAAGCTTTTCAGGGCCGAGTACAATAACCTCAGTCTTATCTGAATTAAGAAGCAGAAAGTTAGCGGCCATCCAGGTCTTTATGTCTTTAAGGCATTCCTGCACTGTGTGCTATCTGGCTTCATAGATAGATAGAGCTGGGTGTCATCTGCATAGCAGTGAAAATGTATGCTATGTCTTCTAATGATGCTGCCTAAGGGAAGCATGTATAATGTAAACAGAATTGGTCCTAGCATTGAACCCTGTGGAACTCCATAATTAACCTCAGTGTGTGAAGAGGACTCTCCATTTACATGCACTAATTGGAGTCTATTAGATAGATATGATACAAACCACTGCAGCACAGTACCTGTAATACCTATAGCATGTTCTAATCGCTCTAATAGGATATTATGGTCAACAGTATCGAACGCTGCACTAAGGTCTAGCAGGACAAGCACAGAGATGAGTCCACTGTCAGAGGCCATAAGAAGATCTTTTGTAACCTTCACTAAAGCTGTTTCTGTGCTGTGATGAACTCTGAAACCTGACTGAAACCTGACTCAAATAAGCCATTCCTTTGCAGATGATCTGTTAGCTGTTGTTAGGTTGATCATATTTGAGATTGAAGAATTAATTAATGGCAGGACTTCTTTGAGCAGTTTTGTAGGAATGGGGTCTAAAAAACACGTTGATGGTTTGGAGGAAGTAATTATTGAAGTTAACTCAGAAAGATCAATTGGAGAAAAAGAGTCTAACTTAACATCAATGGTACTAAGAGTAGCTGTAGATAATATTACATCTTATGATGACAAAGTGAAAAATAAGTGAGAAAATAATCACTCAGAATGCTTCAGTTAATAATTTGAAAGTAAGTAAGTAGAGTAAATAGCATTCCCATTTTGCTAAAATTACATCAGAAGTGATATTCCTAAAAGTTGCATGCAAACGTCACTACTAAATCGCTGCTTGAATACAGCTGCACAAACACACACATACACACACACACTTACACAATCCCATCTAATCAAAGAAACCAAAATACATATAGTTTCTATAATCAAAACTAATTCCGCTCAGCTTAAGGGGAAGTATAGGAATATCTTGGTAAGTTTTCTGATTTAGAGAGAGTCATCTTCTGCATTAATGCCACCTGCCATGCTGGAGTGGAAGCAATGTGCTTCATAGCCTACATAGGATTTGTTCGTGGGTGGCCAAACACAACACATCAACTGCGTAATTGTTTTTTCTCAATTGTATAATACTCTTGAGGTATTAATTTGAAAAAATTAAAACAGTATTTTATTTAAAATTTCATTTCAATTTATTTTCCAACCATTGCAATTTTCAACATTATAGAATTAGTGGCTTAGAAAATTTAGAAGATACCTGGGGTTCCTTCTCAAAAGTCAAGAAATCACAGAAATTTGTTAATATGCATTATAACCATGTATTTGTGTGTTAATAGGGGAACTCTGTTATGATAATGATTCAGTTCCAACTTAAGCATGTGATAAGTAGAAGCTTCATAAATATTAATGGATGGCCATCTGTTGGTATAAACCCCCGAAATGGAAACAACTAATAATTAATTGAACCTTAGCACATGCTAACACTGTACAAACTTTAATCTTTTGGATAATTATTTCTTCCTAAAACAAAAATGCCAAGCTGTCATCTTGTTTCTAGCTTCAATTTGAAAAAGGTGCTTAAGGTGTTTTTGGTTGCAGATCACTGGTTCAAATATAATCCCCATCACCTATATTTTTTCCAACCTGTCACCAGTCACAGAGCTAATCTGATGACTCAACTTTTTTGCCAGATCAACCACACCTACACGTTTTAGTGGCAATAGATTTTACACTCTAAAAACATAATCAGTGGCTTTTCCTGTCTGGAATACCTACAGAGTTATATCTGGGCCCTATACTATGAAGCAACTTTGACATACCCAGAATATCTTTGTCTTCACCTTCCTTAACATTGGCAATTCCTCTAAGTGGTCTTATCAACTTGATAAGTCAACCCAGGGTTTTCCAATTTAGCTATGAGGGCACTGAGACAAAAGAGACGGTGTTGGCAGGATAGACAATTGCACACGATCAACTGGCAGGAGAGCGGCATATTTTAAAATGGAACAGGAAAAAGTAATGTGTAGAAAAGTCAGAAGTGTTAAAATAGATTGTACAGGCTAAAAGCAACAGCCCTGGAGTTATAACAGTGCCAGTATGATAGGGAAAGTGCTTTACCATATGTAAGCTACAGTATATCCTAATACCAAACATAGCTGTATGAATTTGTATGACCTTTAAATACTCTGAGTGAAAGTCCTATGTTATTATTTTGAGCAAACCTGCCAGGGATAGTTAGCCCTCCAGCAAAACTTACCACAGCAATGTGCCCTGGTAAGTGCTAAAACACGTCCGTGGCAGATAGTATTCAGAGTTAAACTGAAAGATCCTCTGCAATTCTCAAGCGCATGGTGCTTAGCTTTTCAAAACAGCTTTACTGTGTTGCCTCCTGCCATCATTGGAATTTACAGTATATAAATCACCGCTTTAAGATAAGATTAGATAACACAAAGGAAGATAAGACCAAATGGCTCAGTAAAATAAATAAACTAGCACAGGATAAAATATCCCAGAAAGCTAGTGCAATGCTAAAATAGGATATTAGACAGAACATAAATAAATAAATTAGACAGGACATACAAAAAGAGATTATTAAGTTAGAATCTATATATGACAGAGGACCTGAAACAGATGTTAGGTTCAGTTGCAAGTCCAGTAAGTGAGGCCAAACATTTGCATCAGCTGATGAAGGACTTGAAACAGTCTGTTGAGTAAAACTAGTTTCAACAGCAACACCACTGAGAAAGATGCTGAGCAAGTAATACATATGCATTCCTCAGCTGGCAGCGCAATGTTATGTCCACAAAAAATGTTCCTTGTCAGTAACATGTCTACCACTTTTCAATCACAGCTAGTATATATAGTATTTTTGTATTAATTTGAGTGGAATTTATATTATTAGCCTTCAATCGAGTCTTTGGTAATTTATGTATTGCATCTTCTTTTTTGGTAATAACAGCTAGAGTTGGATGTCTCGAGACCGGTCTTGGTCTCGAGACTTGGTCTCGACGGACTTTTGTCTTGGTCTCGGTCTTGGTCTCGCTGTTTCGGTCTTGCGTTCTCAAATCGACATAGTGTTCGGGAGATTTGGAGTCAACCATCAGCGGAGCGGGGGGGGGGGGGGGGGGGGGGTGGCTTACTGGGCTTAAGCCCGGGTCATTTTTTCAGAAGCATGGGGTATTTTGGAGTGTAATTTGTTAGTTAGATGCCTGACTGACAACTGTATAAAACAAAAACAACACACGAAGCAAAGAGCGCACCGTCGTAAATTCCCCCTAATTTTGGTATGATCCGAGCTCAGGCACTAGGCGACTGAGCACAGCACCCATGTGAGCGAGGGGGGAGAAGCTGCTGCCTGCGAGTTTGCTGCAGACAGAGGAGAGCATAAGTTTGACCAGGTACCAAAGCAAATCATTCGTACTGAACTAATAATGTAAATATGACGGGTGTATCACAAAAGATTGATATCAAACTGATCACTTGGTTGCGTTACTTGCTCTTCGAGTGAATCAACAAATGGATAAATAAAAAGCCGAACAGCAATGCTGATTTTTTAGAGAGTCTTAGCTTACATTTCATATTTTCAGTTGTTACCCTCCACAGCTAAACAAACTCTCTAAATCGGTTTCAATTGTGACTGATGAACACAAGGACATAAGGAGCTTCTTTCAAAGAAAAAACTCAGGTAGATGTTATTTTATATATTATGCTTTGGATGTTGTTCAGTATATCTATGCAAAACAAGAGGAATTTCAATACACAGCAGTATATTCACAGTTGAAACCAGATATTTACATACACTTTAGGGAAAACATTTTTTTTACTGTACAACATCAGTTTAGAGTAAACTTGTTTTGTTTTGGTTAAATAAATATTGAAATATCTTTTGAATTAGTTAAATGTCAGAATAAAGAGAGACAGAGCTGTCTAATTTTTGTCACTTTCATCAAATTTAGGAGTACATGTACACTAAGTTTATTGTTAATTAATAAGAAAACGACGATTCCATTCTGAGCTGAAGAAGCTTCTGATAGGTTAGTAGAGTCCATGTGAGTAAATTGGTGGCACACCTGTGGATGCATATAAGGAAAAACACAGAGCCTGTTTCTTTGACATGGGAAAATCAAGAGATGTCAACCAAAACACCAGGAAAAGAATTGTGGAGCTCCATAAGTGTGGCTCAATTTTGAATACAATTTGGTGCCATTTGCAATTAAGAAATACAGACAATTTCTCTCTTTACTCTTAAAGTTAACAAATATGTTTTTTATTTTTATCAATCTAAAAAAATAAACATTTAGTCTGATTTGATGTTACAATTAAAAAAGTGTTTGTGTTTTTATCTGAAGAGTAATACATATCTGGTTTCAACTGTATATTTGATGATGTTGGTGTTTGGCTTGCTTGTCAGCACAAAGAGGGAGAGAGAGGAACAGAGAGGGAGATGGAGGAGAATGAGGACAGAACAGAGATGGAACAAGAGCAGGTGAGACAGACATGTTAGTCAAATTGTTGTTTGCCAAAACTCATCAGAACATGTATCTAGTACCTAGTGTTTCTTTTTAGATATCATTTGTTACTTTTCAAATTCTATATGTATTAAGTTATGCAGGCTTGTTTGCACAACAAGGCTAAATAATTATATAAACTTTTCTGAATCTAAATATTGTACTTTGGTAGAATTAAAAAATAAGTGTAGTGCAGGTCTATGATGATTTTTAGTGCTACTATCATCTAGCTCTGATTCTGGTTCTGTCTTGGTTAAGTCCTCAGTAGTCCTGATTTTGAACTGATGTAGTCCTGTTTTAATTCCGGATCAGTTCTAGGTCTGGTTGAATTGGGGTTTAGTCCCTGTGTCTTGATACAGGCCCGACTTTGTTCCGCCTTGCTGCTTAATTAAAAAACTAGTTTAAGGTGTCCTGCATATGTATATAGAATAGCATCTGGCTGCAGTTTAAAGACTTTTTTTGTCTCGGTCTTGGTCTTGGTCTCGTCTCGACTCGGTCTCAGTCTTGGTCTCGTCTCAACTTGGTCTTGGCCTTGGTCTTGTCTTGGTCTCGGATTAGGCGGTCTTGACTACAAGTCTAATAACAGCTACATTAAGGTTGGTGATGAATAGCTCCATACTTTCAGTAACAACCCAATGCTACCCAACATTTGTGTTTTGTAATATGGAAAACGGTTAATCTAAATGTGTGTTTGTGGGTTGTGATCGTCTGGCAATGTGTACAGAGTGTACTCTGTCTTTAATTTATAATATTTTTGTTTGTTTATTTTCATTTTATTTAAAATAGTCTTCCAGAATTCTGTTTTATTTTTTCACCCACTACGTGTACCTAAACACAATAGGCCATCCACACATGTCATGTATTCTGCAGAGATACTGACAAAGGTCGTTGCAGTCTTCATTTCAGCCAGTCCCAGCTCTTCTCTGCTTCTCCCTCCAGACATGATTGCATTCCAGTCACTTTTTTAATGTTTTGCCGCTATGGGGATAACTTGCCATTAACCATGGAGCAGGAGAGGATTGTGCCAATGTTAGTTTGCTCAAATAAGGAATGACGGCAGGGAGGTCACTTATCAACAAGTAAGGCCAGACTAAGATAGTAACACAGAGGTGAAACCCTTAGAGTATGAAGAAATAAAGGTCTAATATGGTTGTGATGTCCCTAGGCCAAAGCCATCTGGTAGACTGAGAGTGATAGCTTTGCTAAGGCAATCATACATCACTTTTCACTTGTATCAAACCAAGTGGCTGGCCTTCTATGGACAAATGCTCCTTTGCACAGTCTTTGACACATTGATGGATAATGGATAGACATAGCCTCCATATGGCAGATATGGAGCAGATTTAGACGATCTAATCCTAAATCCGTTTTTCAACCCTCACCAAATTACTTGGAGAGCATGTCATATACACATGATAATCCATGCACAGACTTGTGAGAAGAAAGTAGCAAATATAATCCTTCAGATCCGGTCTCTGAATTTTCTGCAACTATAAAGATCCCAGCTGTCAAGTGGGCTATTATTCTGATCAACTCCAACTTTGTTAAGATTAAAAAGCTGATTGGTTGTAATGATAGCTGCTTTATCATGATACCAAAGTTCTCTTGTGAAACCTGCATGCTGATAATGCTGCACTTGAGCTCTATCACACTTTGACTGCATGCTGCTGCATGTATTATCATCAGGGACAGACAACAGAGATAAAAGTACAAAGAGGAGCTGTTTTCATCTCTAGGAATTCACATGAATTATAGCTGGGCATCTGGGTCAGTGTTAGTTAACATGCTTTTTTTTGACTGGCACAAGCAGAACTTGGTATTACACTTAATAGAACACACATAATATCAGTCATTCCTCTTCATTAGGACTGAGTGGGCGTGGTTTGATTGACAGCAATGTAAGCAATATAACTCTAATGAATGATAATAATGGATGAATGAATAATGCACACAAATATGAGTCATCTTTTTCTAACTCAGTGCAGAAACAAAAATAATGATTGAAAAAAAAAACATAAAAACACAGACAAATGTAAAGACATTTTTAAAGTGTAACTAACATTTGAAGGGAAAAAAGTTTGATTTGTAAAGAAAATAAAAATAAAAAGTGATAACACTTACATTTCTAAAATGTTTAAAAGGTAATGTATCTGATCAAGGCTTTGTAAAGCCTTAAAATCCTAAACCTTACACTACAATCCATCCATGAAAATCTTTTTTGTTGTTGTTTGTTTGTATTAATGTCTACGAGCTAATTTTTGGATTAGTTTTAAGGAGAAACAACATTTATTAAATAGTGATTTTCTCAGATTCTAGGTAGCTAACTTTTTTAAGGGTGTTAGACTAAATAGAAAAAAATATTAAGTGAATAGCACGTTAACCCTTAAGCACTGCATTGGATTTCCATTAGCAAAGTTTTTTGTTGGATTTAAACAGAATAATGAAAATCTCTTTTTTGATGAGCCAGAAAGAGAGCATACTGTATGACTAAAGGCAGAAACGGCCCTAACCAATCTGGCGCCCTAGGCAAGATTTTAGGTGGCGCCCCCCTACATCAGCAGTGTAGTGTAATGTTGTAACAAATAATATTTCTATTAAATAAGCTTTACTTTGCATTTTAATTAACGTGGGATTATTTTTTGTATTTAGAAATAATAGTACCAACTTTTTTTTTTTTCAACATTTGTGGCACTGGCGTGGCGCCCCCTGATGGACGGCGCCCTTAGCATTTGCCTATACGGCCTATGCCACGGGCCGGCCCTGACTAAAGGCATTTATTTGCCTGAAAGAAACTAGCTGCTTCTGCTTGAATAATAATTTATTTTACTTAGTTAACTTAGTAAACACACATTGTGATCTGGAAGTTCATTACACCATTTAGTTGGGTAGCAAATACAGAAAACACACAGCACATCTAAAGTGGGTGATCTGCCTCGATCGTTTGATACATGATGGAGTAAAGAGAGCTATGCAATATTTATTTGCTTAAATTGAGCATTGAGCAACTTGAGCTTATCTCCCCTTTTGGAAAAGAATATTTGATTAGTGAGGCTTAAATTTCATAAGGAAATTCCAAAGTGGTACTACAGTGTCATAATCGAGAAATAAATTGCCAAAAGTGTTTGGCCCTTCAGAGGGGTGTTTTCCTTTGATAATGCAAAGTGAATAGCCTAAATGAAAATGAATGATTACAGAATGCTTACCATGGTGTGTGCATTATGAGCGTTGTGTCACCAAGGTGGACTGTTTCTATTAACCCTTACCTGTGCCATAAACAGGTCAGCTCTCTAGGGAGGTGATTATTCTCTAGCCTGGTTAATGGTCCTTACTGACAGCACTTAATGAAAATTAATGACCAGCTTTAGGACACTGTGCACACAAACAAGAAGGCTACTTCCTTCATCAATGTGTATTTATTGCCATTGTTTAACTACAATTCATTGTGGGGAAAGTGATTATCTATATTATAACAAAAATATACATCACAAGGATTCATTTGCAACGCTGAATTGCTGATGTTTGATGTTTTATTTGTTTTATTTCTCTCACAATGGTGATGAACATAGGACTATCTCTATTTAGGACATGCCTATGCTTAATACAATGGCCTAGAATATAAGAATATTTTATACACGTCATTAGGTTTCCATTATATTTTGCTTTGGGTGATAAGGCTGAAATGAACAGTCAGATTTGCCTGTTTCTGTCAGTGATATACAGACAGCAAGATGACATGATTAAGGGGTCATTTGGTTAATTGCACAATGCTGCCAGTATGTTCCATTCTTGGAAATGAAATAGGTGCCAGGGGCTTAGTAATTCATGCGAGTCACATCATGAAAAACAAGCTGAGCAAGTTATCATTGCTTTTAGCCTCTTGTTTTTTTGTCCTCTGTCCACTGTCTGTATGCAAATGATTTATAATGTACACGAAAACATTATGCATTAGTGTGCATGAAATCTACTCAAAGTGAGTGTGGAGGTGGCTTGCAGGAAGAAACAGGGGGTGCTGGCGTGTGGATGACGAGCATACTGTAGCTATTTATTGCACATTTGCACAGTGACTGGTTTGTTTTTGTTAAATAATTTAGCATGCCACCTGGACAAAAGTCTCATAGATTGTGAATGTCACACAAATATGATCCTACAATGTTATCAACAGGCATTAATAACTAAATTACACTGAATTCACGTGCAAGTCTATGGATAAAGTGGTCCAAGGCCATGGTAGGAGCCTACAAATTTGCCCACCCATCCCTCACTGCATCCTCATCTGTATGAAACTAGCCGTCTGTTCCTATCCACTCCGTCTCATGTGTTCCAGCCCCTTTAATCTCTGTCGTTCACACAATCTGCCCTTCTGTCCGACCTCCAACCTTCATTCCCATTTTATCCTTCTGACACCCCATTGTTTCCATTCCTTCCTCAGATTCTGCTTAGTCTGAGCCAACCCTGTGGCAAGACTGCCATCTCTGGTCAAGTCATTATTTTCATTTTGCCATTGTCTTCCTGTTTGTCTGACGATGGATTTCTCGGTATTCCCTAGAGTGTCTTCAAAATCAACCATCCAACAGAGTAATGAAGCTAGACTGCCATCTACTGCCCACTGGAATTTTACCCCTGTCTCAAGAGCTCTAGCCTGTTTCAGCAAAGATAGAGCAACATTGCCATCTACTGTGGCTGCAGACTGAATTTGTCAGTTAAAATCAATTCAGGTTTTTTTTGCATTACATTTTACCTTTTGTAAATATTTCTACAGCTGGCTCCAAGTTTCCCTATTACTTTGCAGAAAAAAGCTGTTTAACTTGCTGCTTAATATGATTGTGCTTGCGATATTTCTTTCTAAGAAAGACCAGCTGAGGGTAAAAATACCTAATTTGGTCCATTCTGAACTGTTTTCTGCTTGTAATTTTCTGTCAAGAGCACAAAATGTGTTGATGTCCTCATCAATTTGTGTCATGCAAAATAGGAGAGATTAGAGAAAATGCTTTCTCTGGTTTGATACAACACTGCTGGATGAGACAGAATACACTGTCATTACACCAGAATGCATCAATCATTGTTTATTGCAGCTTTTAGGTACATGATAAATAATCCTTTAAAACAGTGGTTAGAATAATAAATGTCATATATTAGAATAATAAATGTCAAATTCTGGCACATGCTCTATAACTCAAAGAATGCCAACTTTATGTTTCTTTCTTTGAAAAAAAGGTTGTGATTAAGCTCTAAGGAAGTCTTTGTGTCAGTCATATTTTTGATACATGGCTGCTGTGCTGAAGTTTCCGTGCTCAGCTTCTATCACAATGATAAACCTCAGTTTTCACTCTTACAGTTCTACCTGAAGGTAAACCTCCAAGGTCAATCAGCAAAATACACCAACACAATGACACTGATCTGTATCTATTTTATTAAAAGATTTCTTTTTTCTGTTCAGCCCACACAAGCATAGATGTTACAGCTGCACAACAACAGACATACAAGCGATTCAGCTGTTTAAAAAGAAAGTCACAAGGTGCCTTGTAACTTAAGACGTTGCCATAGGAGCAACCTATTTTACGAGAAACGTATTTTACGCAGGCATTTCAGTTTATGACTGGTACACTGTAGCACTGTAAACTCAAACTACACCTTCCTATCTTTTAAACCACTTCTATTGCACTGTAAATATGTAGATGTTATACTATTCACACGTCACTGGATTTAGCCTGGTATTGTTTATCTTTTAAAAAGCAGAACAGGGAACAGGCCTGATTCAAGATTGCCCTAAATTATTACTGCTTCAATTAGGCCAAATTTTCAGCCTCCACCCATTTTAATGACCATGAGTTAAATCATGCTTCCTTCTAACTGTGTGCATTTTGTAGCAGGTGTGGATATGAAGTTCTAATGTTGTCATTGCACTGCAATTTCGACTTTGATATAAAATGTAGAAAAATATGTCAAATGGGAAAATTGCAGAAACGCTGAGGATGGATCCTTATGAAAAGATAACAATGGAATAAAACTGGAACAATGCTGTAGCATGACAGCAAGATACAGCACCATGACTACGTGAGTGATTGATTGTGTGAGAGAAAGCAGGGTTTTGTGGGCACCGCAGTGTGCATGTCAACTTGTCAGGTTAAGAGAGAGTGAGAAATTGAGTGGTATTATTGCATTGGTACTGTGAAAAATATGAAACTGCTTAAAACATTCAGCATGGAAATATTCATATTTTTGATAACATTGTAGTGTAAGAGGTGTATTTAAATAATGAGCATTTAAAGCATCTTACAATGGCCTTGTCTAGATGTAACAGCTATTTAAGCATGCATTGTCACTGAAAGAACATACACATAAATGCATTCATAAAAAATGTTCATTAAAAGTGTTGTGCTTGCTGCTAGTATTTTAATAAGGACACATATCTTTTTAGATTTTTTGGAAGGATCATACCTTCCCTACTTGTGTAAGAGTCCATGCAGGTGAAGATAGGAAGGCATGAATATTGGGAATTGAGCAGGAAAGGAAAGAGAACATGGCAGCTTGCAGTAAGGCTGATTTTTTTATTTTATTTTAGTTGACAGAGCTGCCTGGGGTTTTATATTCTTCTTTCCTTTCATTAAGATTTTTCTTAATAACTGGCACATTTTCTTTTTTGCACATACTCTTGCCTTAAGAACTTTTTCTTTAATATTATTTCAAAGTTTTCTGGAGCCTAACAATAACAAATGTACCTTATATGTTTATATGGGGTTTCAGAACAACAGGGCAGGAAAAGTTGTTTTAATAAACACTGAACAATTTAGACAGAAAAAAAAGTTTGGGATACTTTCTATAGTTATCCTTCCCCAAATGTCACACACTTTTACTTTAGAGGTGCCCACAGATCCACACAAGGAAGGGTGTGCAGGAGGAAACATATGATGCCAAGTCATGTGTGTGAATGCACTTCTTTTGAGTGATTTCTAGAAAAAATGTTTCATGTTTTGAAAAAGTGGTTGTCCATGCTTAAGTCAATCCACCACTATATTATCAGCTGGATTCTTGATTTGTTCCCATAGTAATTATTGCGGGAAGTAATTGTCACTTGTATGGAAACATATGCACTTACTCTGCAACCATTATTCTTTTCCTGTTTAAATGTATCAGTAATAAAATGTTTAAGCTAAATGAAAATATAAAGCTTTGAATAGCCAGAGAACCTCCGCTAATAGACAATACAAGAATTTATAATGAAAAACAATTTATCTGTATCTGACATTCATCATTAGATTTGCTATTATGGTTTCTGATTTTATTGAATTGTTGTACTGTAGATTTAAATTAGTACCTGGTTTCCACAACCCTTTTAAACCATGTATGGTGTGTAATTGTGGTTGTATTTGTTCTTTGCTGACATTGAGAGCAAAAGCATATTTGGTCACCTTTGCAGTGATTTAGGGAATTAAATATTCAGTAAATGTCAACAGCATTTACATTTTGATTGCTATGCAGTTAAACCTTGCACAATCGCAATAATTCAGTGTGCATTGTAACCAGTGTTGGGTGTAATGCGTTACTAAGTAACGTGTTACTGTAATTAAATTCCTTTTCCTGAGCATTTCAAAGGTTACTGTGTCTGATGTGGGCCTGTCTGATCATTACTGTGTTTTCTTTGAAAGTAAAATCTCAGCCCACACAAATATATCAACAACAGTGATCACAAAACGGTGTATAACTGAACACAGTAGTGCAATTTTTAACCAGGTCTTCCCATTAACACCTGACCTGTCCAGAGGGTCAGTCAATGAGCTCGTCAATAGCTTCAATGCTAACATGTTAAATGTAATGGACACTATTGCCCCCATTAAGGTGAAGGTTATCTCTGGAAGGAAAAAGTCTCCATGGAGAAACTCCACACTGGTGAAAAATGAAAAAAGAGAGTGTAGGAAAGCTGAGCGCAGATGGAGAAAAACAAACCTCCAGGTTCATTATGACATTTATAAAGAGAAACTTCACAATTATAATTTACAACTGAGGAATGCAAGGAGGTCCTACTTCTCTGACATCATCACTAAAAACAGCCATAATGCTCGGGTCTTATTTTCTACAGTTGACAGGCTAACAAACCCCCCTGTGTCAGTGGCAGCTGAACTTCATTCGACCATGGCCTGCAATGACTTTGCCAAATTCTTCACTGAAAAAATCCAAAAAATTAGACAAGCAATTGGTACATCAACAGCAGATCCAGGATATGTACTGTGTCCACCAAAAAACTGTTTAAACACCATGAAACAGTTTCAACCTATTAACAGCAAAGACCTGGAGGACATCTTAGGTCAACTGAACTCCTCCTCCTGCTGTTTAGATGTCCTGCCAACAAGTTTTTTCAAAAAGGTCTCAAAGACTTTAGAGTCAGACCTGTTACAGATCGTCAACTTTTCTTTATTATCAGGTGTGTTTCCAGAATCACTAAAAACTGCTGTAATCAAACCTATACTGAAAAAGGACAATCTTGACAAGACACAAATGAACAACTACAGGCCGATCTCAAATCTCCCGTTTTTAAGTAAGATCATTGAAAAAGCAGTTTCTCAACAGCTCAGTTACTTCTTAAAACAGAATAATTGCTACGATGCCTTCCAGTCAGGTTTTAGACAGAATCACAGCACTGAAACCGCTCTGACCAAAGTGTTCAATGACATATGTCTGAATACAGACAGTGGAAAAATGTCAGTCTTAGTTTTACTGGATCTCAGTGCAGCATTTGATACAGTTGACCACAACATATTACTCAAACGACTGGAGAACTGGACAGGTCTTTCAGGAACTGTACTAAACTGGTTCAAAACATACGTAGAAAACAGGAAATACTTTGTATCAATAGGTAACTTCACATCTGAGCAGACAAGTATCACATGTGGAGTTCCCCAAGGTTCCATCTTGGGACCCCTTCTGTTTAACATCTACATGCTCCCACTGGCACAGATTATAAACAACAACAAAATAAACTATCACAGCTATGCAGATGACACACAAATATATATCACAATGTCACCAGGAGACCGAGGCCCTGTACAGGCTCTTGGTAAATGCATTGAGGAAATCAATGACTGGTTGTGCCACAATTTTCTCCAGCTAAACAAAAACAAAACTGAGGTAATAGTCTTTGGCGCCAAAGAAAAACGATTACAGGTCACCAGAGAACTTCAATCTATACATCTAAAAACCACAAACCAGGCGAGAAATTTGGGTGTAGTGATGGATGCAGACCTAAACTTAGAAAAACACATTAAGACAATAACAAAGTCAGCTTACTATCACCTCAAGAATATATCAAGGATAAAAGATCTGATGTCTCAACAGGACCTGGAAAAACTAGTCCATGCATTCATCTTTAGTAGGCTTGATTACTGTAACAGCATCTTTACAGGTCTACCTAAAAAATCAGTCAGACAACTACAGCTCATTCAGAACTCTGCTGCTCGAGTCCTCACTAAGACCAAAAAAGTGGACCACATCAGTCCAGCTCTGAGGTCCTTACACTGGCTGCCTGTCCGTCAGAGGATAGACTTTAAAGTTCTGATGCTGGCCTATAAAGCTCTGAATGGTTTAGGACCAAAATACATCAATGACCTCCTGACCCAGTATGAACCATCCAGATCCCTCAGGTCATCTGGATCCGGTCTTTTATCAGTTCCCAGAGTCAGAACCAGACACGGAGAAGCTGCATTCAGCTTTTATGCTCCTTATATCTGGAACAAACTCCCAGAAAGCCTCAGATCAGCTGAAACACTCAGTTTATTTAAATCCAGGTTGAAGACTCACCTGTTCTCAGCTGCATTTGAATAAAGCACCAAATCCACACTTTAAGCTTAAATTTCAAAACTTACATTTAACTACTGATTTTATCTACTGTTCTGATTTTATCTGTTTTGATTTTATATACTGTTGTTTGTTTGTTTGTTTGTTAATTAGTTAGTTAGTTTATTTGCTTGTTTTAATCAATTTTAAATCATGCTTTTTATTTGTTCTTGTTTCTAATGTCTCTGTAAAGCACTTTGAATCACCTTGTTGTTGAATTGTGCTATACAAATAAACTTGCCTTGCCTTGCCTTTCCACTGAAAAAATAGAGTAACTAAATACTGTTAGTTTTTAGGTATTTTAATTACAGTTACTTACAATGTACTTGCGTTACATTGTAAAATAATTAAACTCGCTGAATATCATTATTTAATTTCAAAAATTTGTTATCTAAACGTAGAAGTAAACTCTGCCGCTTTAACATCGCTGTAGTGCAGGTGCACGTCATTTCGCGCCAGTTTGCTGCATAGTCGTATTCTAAAGCGGAAGCTGTCGGACTCGGCTGAAGCTTTTTGAAATGGAAATATTCCCGTATCTTCACTTTTCTGAAACAAGCAGACAAGAACATTATGGTAATTTGTAAGCTATGTCCTGGGGAGAAAAAACTATCGGCCGCTGTTAATAGCATGAGTAATCTACTGAAGTGCCTGACACGAGAGCATAGACGAACACTTCTGAGTGATCCTTGTTCATCATCCATGGAGAACACCGCGGCAACTCCTGCTAAGCAGGCAAAACGTGATTTTACTTCAGCAGCACAGAAAGCGTCTGAAGGTGAGCTTAAAAAAAAAATAATTGCAGCCTATATTGTGGAAGAGATGCTACCACTGTGTACTGTAGAGTCTCAGTCTTTAAAAAAATGTATTTATTATTTAAAGAGTTCAATTTCTATTGTTTGTCCACTCAAGGTTTATAGGGATTTTAAAAAGTATTTAGTTAAATTACTTATTGAGTAATTAAGTTACTTTTCTGACAGTAATTAGATAAGTATTTTAAATACAATATTGACTAAGTAATTAGTAATTAATTACTTTTATAAAGTAACTTACCCAACACTGATTGTAACGGTGGACTGCCCAATCAGAAGCTACGCTACAGGACGCACTCAACGACGTAGACTGGGACATGTTCAGAGCATGCGCAGTCAACATCAACGAGTTTACGGAAGTAGCAGTATGCTTCGTCAACATGCTAGCGGAGGAGATTATCCCCACTGTGAGAGTCACCACATTCCCAAACCAGAAACCGTGGATGGACAGATCGATCCGCACTGCAGTAAACGCCAGGACCGCCTCCTACAACGCGGGTCTCGCCACTGGCGATATGAGCGCCTACAAAGTGGCCTCATACGGCGTGAGGCACGCGGTGAGAGATGCCAAACGCCGGTACCGGGAACGTCACCAGGGCGACACACGGAGTATGTGGCACGGACTACGCACCATTACGGACTACAAAGCCAGGGACACTGCGCCGATCAACGCCGACTCTGCATTCACCAACGAGCTGAATCGGTTCTACGCCCGTTTCGAGGTTAGCCAGGCGGCTAATGCTATCTACCGCCTGACTACCGAGGACAGTGACATCATCAGCAAGAGACCGGTGACCAGCATCGCGGAGCATGACGTCCAAGCGGCACTGAGGAGAGTGAACACAAGGAAAGCGGCGGGGCCAGACGGCATCACCGGCCGTCTGCTGCGCTGCTGTGCTGACCAGCTAGCAGGTGTGTTCACTTACATCTTCAACGAGTCCCTGGCGAAGTCTGTGGTCCCCACATGCTTCAAAAGATCCACCATCATCCCTGTGCCCAAGAACAGCAAACCCTCATCCCTGAACGATTACCGGCCAGTTGCACTGACCTCAGTAGTAATGAAGGTGTTTGAGAGGCTGCTGAAGAACATCATCTCCTCCTCCATCCCAGACACCACAGATCCGCTGCAGTTTGCCTACAGATCCAACAGATCCACAGAGGATGCCATCGCCCACGTCCTACACACCACTCTCAGCCATGTGGACAAGAAACAGGGTAACTATGTGCGAATGCTGTTTGTTGATTACAGTTCAGCGTTTAACACAATAGTGCCCTGCAGACTGTTCACAAAGCTGAGGGAACTGGGACTTAACAGCCGTCTGTGTGCATGGGTGTTGGACTTCCTCACTGGCAGAACTCAGGTGGTGAGGGTGGGCAGGTGCTTCTCCAACAGCATCACCATCAACACAGGAGCACCTCAGGGATGTGTCCTCTCGCCACTGCTCTACTCCCTCTACACTTCAGACTGTGTAGAGGGAGGCTGGAAACTTTCTTCAACTAAATGAGGAGAAGACTGAAGTTCTTGTTTGTGCTCCTAAAACTTTTGTACCTAGTGTTATGGAAAACTTGGGTCCACTTGCTACATTTGCAAAACCGTCTATCAGGAGCCTTGGTGTTAGTATTGACTCAGCTCTGACTTTGGATGCCCATGTAAAATCTTTGGTTCGCTCCTGTTTTTATCACTTGAGAAACATTGCTAAGCTGAGTCCCATTGTATCGCGCTCCGAATTAGAAATTGTCATTCATGCATTTGTTTCATCTCGTCTGGACAACTGTAATTCTTTGTTTACTTGTTTATGTAAAGCCTCTTTGGATCGTCTGCAAGTTGTTCAGAATGCTGCTGCAAAGCTTCTGACCAAGTCCTCCAAGTTTTCCCATGTCACACCCCTGCTGATTCAGCTGCACTGGCTCCCCATTAAATTCAGGATCCAGTTTAAGGTTTTGACTTGCTTGCTGTCCAGCACACGAGGCTGAAAACAAAAGGCGACAAAGCTTTTGTAACTGTGGCCCCCAGATTGTGGAACTCTCTCCCTTTGAGCCTGAGATCTGTGGACTCAGTGGTCACTTTTAAAAAACAGCTAAAAACCCATCTTTTTAAACTTGCTTTTAGTTGATTTTTATTTTTAGGTTTTAGCTTCTGTGAAGCACTTTGTGATTTTTATCTTGAAAGGTGCTATATAAATAAAGTTTTACTTACTTACTTACTTACTGTGTGGCCACCCACGGCTCCAACACCATTGTGAAGTTTGCTGATGACACAGTGGTGTTGGGTGCCATCTCCAACAATGATGAGGCGGCCTACATGGATGAAGTGAAGAATCTGGTATCGTGGTGCCAGGACAACCACCTCCAGCTGAACGTCAGCAAGACCAAGGAGCTGGTGGTGGACTTCAGAAGGGGTCAGCACAGAGACTACAAGCCCATTATCATCAATGGAGCTCCAGTGGAGAGGGTGCAGTCCTTCAAGTATCTTGCTGTCCACATCTCCTCAGACCTGACATGGGCTGCCCACATTCAGGTCCAGACCAAAAAGGCTAGGCAGTGCCTGTATCACCTACGACAACTGAGGAAGTTCAGGGTCTCTCCAAAGATCCTCAGGATTTTCTATACAGGCGCTGTGGAGAGCATCCTCACACAGAACATGACATCGTGGTGTGAAGGACCAAAAAGCTCTCCAGAGAGTGATCTGTACAGCAGAACGCTGCTGCAGGATTGCTCTCCCCCCGCTTCAGGACACCTACACCAGGAGATGCCGGACTAGAGCAGCGCAGATACTGAAGGACCCGTCCCATCCTGGCAACAAACTGTTCCAACTTCTGCAATCTGGTAGAAGGTTCCGCATCTTCCGGGCAAGGACAGAGAGACTCAAGAGGAGCTTCTATCCCCAAGCCATCCGTGCCCTAAACACACACACCCGCCCTCTCACATCATCTATAATTGACTGAGACAGGACTCTCTTCCAAACACTCTAAACCAAGGCACAATGTACATTTCAAATTCCTTTAATTTTAAATATGTTTATATTGTCTATCCTGTAAAATAGTCAGATGTCTATTCATATTAATGTACAGAATTCACCTGCTTGCTGCTACTACTGCACATTCACACAGTGTATATACTATATGTAGATATATATAATGTCCTCTACAACCCCCCCCCAAATTTTTGCACATGTCGAGGAGCGTGTCAGGCTACATTTCACTGTGTGTTATACTTGTATAACTATGCATGTGACAAATAAAGAACCTTGAACCTTGAACCTTGAACACCACAAGTGCCAGGGGTTCATTTTGTGATTTATCCAGTAGTTAAAAACACCAGTTTGTGTTTATTATGATCGATAAGAGTACTCATATTGTGTAAGGTACAGTGATGGGAATAACGGCGTTACAAGTAATGGCGTTACTAACAGCGTTACTTTTTTCAGTAACGAGTAATCCAACTAATTACTATTCCTTTCGTTACAACGCCGTTACGAACAAGAAAATGCTGCACGGTCGAGTTACTATTTTTCAACAAACAGACGTTTGAAGCTGTGTTCAGCTTACCGCATCTTATATCAGTTGCACGGAAGTAGCTGTAAGTAATCTGGGTGCTACAGCTTCAAGCAGCTGCGCGCGCTTCCACAGACGGCAATCACTTCTTGGCAGACGATCACTTTTTGGCAGACGATCACTTTTTGGCACAACACCTGGAGCTAAGTGGGCAAAACAATCGCATGAGTGCTGCTGTTTGACTGAGGGAGCATAAAGTAGTCGGGGTAAGCCAATCACATGACCACTTCAAGACAAAGTAACAAGGTGATATAGTTTTTAAATTGTGTTGATATGCCACGTAAAACCAGAGTTATGATAAACAATATATACGCCTGTTTTTTCGTCACGTTTACTAAGGACAGCACTAGCAAGCACTCTCTGCTTATGAGTAAACAAAAAACAGCCAGTTCCTGTTGGTGAAAAAATGCACCATGTCCACCAATCAAAAAAATGATATGGCAACATGACATTTAGTTGCTTAAGAAGAGGGGGAAGGAGTGACGAGGAGAGAGAGAGAGAGCAGAAAAAGAGAGAGAGAGTTTTGAGATGTGAGAGATTTGTGAGTTTGGAGTGTGTAGTTAATGTGTTGTCTTGTGTAGTTAGTGTGTAGTGTTGTGGATAGTTTTGTGTTGTGTGTAAGAATAATAAGGCGACTGCTGTCTCCACGTATACGTATGTGTGTGTGTGTATATCACACACACACCAATCTAAAAAGTGTGTGTATAGATGACTTGCTTACAATGACTTAAATGACTTACCAAGTACTCCCGAATAAGGCTTCTGTCCTCTTCACCAAGGTAAACCAATTTGGAAAAAGTACGAAACAAATCGCTTCCTTTCCCCCCTCAATACACAACACCGACAGCCTGTCCAGCTGTGGCTCCATACATCGGTTGTTAAGCTCAACATGGAAATACTATGAAAACATACTGTAACGTTCACAAGAACCAGACGGTTGGATCTCAGTTTGTCCGTTTATTCGGTAACACAGGCAAACGGGCCGTTAACTCTGGGGAGAGTGCCCTCGTACAACACTTCACTTCAGCCCCGCACAGTCACACAACAACAAGGACCCCCCTCCCCTTCCTGCACACATTAACTCCCTATTTCCTGCAGCACAACCAAACATGTATCTTAAAGAAATAACAACAGTGTGCAGAGATAACCAACATGTCACTGTAAAATAACATTTAATCATCATTACACTGTCCCCCCAGCAATAAGTTCCTCGTCCCCGAGGGAACAACACAGTCTCTGAGGCGGGGTAGTAGCCTACGTTCCCTCCTTGACCTCCTGAGCCCCTGGGGTGTACACGGAGCTTCGGGGCTTTGAGGTGAAGAGTCCGAGGGAGGGGAACGCAGCTCCGGCCGGGGGTCCCTCTGTGCAGGGTCATGGAAGCTCTGTACACGTCCCTCAGGGAAGGAGGGGAGGGACTGCCCTCTGTAGGGGGCCGTCCGGTCTCTGTGCAGCGCCACTTTCCTCCCTCTAGGAGGCAACTGCACCCTGTAAACAACTTCCCCCACTCGCTCCAGGATGCTGCAGGGTCCCACCCAGCTGCTATCCAGTTTAGGACACCGTCCCTTCTTTCTCTTTGGGCTGTAGACCCACACCAGCTCCCCAGCACGGAAGTGCCTCCCCTTAGTGGTGATGTCATAATTCCTCTTTTGGCGCAGGCCTGCCTTTGCCAGCTGCTCCCGGGCGTAGGAATGTGCAGAATCCAGCCGGTCCTGAAGCTTCCTTGCGTAGTCCCGGCCTGGTGGTGCCTCTGGCGCGTCCGGGGGCTTCCCAAAAGCCAACTCTGCAGGAGTTCTCAGCTCTCTCCCTAACATGAGCAGGGCAGGCGAACATTAGGTGGAGTCTTGCACTGCCGACCTGTAGGCCATGAGGATAAGGGGAAGATGGTAGTCCCAGTCCCGTTGGTGTTCTGAGGTAAGGATGGATAGCTGCTGGGCCAGCGTCCTGTTAAACCTTTCCACCAGTCCATCGCTTTGGGGGTGAAGTGGGGTGGTGCGGGTCTTCTTAATCCCAAGGCGTTCACACATGGCAGCAAATACCTTGGACTCAAAGTTACGCCCCTGGTCACTGTGGAGGGTCTCTGCTGTTCCAAAGCGGCTGAACATCCCCTCCACTAATACATCAGCGACAGTCTCAGCCTCCTGATCTGGGATGGCATATGCTTCCGGCCACTTGGTAAAATAGTCCATCGCCACAAGAACATAGCGGTTTCCTCTGTCTGTACGAGGAAATGGGCCCATGACGTCCACAGCTACTCGCTCCATTGGAGCTCCTGCTGGTTGCTGCTGAAGCTGAGCCCGGGACTGGTCCTGAGGCCCTTTGTGCGAGGAACATGCATCACAGCTGCGGCAAAAGTCCTCTACATCCCTCCGCTGCTGACCCCAGTAGTAGCCCTGGCGGAGGCGGTGGAGGGTCTTGGAGACCCCAAAGTGGCCAGAGCCAGTGCTCCCATGGCAGGCTTCCAGCACAGCTGAACCTCAGCGACCTTGGCACCACAACCTGCCACCTCCCTGTGGCAGGATCCTTCCAGGCACGCTCCAACACCCCCTCCTTCAGCCTGAGAGCTGCAAACTTGGCCCACAGCCCCCTGGTACAGATGGAAAACCCAGTGACCTCATCCCAAAGGGGTTGCTCCTCCCTCTCCAGCCACTGCAGGACTGGCAGCAGGTCAGTGTCTTGTTCCTGCCGTGCCCTCCACTCCGCTGCATCCACCACCAGAAGAGCCCTGCAGGCGAGCTGCGTTGCTCCGTCTATTGTTGTGAGTTCCCGCTCTATCTCCTCTCGCTTCTCACAGTAACGGCAGCCAGCTGCAGCACATGGGCGGCGAGAGAGGGCGTCTGCGTTAGAATGGTGCCTCCCTGCTCTGTGCTCCACAGTGAAATTGAAGGCTTGGAGCTCCTCCAGCCAGCGAGCCACCTGTCCCTCTGGCTCCCTGAAAGACATCAGCCACTGGAGGGCAGCATGATCAGTTCTGATAACAAATGATGTGCCACACAGGTAGTACTTAAAGTGTCTCACCCCTGCCACCACAGCCAGCAGCTCTCGTCGTGTGACACAGTAGCGCCGCTCACTCCTGTTTAGGACCCGGCTGAAGTACTCCACCACCTTCTCACCTTCCGGCCCAACCTGCGACAACACAGCTCCCAGCCCCACATTACTTGCGTCAGTGTCCAGGACAAAAGGCAGGGTGGGGTCAGGGGGGGCGAGGACTGGGGACTCTGTCAGCGATCTGCAGAGAGTGTTGAATGCCTGCTGACAGTCCTGGGTCCAGATGAAGTCACGGTCCTTCTGCAGCAGGCGGAAGAGTGGTGCAGCTATGGAGGAAAAGCCCTTCACAAACCTCCTGTAATAAGACGCCAGTCCTAGGAAGCTTTTGAGCTGTTTCTGGTCCGCTGGTGTGGGCCACTCAGTAATGGTGTGAATTTTTTCCTCCAAAGTGCTGATGCCCTCATGACCGAGCTTGCGGCCCAGAAACTCCACCTCCCTCCTCATGAAGTGGCACTTGTCGGGGTGCAGCTTCAGGCCTGCAGCCGCCACCCTCCCCAACACTTGTCTCAGGGCATCCAGGGCAGCATCAAAGGAGCTCCCGTGTACTAGAAGATCATCCAGGTAAACCAGACACCGTTGCCGTGGGACGCCAGCCAGCACACTGTCCATAAGTCTCTCGAAGGTCGCAGGAGCGTTGCACAGACCAAAGCTCAGGACTTTGAACTGCCATAGTCCCCTGTTAGTGCAGAAGGCTGTCTTCGGTCTGGATTCAGGGGACAGTGGCACCTGCCAGTAGCCACTCCGCAGGTCCAGGGTGGAGAACCAGGAGGATCCGGCTACTAAATCGAGAGACTCATCAATCCTGGGAAGGGGGTAAGAGTCCTTTTTCGTCACTTTGTTGAGTGGTCTGTAGTCCACACAGAAATGCATCCTTGGGCTATTTTTCTTAGGCACCATCACCACAGCGGAGGCCCACGGGCTATCAGATGGCTCTATGATGCCCGCCTTCATCATTTCACACAACTCTCTGTCAGCGGCCTCCTGATGAGCCAGGGGCAGGCGGCGGGGGCGCACTTTAATAGGCTGGGCATCCCCGGTCTCAATGACGTGCTCTACCAAGTGTGTCAAGCCAACATCACTTTCTTTCAGGGCAAAAATGTCACTAAACTCTCTTAGTACCTGCCATAGACTCTCTTGCTGCTGTGGAGTCAGCCCCTCACACTTCTTTGACCAGATGCTCCTCACTGCTGAGAGCCTCTCCTCCTCCCCCACTTGCTGTTCTGCTGGCGGGTCTGCAGGGGTCTCCGAGGTGGAGGTGGACGCCGCGGCAGATGCTGGGCAGACCGGGGGAGGAATAAGCTGCACCTTCTTCCCATCAGGGAGCACGAGGAAGCCTTTGCCTAAGTCCAGTACACCACCAATGGCTCGCAAAAAATCCAGCCCAAGGATGCAGGCATCCTGCACGTCAGCCACCCAGGCAGCATAAGGCACACCGAGGTCCCCCACCTTAAACTGGAACACTCCCCTCCCTCTAATTGGGGCCAGATCACCGGTCACAGTCTTAAGTTACACATTAGTTGGTTGCACAGCAGCTCCGGCTGGGACAACATTGGGTCGGACCAGCGTTGCATTGGATCCCGTGTCCAGAAGGGCCATACAGGACACCCCCACAATCGTCACTGGAACATGGCAAAAGTTGCCAACCTGGGTCCAGCCCACAGCAATGACCACACAGGGTGGAGATGGCGGTGGTGTGGGGATATCGTTCTCCCTGGCCCGTGTACTCCCGCCTACACGGGCCCGTGGGCGTTTCCCTGAACCGCTGCAAGCTTGGGGCACTGCCTGATGAGGTGTCCGACTTGTCTACATCCCCAGCAGCTCTGTGGTCGGCGGTGTGGGCCAGCCCGAGGGGAAGGCGACTGCAGAGAAGCCGTCTGAACCAAACTGCACAGGCCCGCTGGCATCTCCATCTGCTCCACAGGTGCTGACATAGCCCTCACCACATGTGTGTCATCAGTGTCCCCAGAGGATCCTGCAAGCATCTCCCTCTCCAACGCTAGCTCCAGGGCTGCACTGAGTGTGGCCGGTCGAACAAGCTGAGTTTGCATACGGAGCTCTTTAGGGCTCAGGGCCTGCAGGAACTGGTCCTGAGCTAACTCCGCCTGCACTGATGGTGGCATGCTGTCATACGCCCTCCGGCAAAGACACTCTACTTCATGGGTCAAAATGCGAAGGGGCTCTCCTGGCAATCTGCGTCTGTTGTGGAACTCCGACCTGGTTGGTTATACTGCCCGAAGTGCCTCTGAAGTGCCCCAACCAGAGCATTATAATCTCTCCTTTGCTCCTCGGTCAGCATGCAGCTGCATCCTCACACAGGCACAAAGCCAATTGGAGAGCTTTACAGTGGGGTAAAAAAGTATTTAGTCAGCCACCGATTGTGCAAGTTCCCCCACTTAAAATGATGACAGAGGTCAGTAATTTGCACCAGAGGTACACTTCAACTGTGAGAGACAGAATGTGAAAAAAAAAAATCCATGAATTCACATGGTAGGATTTGTAAAGAATTTATTCGTAAATTAGGGTGGAAAATAAGTATTTGGTCACCTCAAACAAAGAAAATCTCTGGCTCTCACAGACCTGTAACATCTTCTGTAAGAAGCTTTTCTGTCCCCCACTCGTTACCTGTATGAATGGCACCTGTTTGAACTCATCATCTGTATATGTAACGGAACGGAAAGGCTGATTTTATTTCCAAGATGTTTTGTGTTTTTAAAAGGAAGGAAACCTTCCTCAAAACGGGCAGAGCAGTGGAGCCGCCAAGGGAAAGCACATAATTTAAACTGTAAGATTAAAAATATAATTTATTATATTTAAATAGTTAAAAATGTAAAATGAATTAAAACAACCTTGGCCAAGGGATAACACAATAAAAATCAATAAAACACAACATTAAAAGTCCAGTGGGATCCACCACGGCATAAAAGTCACAAAAAACTAAGAAATCCAGCGTAGTAGTAAAAGAGGGAAACCCAGCGGAGTCCTCGCCTTCCTCCCCGCATTCCACGTCCCGGTGCACTGAAGAAAGGGAGGGAGCGGCAGTCACTATTCCTTTCGACAGTTTTACTTTATAAAAAGGGATAAGTCAAAGACTTACCCCGGGTGGGCAGAGCTCTCAACTCCGCCCGCCGCTTCTTTAAAACTGCAATCGGCACCAGCTGTCTCACTGCTTCTGCTCTCCCGCAGTGCACAAGCTGGCTCTTGTCGTTATTGCCGTCTGACTGCCCGCTGCGCGTCCCTAGTCGCTGGTGGTGGCGCGTCCCCAGTCGCTGGTCATCTCCCCTAACGCCCGGCTCCACCAGCCCCTTCGGCTTGCAGGCGCCGCCGCCGCCTGGCACCACTTACTCCTGGCCGTCTCTCAAGCCTCTCGGTCGAACCCTTCCTTTGGTCTGCCAGGCCCTCTTATTGGCCTCTCTGGGATCTCTCGCAGGTGTGATCAGTTTATTATCAGGTAGGGGCGGAGTCTTTCCAGGACAAGTCACCAAATAAATACCATTAAAACATGCAGTAAAACTCATAAAATAACCCAATGTACAATATTAAAACCTTAAAAAGGTAAAACGCAGCAAAACATGCATAGTAGACAAACTTAGATGACTTGTCCCTTTCCACCCTGTGACATATAAAAGACACCTGTCCACAGCCTCAAACAGTCAGACTCCAAACTCCGCCATGGCCAAGACCAAAGAGCTTTCGAAGGACACCAGGAAAAGTATTGTAGACCTGCACCAGACTGGGAAGAGTGAATCTACAATAGGCAAGCAGCTTGGTGTGAAAAAATCAACTGTGGGAGCAATCATCAGAAAATGGAAGACATACAAGACCACTGATAATCTCCCTTGATCTGGGGCTCCACGCAAGGTCTCATCCCGTGGGGTCAAAATGATCATGAGAACGGTGAGCAAAGATCCCAGAACCACACGGGGGGACCTGGTGAATGACCTGCAGAGAGCTGGGACCAAAGTAACAAAGGTCACCATCAGTAACACACTACAACAACAGGGAATCAAATCCCGCAGTGCCAGACGTGTACCGCTGCTGAAGCCAGTGCATGTCCAGGCCCGTCTGAAGTTTGCCAGAGAGCACATGGATGATACAGCAGAGGATTGGGAGAATGTCATGTGGTCAGATGAAACCAAAGTAGAACTTTTTGGTATAAACTCAACTCGTCGTGTTTGGAGGAAGAAGAATACTGAGTTGCATCCCAAGAACACCATACCTACTGTGAAGCATGGGGGTGGAAACATCATGCTATGGGGCTGTTTTTCTGCCAAGGGGACAGGACGACTGATCCGTGTTAAGGACAGAATGAATGGGGCCATGTATCGTGAGATTTTGAGCCAAAACCACCTTCCATCAGTGAGAACTTTGAAGATGAAACGAGGCTGGGTCTTCCAACATGACAATGATCCAAAACACACCGCCCGGGCAACAAAGGAGTGGCTCCGTAAGAAGCATTTGAAAGTCCTGGAGTGGCCTAGCCAGTCTCCAGACCTCAACCCCATAGAAAATCTGTGGCGGGAGTTGAAAGTCCGTGTTGCTCGGCGACAGCCCCAAAACATCACTGCTCTCGAGAAGATCTGCATGGAGGAATGGGCCAAAATACCAGCTACTGTGTGTGCAAACCTGGTAAAGACCTATAGTAAACGTTTGACCTCTGTTATTGCCAACAAAGGTTATGTTACAAAGTATTGAGTTGTAATTTTGTTATTGACCAAATACTTATTTTCCACCCTGATTTACGAATAAATTCTTTGCAAATCCTACCATGTGGATTCATGGATTTTTTTTTCACATTCTGTCTCTCACAGTTGAAGTGTACCTCTGGTGCAAATTACTGACCTCTGTCATCATTTTAAGTGGGGGAACTTGCACAATCGGTGGCTGACTAAATACTTTTTTGCCCCACTATATGTTCCTCAGACCAGCCAGCTGCAACAGCTAACAGCTCAAACTGTGCAATAAACACTTCCCATGGCGTCTTGCCGCTGAACTTAGGCGTTTTTATATTCGCTGCAGCTTGCTGGGCGCCGCCATGTTTGTTTACATCACGTGACGGCGCCCCAAGCGAGGTCGACTCCTTCCCGCCGGAATCGCGGCCGCTGTGCGAAAAGTTCCCGAGCCTAGTCAAACCTGGAGAAAATCCAGCCTCAGCAGACAGCCGCAGCGCCGTTTCCCTCACTCTATGGGCAGGCGAGCGCGGACGAACCTCCCTGTCCTCCGTCTCCTTCTTAATCTTGCCCGGCAACATCCTCGTGTCTCGTGACGGTAAGCGTCGCCAGCAACAGGGTGTCGGCGTTTTCGTTTTTTTTTTTTTTTTCTTTCTTCACTTCTGACACCAGTGTAACGTTCACAAGAACCAGACGGTTGGATCTCAGTTTGTCCGTTTATTCGGTAACACAGGCAAACGGGCTGTTAACTCCTTAGAAAAATCAGTCTTGAGATATTTCTTGGCCCAGTCTTGACGTTTCAGCTTGTGTGTCTTGTTCAGTGGTGGTCGTCTTTCAGCCTTTCTTACCTTGGCCATGTCTCTTAGTATTGCACACCTTGTGCTTTTGGCATAGTGCTTTTTGCACTCCAGTGATGTTGCAGCTCTGAAATATGGCCAAACTGGTGGCAAGTGGCATCTTGGCAGCTGCACGCTTGACTTTTCTCAGTTCATGGGCAGTTATTTTGCGCCTTGGTTTTTCCACACGCTTCTTGCGACCCTGTTGACTATTTTGAATGAAACGCTTGATTGTTCGATGATCACGCTTCAGAAGCTTTGCAATTTTGAGACTGCTGCATCCCTCTGCAAGATATCTCACTATTTTTGACTTTTCTGAGCCTGTCAAGTCCTTCTTTTGACCCATTTTGCCAAAGGAAAGGACGTTGCCTAATAATTATGCACACCTGATATAGGGTGTTGATGTCATTAGACCACACCCCTTCTCATTACAGAGATGCACGTCACCTAATATGCTTAATTGGTAGTAGGCTTTCGAGCCTATACAGCTTGGAGTAAGACAACATGCATGAAGAGGATGATGTGGACAAAATACTCATTTGCCTAATAATTCTGCACTCCCTGTACAGACTGAAAGAAACACAACTGCTGCAGCCAAAGAGGTGGAACCTGGGAGACCATTAGTAATGCAATAAAGTCAAATAAAGTATTTGAAGCCAGGAAGGAAGGCCAGTAAAATCCAGACTGTGTACATTAACAGTCTTTTCAGTAGTTAAACTCTGTCATTAAGACAAGGAGAGTCTAACAAATTACAATAAATGAATATTTGAAAGTTTTTTTTTCCCTCCGGATGCTGCATTAGGGGTGTTTAATGATCTAAGATTAAGTTTAAGGACTAAATATAAAAACATAATCCAAATGTAAGCTCTACTTGCAAATTTGAGGTCAGCAACTACAATAGGTGCCCTGTTTTAGGAGATATATTAAGTCTTATGGTACTTTTTTTTTTTTCAAAGAATAAATTTGTTTCAAAGAATACATTGTTTTTGTACTGGTGCTCACCAGGAAAAGACAAGGACTTCACAGACTGTCTTTAGACTATCTTACTATCCATGACATACTAGGAATCTTCCGGGAATGTTTGCACTTTTTTTTTCTTTTCAGGAGAACTGATTAGAACGTCACTTCTTAGTTTAATATAACCTTCTCTACCAAATGTACTTAATGCCTAGGTAAGAAGTTTTTTAAAGAAGTTTCTTGTGCCTAAAATATAACTGCAGACTCTTCATTATACAGTGTACTAATTCCTTTGGCTTTGTGGGGTAATTTTAATACTTTGCTCCTTCAGGTAAAGAGAAAATGAAATTCAGCCTTAGCCCTCATGCAGTAAACATTCAAAGACCCTCAACCTGAAATCTAACTGCCACACAATATTGCATTAGCTTTTCTCATTTTGCTTTTTCTTCCACATTCAGTGATTTTTTTTTCATTTATGATCTCAGTAAACAAAATAATGTAAATTAAGAAAAAAAAATCATGTATTTTGCTAATAAAATTGTTTTGAACAGTATTAATGCCTTATGTCTGCATTGTCAAAATAAATGATACATTAAAAAAAAATGCCCGAGTAATGGGTAATTAAAATATGAAAAAAATCAAGTCCTCCTATAAACTCGACTATCTAAGAAGACAAATTAAAAAAATTCACATCACAAAAGGTAACTTGTGACAATTTCAGAATAGTTTTTAGTTATGTGTAGAATATTTTTCAACATAAAAGTCTTAGTCACAAAATTAAAGAAAATGGATTAGTGGGGTAAGGTGTCATATTTGCACAATGCAGGATGTGTCGTGGCGGGGTACGCCAATGTGTTGTGAACTGTATCCAGAAGCAGATGTAGAGAGTGGAGTTGCAGTTAGAACAAAAAACGAGCCTTTATTTGGCTGGAAGTCAGCAGTAATATGAAACTATGAAACACTGTGAAACTATGATGAAGACTGTGGAGACTATGGTAAGTATAACAGACGACCTGACAATGAAACACAGACAACAGAGGACTTAAATGCACATGAGGTGATCAGGGGAAGGGAGAACACATGGGGAAACACTTGACTGAAACTAAACACAATGACAAAACCGGAAAACATGGAAACATAGACATAATAACACCAGCTTGGCACCTAAAATACTAACAGAAGAGATTCAAAGATACAGAATAAACTCAAAATGCTGGGTCAGAGACCCAGCCTGTGACAGGATGAAATTTCAGTGAAAACAGCATTTCTGCCCCTAAAAATTGTTTTATTTCATAATATTGTGAAATTGAAATATATACCATTCAAAATTGCTACTAGTTGTCTTATTCAATGTGTTTTTATTGTTTGTTTATTTTATTTTAGGTTTGTTTTAGTGGCTTCTCAAATATGGCATGTAACAGGATAGGCTGAATTTTTTATCATATTTGATAGTAAGAAAAACTTTCATTGTACTATGGACCATTTTTCAACAAAATATGTCATGAAAAGTATTGCATAAATGAAGTTAATATTATTGCTGTAGTTGTCAGTCAAACAAAATGCTACCAACAGTGGTTTTTGTTGCAACCACTAGAGGGTGCAAGTCTACTATAGCTAACTAAGCTTCGAGACATACTCCATCTCTGTACCCTGTTTTACCTATACCAACATTAAAGTGAATACATTTCATATTTTTAATGGCTACTGTTTTCTTAAAGGTGAGTTGTCCCCACAGAAATTGCAAGAACACATTGCAAGAGATTGGTATCGGTAAAGAAACATACCAGCTATATGCTTGAGTGCATCTTTGTAACTGAATGTAATTTTGTTCTCCAAACCAATGTTTAACAATGTGCCGTATTTATTCTCCACACCTGACAATGCAATTTTCTCCCAGGTGTAACTATATTCTTCATTTGGCATATGGTCAAATGGTCTGATTAACCAAACCAGGCGCTTCATGCAGATGTTCACAAGATGGCTCTCTTTACCAATTATTGTCTAACTCAACACCATGACGCTATAACTGTAACTATGACACTTTGGAAAACTAAAAAATAATCATTGTACACCAGCTGCTGTTTTGTATTGTTGATAATTTGTTATATATGGTATAATTTTGTTGTTAATATTTACACTTTCAAAAATTGCTCTCTAGAGTGCGTGCTCAGTATAAGAGATATAAGCATTAAGAAAAATGGTAATGCTTTCAACATGGAGGTTATTATTCCATATTCTGCTAATATCAAACAATGTTTTCTCTTAATGATGCGTTCTTTCCTTTCCTTCATGTGCATAACTCCAGTCAAACATTAAGCACTAAGGCATCAGATCAAAACACAGTTTCATCACAGGGTTTGTGAATTTATATGTGTATGTATGTTCATTTCTGTCTCTTGAATTTGTGATAGCCTGATGGTAATCTCCCCCAGCCCATTAGTCAAAGCTTTTCTTTGGCTGATTAACACCAAAGAAGATGGCAGAAAGCTGGAAGGAGGACAGTAATTTGGTAAAAGAATGTTGCTGAGAGAGCGGAGAAAAGGAGAAGGGCATAAAAATAAGGAATTATAAATAGAGCCCTCATTACAGTTGTTTTTTATTTATTTGTGTAAGGATTGATAGGCAGCAGCTTCTTTGCCAGCTGAGAACATAGGATTTTGAAAAACATGTAGCGGCACTATAAGTCTAAGGGACATGTGGAAAAAGTATCAATAGGAGAGTGCTGTAAAAATTATGAGTGACTTATTGCGACATGTTCACATTTCCATTCCCAGCAAGACATAAAGCAAACGGCACCATGAGCTTACTTTAACACACTCACCCACAGTCTATCCCGCTTCCCAACACCCCCCTTCCCCTCCTCTGGACCCCATATTTTGGGGCCTGACTGTGAGTCTGTGGCGCCACACTTACAACTGACAGCTTAATACTGCAGCAGAAATTGGTTTTGTGGAGTGGGCAAAAAATAGATGGGATTTTAAAAGGCTTCTTTTTGGGGTGGGCTGTCTTCCTCATCATCTGTCATATTTGCCTGTTTAATGATCTTTAATAACAGAGTAGGGCACAGCACAGAGAGCAAGATACACTGCCAGCTATTGTGCCTTCATCTGCCTGATGATGACTTGAGGTAAATGTTATGACGCAGAGGAGTATTTCCACTCACAGGCAATAATCGTTCAATCCAAGTTAACTGTCTGTCAAACAGATTCCAGTCAAGAATCAGTTTCTCACTGCTAAAAGTATGGATTTTATAGGTCTCTTTATATTACGGGTTATTTCTGTGCTACTGTAAAAGTGTTCATGTAAAACTACCCCAATCCTGGTTTATCCTCAACTGCACAGATGTCAAGCTAAAAACAAAGCATTATTATCAAGATAGAAAGTCCACCTCTGCAGAAAGCACAGATGTTTTTATTGTATGAGAGTGTGCTAAAACATGTGCATATGCATGTCTGATTCAGAATGCAATCTCCTCATGTGTAGGCCTTTCAATATGATATATGAATGTGCTTCTAAGAGAGCACATGTGAATTCATGCCCTTCAACACTCTTCAGCACAGTTGGCTCTTTCATTGCACACAGTTTGAGTCACAGAGCCACATAAATGCTTCTCTTTTCTCTTCACAATATAGCCAGGAGCCAGAGCCTAGCTACAGTTCAAGCCTTTAATTATTACAAGTGAAGCCTGTGGGTGCATTAATCATATTACCCAAAGTGATCCAAGACCAGTCCTATCTTGTAAATAAATGCCACTTTCCACAAGTCAGGAAGAGTGCAGACAGGTACGGCTTCCACATTGTATTGTCTTTGGCAGCAGGGCAGCTTTGTGCACAAAACCCTCTTTGTCTCACTCACAGAGATGGTACTTGAGTGGAAAGTGGGGTTTGCTCAGAAGCAGTAATGATGTAGTATCTGTGTTTTCCATCAATGTGAAATAATGTTGCAGTGGAAGCTTGCTGATGATTGCCATCTTTACCATTAAAGCTACATGTTACGCTATTTATGTTCTGCCAGAGGTGCTTACAACCTCATAGCTCTGTCACAGTTTAATATTTTAGGCCCCTTTTTCATATTTTTCCCCGTCAGTTTCTAATTAACTGTATCTATATTCACCCATATTAGCTTCTTGTCAGTGACTACCTGTTAAAATAAAAACGGAATTTAAAATCCTTCTTCTCACTTTCAAGGTTTTGAATAATCATATCTTAAAGACCTCGTAATACCATATTGTCCCAGTTGAGCTCTTTGCTCTCAGACTGCTGGCATGCTTGTGGTTGAGTTTTTAAAAGTAGAGTGGCAGAGACAGAGCCTCCCTCTTGCAGGTCGTCTTCTGTGGAACAGCAGACACCCTCTCTGCTTTTAAACTTCATTTGCATATCGATAAAAATAATTCGATCCAAAGAAATGTAGACCAGTAAGGGGGAAATACCTCCCATCAAATCATGCTCCATATATAAGCATTTTTTTAATACAACAATAAAGGTTTCCCTGTAATTAAAATCTAATACCACTTTTGAATTTGGTTCCATCAGTGTCAGATGTTTTTAGTCTCATGTTAATTTATTGTGACTGCTAAAGAATTCTTTGTGGGAATGAAGAGTGAAGATCAAAGATGTGTTTAAAGGATGACTCTTTGTATAATAACTTCCCTTTGGGTATGAGATCAACCACATATTTAAAAGCAATGCTGAATGTGAGGAAAACCTATCCTCCTCTTTTTAATTGATTGGAGCAAAATGCAAATCTGCTCTCAACTACAGTACAATAAAATAAAGTGTCAGCAGCAGGGGGTCTAAGTCCTGCAGGTCATACATATTCTTATGGTGTGGTTGCTTCATTTCAGTCTGTGCTATGTTGTCTTCCTCTCTTTCTTGGCAATAAGATCGGATAAATGCTAGAATAAGACAAAGAAGCTCTGACAGGGTTTTGAAGTTGTTGAGTTTCTCAGTGATTCCTTCATTTGTCAGGCTGTCTTTAAGAGCTATTGTACTTAAATGTCTTGCACTGATTGTATTGTAATGTGAAGAGGGATAATCATCCATTTGTCATCTATTAGAAATCTGTTAGTGAGCAAATGCCACTATTTTTGGTAAAAGTTTTGGTTTGTGGGTTAATTCAAATTTTTCATTTAAACTTGTTGAATGCAGACTTAAAACTTAAGCTATGAGAAAATACTTAATACCATACACTTTTGAAACAAATTAAACTGAGGTATTCATAAAGGTGCAAGATGTTTTTGATCATCTCTGGACTAAAGCCAGAAACCTTTGGAATATTTCCAAATAAGCTAAGATTTTGTTTCTCTCTACTTTTTGAACCGTGACATGCAGCTTTGCAATATGCCAGTGGTTGCCAAACTTTTTTTTGTTAGGCCCCCTTTGTTTTACAAGAAAAATCTTCACCTTTGCCTATGAATGTAGAGGATCACAACAAATGATTCCCAATACTTGAGCCTGGCTCTGCTAGTGATGTCTTGCTATTAAAACAGAGGTCTTCATCCCCTCTGTCAGCAGGTACTTGCTCAAAGCGGATTGTCACTGGGATGAGTGTTTTTGTAAACACAAATAAAAATGTGCTTAAAGTTTAATTTAATTGAAATTAAAGTTTAAATATTGTGTGAGTTACTCAGCATTACTTCTGCAGCCTAAAACATATTTTACCAGAGAACACAATTACAGACTAGACATGTTTAATTACTTATTTGTTGGATCGAGCAAGATTTGTACAAAATTAAGTATTATAGATAATGTATACTAGAGTGATTTAAACCTGCATTCTTTCTAATGGCCAAAATACAGTGACTTCTCCGGTTACAAAAACATAGAAATTACTCTCTGTTGATTTATTACTTCAAAAAATTTTCTATCTGACTTTATGGTTTAATTTTCTAGTTTCAAGTCTTCTCCAATATAATAGATTTTGTTAAGTATGTTCAATAAAATGGATAGAGCAAAACAAAACATGTGCTTTAGGGTATGTGTTGTTGTTGTTGTTGTTGCGATTGACAAAAAGCTCATGTATAAGGAGGTCCTTAGTTCATAGACTCTGCATTATGATAATGTCCTTGGTCTCATTACATCAGCTTTCAAAAAAATGAGAAAGAAAACAAACAACATGGTACCTGGAGGCCAGTGTGGAAGCCTACAGACAGTAGTTCAAAAATCTTTCTTTGTAACATCAGCTATCTTTTAGCTGGGAAAGTGTAAATGAGCATGCTACATTTCTGATTGTTTTGTTTTTTTTACATAGTGAGTGTTATTTTTGACATGCAGATATCCTTAAAACAATGTAACAGCTTAAATGCTCAGTTACATTTTAGACTTTGTACATAGCCACAGGAGATGCCGTGATATACCAAGGGCACACACAGCACTCCCTATAAATGTCTCTTTTTGTGAGAAAGAAAAAAGAAAATCATACGGGCCTAAAAACCACATTACTGTGGGAAAGAAAGAAATTTATTTTTATGATTTTAATCAAGGGTAACACCAGGCCACAAGTATAAATAAATATGTACAAATATATAATTCCCAATATATTCCAAGTCATACTTTTTAATTGCTTAGCCTGATTCGTTTGTGAGCTCAGTGGTCATGCATGTGACTAACAAAAATAAGTTACAGTTTGAAAAATATGAATCAACAGGTAACATTTTTATGTGAATCAATCAAATACTAGTTTTTTATACTGTTTTGAGAGAAGCAAGATTTTATCTGTTGTCCAGTATACTAAATAGAGAAAATTTATGGAGATAAATGGATATTAAGAGAGAAGAGTCACTGTTGTATTGACGTTATACACTTAATGAAAAGTACTGTCATAAGGACTGTAAGTACTTCTGTGCCTCTTTCCAGTAGCAGAGTACTTTATTTTCAGTAGTTTCACTGCAAGGCGACCTTGCAACTTACTGCAGTTTGAGGGAAATTGTAAGGTTTAATCCTTTCTTTTACTATGAACATGACATTTTGCACTGAAAAAAAGCAGATTTTTGCTTGTATATGCTGTCACTTAAAAATAACTCAGCAGGCTGTTGGGTTAATCTGAGGTGGCTGCAAGCCAAATGCTGTGAAGTAAGCAGGTTCAAGTTTAGGCTTCATGACCCTAATATGATAAGGTAAAGGGCCAGGAAAATGTCAGGAAGGTATTGTTTTTAGAAATTCCAATAATTTGACCTTTTTTATCAGTTGGGGTTTGCACCCCCGACCCAGTCATCTGCACACTATCATCACAGTAAGCACATATGTGCCAGAATGCTGGAAGAGTGGAGAAGAAAATGCAACTATAATAAAATGAGAGAGTGTTATAAAGGCAACGACAGGGTGACTGTAATATAACTTAGGTCCGAAACATAAATTATGAGTTGCGCAATGATTGTGCAATTGGATTATCTATTATGAAAAGACTACATGTAGACTCTAGTGTAGTGAACTTGCCTCAGTGCCTTCATGCAGTATTGTTTGCTTTGCCCTTAGAAGACAGAAATCCACAGTTAGGGGGCCACTGTGTAAGTTAATAGTTGAAGCCTTTTTCTGCAGCCATTTTATGTTTTCTTTTTTCAGTCTTTCATGCTGCTACAAAAGCTATGTTTTTCTTATTGCTACTGTCTTGTTACAGAAGGCACAAATAAGCCCGGGGTTCGCCTAAACATTAAGGACTCTCTTGTGAATCTATTATCTCCCCAAATGAGCGGTTAAAGATCCCAGGCTCTATCTGACCTGCTTTTGCCCTGATTTCCATATGTGCCGATAGACCACGAATGCAAGTACTGAAGCTTGTATCGTATGGTCTGCCAATATTCAACTTTCAAACAGACAGTTCACCAGAGAAACAGAACTAAAAACATTCAACTGAATTTACAGATGAAATTGTCTACTGACATTTGACTTTTGATTGACTTCTTTGGCTCACAAGAAGACATTCAGACTCCAGCTACTATGTTTCAATAAATTGTGCGTGTCTTAGTAAGGATTGTTTCATGTGCAAATAAACAGGGAAAGGCAATAAATAAGATGAAACGACTGTGATAGCCATATAAAGGTACAGCAGAACAATCTGCATAAGACAACACGAGTACAGATCTACCAGAATCAGTGTTCATCAAAGACACTGGCCCTCCCAAAGGATTCAACATCCGGCCCACTTGGGTGCAGCAGCGACTCTTGTCCCGACTCCTTATATCTCTGTTTCACTCTGCTCAGTTTTCTGTCATATACTGTAGATATTTTCGAGCTATGAGCTCATTTACAAATAATATATATCTCATAAGTTTCAAGTTAAATAGTAGAATAGGATCAATGCAAAAAGGACTTTTGATGTAAAGCATCATTTTAGTTCTGTCCCTTTAAGCACATCCATTTTCCATATGCATTTTCTTTCTTCTTCTCTCTCTCTCTTTTTTTTTTTAACCTCAACTTCATGTAATTCCTGAGGCTACATGGCCACATTCTGAAGTGGGCCTCTTCTTGGAAACACACGTTTTTCCATTTATTTGTTTATTTTTTTTTACCTTGGCTTTTGGACAGGCAGTTCCCCTTTACCCCTTTATTTTACTCTGCCAGTACCACAGAAACCTCATCCTTCTGTTTAGATGACTGAAGTCAATACAAACCAAAAAGCAAGAAGCCTACGTATAGAATGAGTCTTTGCAAATCAATGTAAACTTTTAAACTTCTGGAAAATGAAAGCATATTTTGATCATGAAAATAAAAATTGCAAAATAACATCAACCTAATAAATCAATTTTTTATAGCATACATATCTTTGTCATATCCCATAACGATTATGTGCATTAGTTCCATTCTTGCTGTTTAATTCATTCTTAAATCCATCTATCATATTACAAAGACTCAGCCTGTGGTATGCAGTGCACTTGAGATGTGCTTTGCCATTCCTCTTTTTCCTTCTGCCAATGTGATCAATTGTGGTGAGTTTGGCATTACTCTTATCCACTGCTGTGATGAATGGAAAAGTGATTCTACGGCATATGTCATATTGATTCAAATCAATACTGAATCTGAAGGAAGAAGGCAGCGGGCACTCTCACTCTCTCACTCTCTCTCTCTCTCTCTCTCTCTCACTTTTTCTCTCTTCATGTGAATAGCAAATGTTATAAGAGAGATTTAAGCTATGTGCATCATACAAGAGCAACAATGATATAGAAAAAAAAGATTTCAGTATTGATTACGTTAGCTACATTACTGCACCAACCAGGTTTGACTTTGCAGGTGAAAAACTTGATGTGTTAGTAAATATTCATAAACAAGTAATTATAACACAGGCACAATACAGGTTGAGAAAGTAAAGGATACTCTTTTTTTGTTTTTAGCACTGCACCTTATTTATTCAGCCTGGCTTCTGTTGCACAAAGGAATTGTACAGAATAGCACAATTAATGTAAATGAATGAGTGGGGGAGTGGGCGAGTAGAGAAACTGAAGAAAATGATGATGCTATTCGTTTTAAAGTTACATGTAAAAACAAATGAAAAATACAACAATTTCACTGTCATCATATGTAACAGCAAACAAACAATTTTTAATTTGTACTAAGATAACAAATTGCCATGTTGGGTAAATAATTAAGCTGTTTTGTTTTTTATTTTTTATTTTTAGTTTAGTTTAGTTTTATTTAGTTTCGTTTTAATTAACACCACACTCATCAGAGTTACTAAAGCATTTCTAGCTATTGCTGCCCTAAATCTTAATTATTCAGTTCATTTATTAAAACCCTGGACTGCACAGTTAAATATCCTCATTCAATTTATCATTTTAAATAATATTATAGGGAGAGTCATAAAGTTTTCAAGGTTACTTAATAGAAATAAATATGTACAATAACATACATCCATTGGTGTATAATTACATCCAACAATGAATGCATTCTAATAAATATAAGCCATGAATTAAAACCATTAAAAGCACACAGATTTGGGTGCTAGTTTAGAACCTCCGTGCTGCACTGTGCCATGTTGAGTACAGTGGCCAAGATGGGTATCGCTATTCTGCCTAATCACATTGTATCTACGTGACTGGAGACTTGCCAGATGTATAGTATACTTTAGGAGTTATTTTTATTTTAAAGATTACCATTTTTTAAGTATGTACTCTCATACACAGTTTGATTCCATTCACACATAGTATGAAGTTTTACTCGCTAAGCGTCCAGCTATGTTAGATCCACTTCAAAGAAAGTTTCACTAATGCTTCGTAACAACAGCCAACAAAAACCAGTAAAACCAGCAGTGCTTACCGACAGAAAAATTAAAGATAACCTCAGCAATGATCTAAACAGTGAACTGACAGCCTACACTCAATACAGATGAACAGTGGTCAGAGTTATTGGTCCTACAGTGGTCACTGTAGCTAGGATTATTCACTTGAATTAAGAAGGACAAGAAGAGAATTCTGTTGACTGCAGTCTGCCATCTACCGACATCTACTGTAGCAGTGACATTTTACACACTGTAAAGAAAAAAACTTGAAAAAGACCTGTCATCAAAATTGAGTGATTAATTTGCAAATACTGTAACGGGCAGTGATAAAGACAGGAGACTAACCAAAAAAAGTAACTTAAAGTGAGCTTAGGCAAAAAATTCCACTATTGCAAAGGAAACACCAAGAAGATCACTAAATGATCAGGCTAGGTAATAGGGCTGCCACGATTAGTCGACTAGTCACGATTACGTCGACTATCAAAATCGTCGACGACTGATTTAATAGTCGACGCGTCGTTTGAAGCTTTGTAAGATCACAAAAGACGCAGGAATGAGTAGCAGGATTTAAGAGTGTAATAACGGACTGAAACAGAAGATGGCAGCACTGCATGTACAACGATGCCAGCTGCCGTTAAACCCCGAAGAAGAAGCTGTGTCCCAGAATTCATAGCGCGGCCCTGCTCAGTTTCCAACAATGGCGGCAGCTAGTTAGTTTTAATGTTACTCTTATTATTCTTTCTGGGTCACAAAATAAACGTTTAACATATTTTTAGGCGAGAATGTAGCTGTGGAAACCTCAAATATCTGCTCAGTTTATCAAGACACCGCATATTTTCAAAAGCGCTCCGACGTTTTCGGAGACGTCTGTTACCCACTAGCTTGATAGCTAGCCGGGGGCTAGGTCACTAGAGCTGTGAGAACACCGGACTCCCGGCAAATCGTTTTCAAACCCACCGCCGTCTTTCGCTACTCAGGTTAAACATGATATATGAGTCACTTAGATAACTTAAAAATGTTATTGTTTGGCTTTTTTAGTATTTTATTTGTTCCTGAGTAAATCTGTTTGGCTGAGATTATAGTTTTTACACAGCTGAATAAACGTCAAGCAGACAGCTGATTATCAGAAGTGTGAGACGCTCCAGAATTTACTCCGGTGTCCTGTTATATTTTAGATAGCAAGGAGTTTATTAAACTTCACCGAAACAATCTGCAAATTTCATTAAAATTTAATAAACTATCATCTTTTCTTTATTTTTAGTTAGCACATACCTTAAACACTTAAAGCTGTAAGCTAATGCTAGTTATATAAGAGCAGATGCTGCTGGTGCAATAAGCTGTACGTTTTACGTCCAATGGATCTGATTAGTCGACTAATCGCAAAAATAATCGGTGACTAGTCGACTATCAAAATAATCGTTTGTGGCAGCCCTACTAGGTAAGCAACCATGAGCCACAGGAACAAAGACAAACTAGTAAATACATGAGAGAAACACAGGTCTATAGCCTAAAAGGGAAAAGGACACCAGAGGAAACAATTGAAACAATTACAAGCATGGAGGCTGGGGAGAGACAGTAAATACTGTAGATAAAAGTTAGACACAAAAGAAAACTAACCTTCAACTTAAAACTGATCATAAGCAAAGGGCACTAACACTGACATGAAAACTAACGCTTAAAAATGCGCCAGGCAAGGAAATACAAATAGACTGAGGCCTAAACACAGAAACCAAACAGAGAACACACAGAGAACTGCAATTACTCATACAACAAATAATAGCATGTGATTTATTTTTACTTTCGACACATGAAACAGGTATGGCACACAGCTGGAATATACAAATCATGGGGAGAGGTGGACTTTAAAAATTGCATCCTTTACAAATATGTGTTGATTTAGTTGTTTAAACAATTACATTCTCTTTGCATCTCTGTGCAAATAAAGAAAAAAGTTTTATATCTTGTCACATGGTGCCATGTTGTGAAAGTTGGCCTAATCCTTAACTAGCCCCTTACACTTACATCTCTAGTAAGAGTGACTAAGATGAGAGAAGTGTCGAGGAGTGGAATGGAGGACGTGCAGTCTGAGAAATAATGTTAATAATGCTTTTTGACATGAAAAATAACATCATGTTTGGCAAAGACGGAAAAGCTATAATATCAAAAAGACTACTGGACTGATAGAAAGAGACTTCTCACCTTAAACAAGGAGCTTGTATTGTATGTCATGCTGCCTCTTATCAAAATAGTTGTTGACAACATAACTTGATGTAAGTATACAGAGTTAAGCATTCCTTTCATGTCTGGTACAGGCACTGATTTCATTTTCGGAGCATTTCAGATATTCACTTACCGCTTGCACAACATTTTCAGGGCAGGACAACAATTCACTCAGTCATGCATGCAAAAACACAGCTGTACAGGATTGGCAGAGACACACCACAGTGCTACAGGCACAGTGTAGATGTCTGTGAATGTTCATTATCCACGCTCCTCCTTAAGAGTCTCTGCAGGATGTAATTTTTGAATGCAATCCCACGGCACCCCACGCCCTCATCTGAATAATGTCTTATGTATTTGATACCAGTGCTTGTAAGTACAACTCTTCAGGGGGCATTTGCCATACAAGCAGGTGGCTGTCAGCTTCCCAACAGTCTGTGCACATTTGCTGGGAAAGTAAACATTTACTATAGGAAGAGAAGAGCTGTCAAGGGGTATCAGAGGGAGGGAACGGGTAAAGGAGAATGATGATGACTTTATCAGCAGCTTTCAGGTTGGTTGCTGTAACCAGAATGGATGGAGGTTAAAGTGAAAAATAGACTGTGAGGAGTACAGCAGGAAATTGAAAGAAAACAGAGAGAAATAAGAAAAGAGAACAGAAAAGAGGGAGGCATAGGTTGAGTAATGTAACAATTTACTTATCAAGAGAAAATCAAAAGCAATTTCAAGCAGGATTTACTTACTTTCCTCTGTTACGAGCATGCCCTAAAAGCCCACAGTATAAACTACAGATTGTTTTGTGCTTGCATCATGTGCTTGCAGCATGTGTGCAAATGGAATATCCATGTTGCACCGTTTCCAGAACTTTCAGTTTTACACTACAGGAAAGCCCTCACTTCCTGTCTGTTTACACACTTTTGGTAGATTTTTGTGATCTGCTCAACTGCTCCTTTTGGTCCCAGTTGGGCAGAGTACTCATAAGGGCTTGTGGTGTGAATGATCTAAATCAACAAGGACAAAATAGTGTGTAAAAGAAAAAAAAATATCATAATTATTTCGTTTTATTTATTTTCCCTTTCATCACCTTCATCTTTTTAACCCTCTTTATGTTGGCCTATATGACAGGATGTTGTGTCTGTTAAAATCATTCCTTTTCCACTCTTTATGTGCACAGAACTTCAAAACACAAATTTTGAATATAGTTGCAATTGTGGAGACAAAAATGACCAGTTTTTGTAAATCATCCTTCTAATAACACAGGATTTTCTTACTGAATGACTGATAGACAAAAAGATAAAGAAAAGTAACAAAGATGAAAATGGAAAATGGAGCATCTCTACTGAAACTGAAAACATGTGATATAGTTAGAGAGGCAATTGGCAGGTTTTTAGTGAATTCAGTGCACATTTAACACAAATATACAGAAATTTGATAAAACAAGAAAATCCAGTGCACATTTTTGTCTGTTGATGTTTGAGTTCAGCAAGATAAACAGGGATACTAATTCTTCAGTCTGATGCACCTAAACCACTGCAGAGAGCAATTTATGTTTGATTCATGGGAAGATTAAAGAACACTCTCTGGGTCCCACAGAGGTGGGTATTTTAGTCTGCTGCCAGTTTTCTCGGTTTTCTCCAATCAATCAAAACTTTTTTCTTTTCTTTCTTTTTTTTTACCTTAAGAGAAAATGCTGTGTTTGAATTCATTCTTTACTCTTCATGCATGTCTTGCTCAGTTTTCATTTTGTCCATGGATGTAAATGAAAGTCAAACTAAGGGGACTGAAATAGTACCGTGAACATTTTGAGGATTCTAAAAAAAAATTGAAAATTTACCGAAGTGAAGAAAAAAAAACATAAAACAAGGAGGGTGAGTGTTGCATATTTCCAGTGGCACCCTTAAGCCTTTGGGGCCTATTTAAAGAGCTAATGCATGGGTCCCTACCCCAGCTGTATAAGCATAAATCAAAACGTGAGCAAGCACAGAGAAAATCAAGGGGCCTTTACCCATCCAAGATCAGTCCAGGTTCCTAAACACATTCATCAAAATAAGGTAACACAAGTGTACCTACGTGAATGCACCACAGTTTAATCATACAAGACTTACAGATAATGTAACAGGCACTAACGCAAACATTAACAGCATCACATAACTTGGCAGAGTGCCCTCATACTCACATAAACAACCACCTGACAAATACAATAGCTTCATTAAGGTTTTCAACAGCTTGGCATGAGTAGAGTAATAGGGCCACAGGACACAATTTATTGTGGAAAATCTGCTGCATGGGTATGCGTCGAGCATCTTCACAAGTGATGATGATGCATGGGCAGTATTTGAATTGGCTTCTGCCATCACATGACAGGTACCCTATTTCTGGCATGCAGTGGTTTATATAGTCACTGGAAAATAATGTGAAAAGTCACATGCTGCTGCTGACAGGGAAAGTGCTGAATTAGCAGTCACATACTCACATACTGACAATCATAATGACTGGCTGAGGAAGACCTTTTGGAAGCTGTTTTGTGCAGATTAAAACTAAATGAAAGTGTGTGTGTGCGTGCGTGCGTGCGTGCGTGTGTGCGTGCGTGCGTGCGTGCGTGTGTGTGTGTGTGTGTGTGTGTGTGTGTGTGTGTGTGTGAGTGAGAAGAAAGAAGTGAGGACTTCTTTAATTCCCTTTGTTATGTAGTCAAATAATAGATAGGAGAATTGTTGAACTCTTGCTGGTCAGTAGCGGCTCTGAGGGCGAGGTCCTTTGGCTAAGGCCTACACTTGACATTTCATTCAAAGGCAAGAGCTTAAAAATTGGGGTTGCATGTAAAAGATTTGTGATGGAAATGATATTCCACCAGCAGTCAGCATTACGTCAGTGTTTCTTATTAACAGACAGATGTATTGATGTATTGATGTATAGCAACTTAGACTCAATACTTGAAATGTGCAATTCACTTGTATTTTTATTTTTATTCCTATTTATTCTATTTATCCCCTTCGTATATTTTATTTATATTGTCTCTGTATTTATATATATATATATATGTGTGTGTGTGTGTGTGTGTGTGTGTGTATTATATATATATATATATATATATATATATATATATATATATATATATATATATATATATATAATATTCTGTAACTCTGTAACTTCTGTCGGTGCTGTGCTTTTTTGGAAATCGAATTTCCCAGAGGAACCCACCCGAGGGATTAATAAAGTTCTATCTAATCTAATCTAATCTAAGAAGATTTAGGTAGGCTTCTGGAGAAGGTAACACATGAATTAAAGCAATTTTCTTTATCCCTGTTCTACATTTTGTTATCCCTCTGTCATTTTCACTCTCTGCCTAGTGCTGGAGGGAGTTCAAACCCTTTAAAAAAGCCGCTTGCATCATATGCAAGAGCTGACTATTTGGGAATTTGGAATACAGCAAGCTGGTGATGGATTAAGAGATTTTAGACGCGGTCTCAATAGGGTAAAGCACTCTTAGTTATCGATATGCTGTCATCATTGTGATTAATGAAGATTTAAGGAATTACATTCTTTTTATATTCTGGATTTTTTTTTTGCTTTATAAGCCAAGAGGTTCGCAGTCACAAAAGAGAACAAATTCAGTCATATCCAAATTAGGATTGTTTGCTATATAACATTGTGTCACAAATCTTGAGTATCTTGGGTATTATTATCATACCATTGTCTATCTTTCACCTATCACTCTGCTTGTGATCAGATGAAGTAATCTTGTTTACTTGTTTTGACTTTTTTTTTTTTTTTTTTTTTTAGCTGAGATGAATCTAGGGACACAGGATGCAGTGTAGGAACCAGACCATTTGGAGAGCTATTTGCAGCTCATTATATGTTCATTAGTGTTCACTAGAGTCATCACGCTGTGCCCCAGAGGAAAATGAAAGATTTACAGAACTTTGGCAGATGTTAAATTTTAATCAGAGTCTAGTCTAGACTTACACAATGCAGGAGTCCTCAGCTTAACCCTTTACAGCCGATCGGAGCGGGCACGCTCCATTTTGCGTAACTATTTTTAAATCCCGGTAGCACTGCAACCATGTAAGCTAGCGCAATAATTTTTTTTGCATATGAAACCGGAGGAGTTGTACTTACATCTTATGCCATCAGCTTGTCCTCGGTCACAGTTTCCTTCCACATATAGCTTTGCAAAAACTGCATAAAAATCACTTGCAGCAACAAAAACATGATATTCCAGAAACACGCTTCGCCGATCCGATCAGCTGTTTGTAACACTTCCTACGTCCATCAGCGCGAACTATCACATGACCGCATGACCTGCCCGAAACCGGAAGTGACGTCATTTTGCGGAAATGTAGTTTTTTTACGATCGGGGCCTTATGAGCCTATACTTGTATTTTAAAAAGTTATGTTTGAGTTTATGACTTTCTGTGTCGTTTCTGGGATGCTTAGGACTCATATTGCACTGCTGGAAATAGTTTATTTTGATGCATATGCTGTTATTTTGCAAATTTGCACTATAATATTTATTTTCGTTTTTCCTGCAGTATATAAAAATTGGTGTATTTCAAAAATAAAACTATGAAGACACTCAAAATAAATTTCCTGTGGTGGGAAACTAGTTTGTGCAACTTTTTTGTATTTACAGTTTTGAGGGATGAGCCTCTTAAATTTCTCTAACTAGAAATATATGTTAAAAAAACAAAAACGATTTTCAATTTTTTTGTAGTTTATTGCACTTTTTTGCAATTTATGTAATTACTATGCACCTAATGCAGACATATTATTAAAGTTTGGGCTATAATGGTTGTATTGATGTATAGCAACTTGAAATGCTCCCAAAAATGGCTACACAGCATGTAAAAATATAATATAAGCTCTGGCGGACTTGGTTCTATGGTAGGTCTTAAAGGGTTAAAGAGGAAGATCTGTATGGTGATGGTCTGTATTGTTTCAATTTACTGGTAAATAGTGATAAACCATTAAACTATAGAATCCATGTCTGGCATCAACTACCCATCACTAGAAAAGGTACTAAAACAAAACAAAAAAAATAAAATAAAATAAAGAATGATGTAAAGAAAAAAAAACTGTATTCTGCAAGTGCAATTTTGTTTAAGAGATAAATGGAGAAAAATAATTGCCATGTACAATATAAAACTTGTTGTACTTGTTTCTCTGCACATACACCACAGAGAGGAACACAGCTATGCCTTCTCTGGCATGTGATTATTTAAAGTCCACTATATACCTACTCTTCCTTCTAGGAATAATCTTTTGATCTCTACATCTTGCTAAGGTTTTGAATACCATCATTAGACACTGGCTTCTTTTGATCTCAGCTTTATGCTTGGCAGGTAGCATGCAGCATGCCTGGTATATAAGCTTGAGGCAACTACTAAAAAGTTTTATTCTGTGGTTCAGTGAGGCTCATTTTAATTCAAACTTTTTACAGTAACTAAATAGTATCTAGAAGCAAGTGAAAGCTGCACCAAGCTTTAGAGTTTTTCCAAGTCCGACAGTTAGAATAAAAGTATAAGCAACAAGCGATAGTTTTATTTATTTACTTGAAATAAAATATCAATTAAACATCTTTTTTATATATAAAAAAAGTATAAGCAACAATTTCTTCTTTATAATAAAGAAACAGTATAAAACATCTTTTACCACTTCACTCTGTTAGGAAAAAACATGTAAGGGAAAAATTATTTAAAAAAACAAACAAGGTACAATAAAATGAGAGTACTGATACATAAGCATGTGGAATGATAATTAATGTAATGTCAAACCTAAACTGCAGTTCCCTGCAATGCATATGCCTCCCTTCAATAAAACAACTTATTCCCCTTTTGTATTGTCTTTCACTTCTGGGTTGTGCCGTACAGAACAAGAACGACAGGTGATTGCATCCCAGCTAGAAGTCAGGATGAGGACCATTACCCAGCTGTCCTTGAGGGGAAGGGTGGAGGATATCCTTCTCCCACAAGAGGAGTGACATGGCCAAGTGAAGGTGATGATGTTATGAATGTGGGTGGTTGGCAGCACAAGGTAAGGCTGCATACTCTGTCACTCAGGGAAGAGTTGACAGGGTTTATGTATAGACAAGGAGACGGGCCTTGGGAATGCAGGCAAGGTTAATCTGAGTGATATCTTGAATGGATAGACTAACCATCCTCAGAACACAAGGACGACTATAGGGCACCACAGGGTGCACTGGAATTCTGCATTATTTCTTATAATGAATGGAATTCTGGCAATGCGTGTGTACCTGTATGGTATAGCAACTCACTGAGAGATAAATGTCTGAATCACATTTCAAACCATGGTTACCAGCTCACAAATAATTGGCATGTGGGAGAGACAGTAACCAGGCAGATATCCCCAGCAGAAAATCCTATTTTCCTTGATGCCTCAGAAGAAAGTAGATTTTACTCACAGCTAGCGAGTTTGATCTGCTATGTCCATTTGTTTTAATACCTACCTCTGGCAGCACAGTTTATATGAGCTAAGCTGGTAATGATGCCACAGCAGCATTTTTCAACAGTCTGTCCCAAAGAACTGTTCCCAGTGATGGCGACTACCTGGACGAGAACAGGTCTACTGACTTCAGCAGCCATTTCACACCTAAAACTGTCTATTTGGGTTCTATAGCAAGAAGAATTAGATGTCAAGACTCAGCACTGTGAAGTGCTCAGTGGGCAAACCTTTCTCCGCCACCACTACTACACCCCCCCCACCCTCTTCTTCTCCTCACATGCCCAGCACTGGGGTCCTTTGAGGTTGGTTAGCAAATGCTGAATGGCTGGCACGTGCTGGGTGTGGTGGAGACAAACTTGTCTGAAGCAAAAGAGGCAGACGGTGCCTGATTCTGATGTGTGGAGCCTGTGGCTGATGTAATTGAAGTGGGCAGAGTGAGGATGGGATGATCCCCCTCCCCCCTCTCCTACACTCCCCTCACAGAGACACACTCATCTCCCCAGCACTCCGTCCCTCTGCTAGAACCGCTGTGCAATAGAGCTGTCGAGTAGTGAGTCTACTAATGGAACACCCAGCTGGCTAGAGACTTCATCATGCTGCTGTGAATTATTCAGCTTCCAGAGGGCTCTCCTCAAATTATTTAAAAGCCCACTTTGGGATTCCAATGAACTAGACTGGGTCTTAAGGAAATGCACAGAATCTTTTTTTTTTTTTTTTGGTTTCCATGAGTTTTACCTTCAAATGTCTAAAAGAGACAACTGGAAGGTAATTTGCTGAGACAAAGTTGTTTATTCAAGCTTTGAAAAACTTTAGACTGCTGAGTAAGCCACAGCCTGGCAGTGTCGCCTTGTACACATCAGGCCACATGTATAAGGCAACACTGCCCCACAAGGCACGTTTTTCACGCTGTTGCTTTTATAACAATAAGTAAGCAGCGAATGTCAAAAGATTTGCCGACCTACCCTTCATATCTTTGGATTTGAACCATGTAAGACACTATGGGCAATGACAGAAAACAATCTTGACATACAGCCATTAATAGTGAAATCTGTTCTCTAATCCAGAATGTGAGAACCAGTTTCATACTGTTGCAGAAGACAGCCTCAATTCATCATGCTTTCAGGGTAGGTGTCCTGGCAAGATTCACTGATTGGAATTCCATGTCCATATACATCACACTTTGTCTTCATCCACTCACCAAAGAGTGGATAAATCACTGCGTCTAGGCCGTCCCTCAGCAGGCCCCAGAAAGCCTTTAATAACAGGCACAAGCTGCCTGCAGTGCTGGTCTCTGATTGTTTTGAGTGAAAACAGATGTGGTTACTTGCTTCACAGTGCAGCCTGCTCAACTGAGGTTCTAAACAGGCCTCTGTCACAAGGCCCTTGCTGTCATATTGCCCTATTCAAACATCCGGCACCAATTGGAAGCCACCTTAATTCCCTCCCTACTCCCCATGGCCTCCGTTATTCCAGCACTTCCCTATTGCCACACCCTGTTTAAAAAAAAAGATTTCAAACAAGGTGGAAACAGGCTTCCCTCCTCTCCCTCATAAAGACCACTTGAGAGTCTGGATGAACACATTAATGCCCCAAGGCTGTGATGAAATAAAACCCCAGCGCCATGCCCTTTATGTGAGCCAAAAACACTGGCCATGTTTATTACATCTGACCATCTGTGTTTTACACGTGCATGTCTGCTAGACAGATCCACATGCACTCACACAAATGTCAGAGGTCCTACAGACAGCCAATAGCTTATTAGCTGTATTCAACTTAAAAGCCAGCTACATGTGATTGCAATAATTTTGCAGCGTGGTTTTATGCTAGGAGAAATAATGTGCAAGTACTTTGTCTTAATACATTGAGAAATGTCTCTCTCTTTCTTCCTACTTTTGCAAACGACAACATAGTCAATCAAATGGAGACAAATGCCTGTGCAGCAGGGTAAGAGACTGAATGACAGCAGGAATCCAAGTAACTGATATTCTTCACTGATTTGTTTAAACGGTTTCAAATTTCCTACATTCACATGTGGTGTGTGTGTACTTCTGGAGCCCCAAGCAATGGTCAAGAATCCCTCAAGGCCAGAAATTAATTGAAGCAGCATGGACCTTGCTTTTTAAGAAGATTGACATACAGAGATCTTCCTTGGGCCAATCATCCCACTCCTTGGTACATTAAGAAAACAACCAACCAGCCTTTACTGCTTCTTTTATCATCTTTTTTGTTTTGTTTTGTGTTTTTTCCTCAAACAAGTCTGTCTGGCTCAGCCCCTGAAATCCAAAGCCAGTCTGTCCCTCCCAGCTGACGTTGCTTTGCTGAATCAGGAAGGAAATATTTACCCAGTGACCGTGCAAAGGGGTGTGACCTCCAAGTCAAGCTGTAGGTCAGAATGTGGGCGTTAAAGGTAAGGTAATATATAGCACATCAACCACAGGATGGCATGAAATAAATTATCAAAAGTTAGTGCATGGTTTAGTAGCATCATGAATCAGGGTTTTGTTTTTTGTTTGTTTGTTTGTTTGTTTGTTTGTTTGTTTGTTTGTTTGTTTGTTTGTTTTTTCACGGCAGTTCATCCAATGGGGTGAATTAATAACTGGCTGCCCAGTAATTTGCAGAAAAGACAGGTTAGTTCATTTGGTTTATGATATTGATATAGTCCAAAAATATAAAGTAGTAGAGTACTTTTGATTTTATTTTTTAGGCCAGACTATTACAATTATTGCGTGCTCAAACTTTTGTTTTTTAATGTTATGTAATAGAATTTTTGCGGAAGTTTGCAAGGAGGTGCTGGTTCCAGGGTTTGGATCATTAGCATAGGTGCCACATGCACATATGTATTTTACTAGGTAAGTTTCCATTTAAAAAATATCGACAGACAAAGATATTGTATACGGAGCATCTTCAGTAGTGTGGATGCAAAGAATTTGCAAAAAATATTAGCAGAGCTGATAGCAGCAGCTATAAGATAATTATATACTTCTGATGAAAGAGCAGAGAAATTATTTGACATAAGGTACAGTAAAGACACATGGCAAGCATTATCAGTATTAACGAATGAGTTCTTTATATTGTTGGATGGAGCAAGGGGAGATATTGAAAATGCATTAAAAGTGAATATGCATGAAATATTTTATACTTAAACTGTATTATTTTTAAGTGAAGAATTGTTATTTCCCTGCATGGTGAATATATTCATCTATATTTTGATTGACAAGTATGAGACATTTGTGAATATGTGAATATCACAAAATGTTTTTAATTACTGCCACTTAGGATTAAATTGCTTAAAAACACTTTTGGCCAATTACTGACAATTGCTGACAATCGCACAATTGACTAATTAGCAGTATTATAGGTGAAGCTTCCTGACTTGTTTTTTCATGAGAAATGAAGCAGAAATAACATCTTAAGTGCTGAATTATATAGATTTTTAACTGCAATTTTAAATATGAAGCGCAAAGAGATGTCAGGGCAAACCACTGATTACACTTAAGAACAAGATGAACAATATTAGACTTGAAAATTGACAAGAAAACACACACACACACACACACACACACACACACACACACACACACACACACACACACACACACATAATCTTCACAGAACCTGTATCCATCTAAAAATTACTTGGGAGGATGAAAGTGAGAATAACTTGTAGCAGAATGATAGGAAGCAAAAAGCATGGAGAAGAGGGTAAATGTGGGGTTTCTTAAGTCATAGAGATTGTATATTCTCCAGTGGCCATGTCAGCCATGATCTCAGCTGTGGAGCATGCTTTTCAATTTCATATTACATAGAAAAACTTAATGCAGAAAGACATACAAACAAGAAGAAACTAATGGTGGCTATAGGAAAGTCCTAACAGAGATTAGAGCATTTTCATTGAGCGCAAAGGATTTTCATCCATATATTAAAACAATCCCAATAATTAAAATTATGGTAGTGTATCCAATTAATTTTGAGCCTTAAAAAATGTGGGAATTGTGAATAATTTATGTAATGCCTAAACTTCATTACATTGCAACATTTTTGTAAAATCCCTTGAATAAAAGTTAAAAGTCTGGACTTCAGTCACATATTGATAATGGTGTACAGTGGTAAAAAGGTGGATCTAACTGTACACCTCTATGGATGTTGAGAGCGAATAGGTTTTGACACAGCAAGAATCTCAAATATTAAAAGCAAATTCATTATGGATTAAGTGACTGCTGGGAATGAACATGACCCAAATGACCAAATTGATGGAAGGAAGGAAAAACTACCTTGATTTAGAGTATAATCTAGTTCTGAAAATGAACACGGTAACAATGAACAAGAACTCTAGAAAGACACAATAAGCTCATTGAACTGGGCCGTTACAGTTCAGGGACTGAACTGCTAACCCTGAGATGTCTAAACATCAAATAGGCTCATACATGTCCATGGCCTTGTGCCACAATTTATATGATGGAATGATGTTACATATCATTCCAAGACTGCAAACTTGTTTGACAAATGACCTGTCCACTGCCTTAATGGTGGAAATTTTATTTTTCGATATAAGGTTTAGCTTTTGATGGGAAACTGAATATTAGCAATATTTTTTTTATTCATTTATTTGAGTCTTTGTTGATTGTTCATTGGGGAGATTTTCATTTTCTTTTTCTTTTTTTTTTGCATTTTGGATTTTGCATTTTGTAGTACCGGTATGGTTTTATATATATACAAATTAGCATGCACCACCAGTGTGTGAAGCCCTGATAATATTCATTATTGTGTTCTTGTATGATGGCATGTGCAGCACAAAGTGGTGTTGAAGCATAAAAAATAGTAAAAACAAACCCCTATCACCAGTGGCATTGTCCTGGAAGGTACCAGCAAGCATGAGAAAGTCCTGTTTAGGAGTTTAGCCATGCACTGCTCTCTTTCGATTGCTTTAGACCCAAAGAAAGCCAGGATTTCCTAATGCCCAGAATGGAGAGTTCTAAACAGATTGATCTGCATCAGGGGACTGTCCATTCTTTGCAAGTGAGCTAGCCCGGAAAAAAAAAAAAAAAGATTAAAAAAGAGTTTGTTGGGAGAACAGTCTGACATACATAGACCTTCTCTGATCTCCAGAACAAGTTATCACCTGAGAGTGGAAGACAGAATTCTAGTCTGTCTGGCAGAGACCGCTCACTATGGACCCCTTCTCTCTGGACGTTAGCATGGGTGAGTCAAGCAGAGGGTTTATATATCACACATCACAGTTTATTAGCAATAATAGAGTTTCTTTTGCTATGCAGAGTTGTGCTTGGCATATCAATACTACTCTTTTCTTCTCGTTTTATTTTTTGTGCACGCATGTCTATGCGTAGTATGCATTCCTTATCAAAATTCTTGTCTTAAGTTTGTTGATAAATCTAATGTGACCCGGCCCTAATTATAATTCTGACCACTATTTCAACAAAAACTTTCAAAGTCATTAAAACCTCTAGCAGGATTTTATAATGATTTGAAAGTAATTATAAATGACAGAATGTATTTGTTTTGGCACTGAGCCCTACACAGTCTTTGTAGTTCAAAGGTGAAAGTCTGACTTGGAGCTACTACAGTATATCTGTACTCTATTCCTGTTTGTGGAACAAAGCTGAGTTTGGGCACAAGTCTGTAAGCAAACTTTTGGATTTTTAACATCTTAAAAAAAAGAAGATGCAACTTTATACACAAGTTTTGGAACCAAGACTTGGCAGGATGGAAAACCCTCATACCACAGAGAGGCTCTGGTGTGCTTGTTTGTCAAGTGAGACTGAAGATTATTGATTTTGCAAGTGCGTCTGTGTGTGTTCCTGTGTGTCTGTGTGTATGTGTGTGCATCTCACTGTATGTGTGTGTTTTAAGGGCAAGCTGGCTTGTAGCCCTGGAACACAAGTAGCTGATGTTGCAACAGATATGGTAACTTTGACAGCAGGCTACATTATACAGACTAAACTCCATGGCTGTACTTTTGATTGCCTCATACATATAATTTCCATAGAGACATTTGTACTGTAGGCGAAAGGTCAAAAATCTTCATTCTCATTTCTGGCTTTCCTGGTGCATCTTTAACAAAATGAATATACTTCAGTTTTGCATTTGCAAATTCTGAAAGTAATGTTTTGAGATGAGGACACTGTAGCTATTCATCAGCCAAAGCTCTGCTTTAATTACATCAACTTACTGCTAACTTTAAATTTGTGAAAATTTTCAACAGTGCTTCAGCACTAACAGTCCTCCAGAGATAGATATTTCAACACTCTAAAGTCAAGGTTTTTAAAGTTCAGCTGATTTTATTTGGTGTAGTTTTTCATTCACAATAAGCAACAAAAAATGCATAAATGTAATTGAATTAAAGCATATTTAACTTCACTGCTTTTAATGTGTTTCTTCTCTTGCGAGTGTACATTGATGTACAGCACTGTGCTGTAGCTGTGTGCTGTGTATAGACTCGTCCAGAGCTTCCTAAGTTGAGCCCTATGTCAAAACTTTTTGGAAAGGCTTAAGCATTCAGCTTCTGAGCTATAAATCACAGACTTTGAGCAAGAATTGTTGCAACAACTTGTAACATTTGCAAAATATCCCTGCTTGCAACTTTAGCAGGCAAGAGAAAATAAATGTTGCATTTATGTGGCGCCATGGACAAAAAGCATTAAATAATTCCAAACTGTGGGAATTTGTGAAATAACTTCAACACTTTGCTGTTGCAAAACCCTCTGATTTGTTTTTTGTCACTGTTGCCAACAAAGTAGGAATGAACAGACTTTGTGTTGTCACTAAAAATGTTATTGTTCCCTTTTATATCCTTTGCCACGCTATCCTTTTACTGAGCCTCTTTGTGGTTAAGAGTACGAAATAAACAGGAGTGTGTTGCACTAACACACTCTGTCAGGAGGCTGTAAGGTATTGATTGCAGGAGTGTATGAAGATGATGGTTTTTGACAGCCCACTGTGTGGACCTGAGCTGAGTCAGACAGGAGCCTGTTCTGTCTTCCGTCCGTAAGGGCCTAGGGCCATGTTGGTGAATGACTGCATCATTCCATGCGCATGAATGCTTTCGGACACAGGCTTCAAGGCATCAAGGAGACCAGAACAAAAGAGAAATGTGGCTCCAATCTTTAACATTTAGATAAGAGCATCAGCTAAATGTCGACCTTGCAGTGAGAATAATTTCCCAGTGTATAGCCTCACTGCCAGCCATCAGATTTAAAAGTTGAATTTAGTTAATTCAGTAATAGTGTTGTGTAATCCATTCTTCAACAAATTCCTTTTTTAACTATCTCTAGAGAACATTAATATGAATTAATATGTTGGTTTAAGGGCACATTAGAAAATATTAAAATTGCCAATCTTACTTCCAGAGCCAACAGCACACCTTATTTTATCCAATCAACACTCCAAAACAGTCCAAAACCTAAATACAGTCCAGATCAAAAGTTTAAGGTGCATGGTTGAATCTTAACAAGCTTCCAAGTAATGTTCAACTTGCAACAAGAATAAATGGGAGTGAGACAAAACATTTTTTGAGCATGCAGTTTATTGAAAACATCACTTAAATAGGCTGTTTTGCAGCTGATCAAAGGTTTAGGACCACATGCCTTTAAAAGACCAAATCTATCCAAAAATGTGGATTCACTGTCATGACGTTCTTATGGAAAAGGGAAAAAAAAATTTCCTTTTTGTTGCATAAGCAGAGTCTCTTGCAGTGTGCCGTCGCTGCTGAGGTGGGACCCAGTAAGGCAGTCATTTGGAATTTCTTAAATGATCCTGAGGCTTGTGGAACAAAAAAGTCAAGTGGAAGACCCCAAAAAATTTCACCAGCACTGAGCCGTAGGATCCAAATGGCTGTCCGTCAAGACACCAGACAATCCTCTACACAAATTAAGGATGTTACCGGTGCCGACTGCAGCCCAATAACCATCAGATGGCATCTGACACTGAAGGGCTTCACAAACAGAAAACGTCTTCAAAGGTCTTGTTTCCTTGAACGCCACAGAACTGACCGTTTGGACACCAAGAGCACCAAACATGGGACATTGAAAGGTGGAAAAAAAGTCTTATTCTCTGATGAGAAAAAAAAAAAACCTTGATGGTCCTGATCGTTTCCAACGTTACTGGCATGACAAGCAGATCTCACCTGAGATGTTTTCTACGTGCCACAGTGGATGGGGCACCGTAATGGTCTGGGGTCCTTTTTCCTTCGGTGGAACAATGGATTTTCAGGAGGTGTAGGGGCGTCAAACGGCACATTTCTTCTTGCTGCATGTTGAAGCTCTATTTGGAACCTTCACGATCCAGCCATGCAAAATATTATTGATTTTTTTTGCCATTTTTCAAGTGGAGACTCTATATTCAATTTACAGTCCTGTTCTTCATTGGTCCACGTATCTATAAGGATTGAAGTAACTCAAACAACCCTGTACACTCAGAGTATGCCTACATTCACAATTTCAATGGATTCTAAGAAACATTGGGAGCCATGTTTTTCTAGAAAAGTACAACAATACTGCTCTGGAGTGGATGTTAATAGGGTCTGGCTTTAAACCCTTTTGTGTTAAGGTTTTTCAATTCTATTAAAGGTAATGGTGGAAAATGTGTTTCTTATAGCACAGTGATGCAGTACTGTGTACAGGAATCAGAGACAGAGGTAGTCAACTCACCAGCTATGGGCCAAATACTCAAAGTCTGTATTTAAAGGTACCACTGCCCTAAGGTATTTTTGATACTTTAGTTCTGCATGTGGAAATGTTTAAAGAGAATTTCCAAGTGGATATTTGTTTATTACTGACAAGCAAAAGTTGAACAAAAAATCTTTGCTTTAGTCAGAATTTAGCAAATACTCACCATTTACCCTCAGACCAAAAACAGTGACAGCTTACCTTCAAAGTAAAAGCGGTGCCTTTCATTCTCCCCTGCAACAAAATACATTTCAAAAAGCTTTTACTTTGAAGGTAAATAGTTTGTGAGTGTTTGCAGTCATGTTAGCACATTCCATGCTGCTATCGGCAACCACAACAACCAGCAACTCCAATATCCACTTGCTAGTTGCGGAAAACAATTTTTTCCCAAGGTGGTGGTGACCAGAGGGTCAGTGACAGGTCTCTTGCCCCACGTGAACAGCGCTTTAGCAAAGCAACCGCTTGCAGCTGATTGGGGAATACACATTTTTGCCTAGTAGCCAATGGTTGCCATATGGTCGGCTACAAGTCTTCAACTTGTGTGAATAACCAGCAGGTTAACAATATTCTTTTCAATAGGATTGCTCAAATTATTACACATTTTTAAATTATTTCTAATATAGGCTTGGTGAAACATTGGCAGTGAAAGCTTTTCTTTTTTTTTGCTTTTTTTTTGCTAGAGTTGCCTGAAATGCTACCCACATATTGCTTTTCAAACAGCAGAGTGATGTTGAGGACATGTGCTATGCTTTCTGAACATATTAGGTGTTCTGCTTTAGATTTGTGCTTCTACTGAGTTATTTATGTAGAAATAAATGAAAAGTAAACCCTCTGGCATTGGCGGCTCAGCACAGGCCCACAGTGAGTAATCTCAGAATGTGTACAATCCAAGGCTCAAACTAATGAGCTGGACTGAATGAAAGCTTTCATCAAATCCACTTTAAACACTGTAAGCAGTGTTTCAGTCTGTTGGAGTCACTCAGCATGACTGGCTCTATAATGATCTCCAAATGTGTTTTGTGTGATTGCTGCCTTGCAGCCTCAGTCTGCCCCACACTCCCTCCTTCCTTTCACACTAACCTCACCTCAAAGGAAATTTGTACTTACTTGTTTGACGATAAATATGTGGTCCGTGCATTAAAGAAAACCTGACTGTGGTGAATGAAAATATTATACCATTTCAAAAAAGCAAACCAAAAAAACATTATAGTTATTTGTCTTCAGCATGTCTAGTAACACTATCACATCTGTAGAGTGACAATCAAGATAATCTTAGTAAAATAAATAAACCAAAATACATCAGTGTGCACCGGCTAGTTTACATAACTATTCAAAATATTAAAAAAAAAAATGAAAGCATGTGGCAAGAGCTAAGGCAGGTTAGAGAGGGTTAGAGCAGCTAACTTGCCACAGCACCTCAACATTGCAGTTAGCCTGTTAATGATTTTCTGAGGCGCACCTCGCAAAGCTTTTTTTTATTAAAGAAAAAGAAAGAAACTCCAGTTACACAAAAGTACAACAGCAGCAATAACAGCCTGTAAACATGATTACATTGAAAATAGTAATATGTTGTAGATATAATGTTTACCCTGCTCAACATTCTGGTTTAGCTTGTTAGCAAAATGACATCTGTACAGCTGAGGCTTAAATTGATGTCATAAATCAAAGTACTATATGTGTTTCACTGTTGACTTTGGTTCCAAATAATAAAAAGAATGATCAAATTTATTGCAAATCACCCTGAGCTTGATATAAATGTGTATTTATGAATGCAAAAAACACTATAACAATGCATCCAGTACAGTCATTGTCAATAAATTTGACAAAGAGGATCTTCAAAGCCCATGACCATGAATGCAAATGTAAACTGTCATAGCAATGTATCCAATAGTGAGATATCACAGTGGCTTTGAAGAAGGAAAACAGTGTATATCAGTTTTTTTTTTCTTTTGGGGGGGGGGGAGAGAAATGCAGGGTAGGTCTTACTAGAAATTGGCTGTTCACATGGCTCACATTCTGCAACCAACTAAAAGCTCACTTTTTTTTCTTTTACAGAATAAAGATGCTAAGTAAAGATTCTCTCTGAAGAAAAGTGTTATCTTTGACAAGATAATATTGATCTATGATGAGCCATCACAGCTGTGATAAAGCATACGGTCTCTAGTTCTGCTGAAGTAATAGAAGGCTCTTGCTCATGCTGTGATTATAAGGAGTTACTGCAAGTTGACCAGAGCAAAAATAGAATATAATTTCATGCTGACAGCAATATATAGTAATAGCCATGAAGCAATGTGAAGGACAAACAGTGCCAATCACTGTGATGAGGGCATTATTTACTGCTGATTTACAGCTTCTGTCTTTTTGTCTCTTTTGGTTATTTCTTTTAATATGAATTGTGACAAATTAGACAGTGTCCTTTGTTACTTTGGAATGTTTCTATCAACTAGGGTCACTACTCATAAGAAAAAGGCAGTAATGGATTATATGTACAGTTTTTTTTTCAGCTGTAAACAGAGATAAGGTCATTAACATAGACTTTGTCCTAGCAGTCACTGACCCAGTCTAAACAGACTTTCTGCACAGACTTTGACTCTTTCCGCAAGCAACATTAAAATGTAACTTTCTGCAGACATCCAATATTATTAATAATATTTTCAAGGTTGTTATATTTTAATGGCATCCCGAAGGTGTGGGAAACAGGTTTTTCTAATTCATAACATGGTCTCATGGGTGACAAACTGAATGGTTGAAGCACTGCACACCCAAGTGAGAGAAAAGAAGAGGCATGATTACTGTTTGAAGTGGGAATGTTAAAAAATCCCATAGAAATTCACTGTAATCCCAAAGAGTAATGAAGCAATTAGTCACTGCTCATTAATGACTATATGTCCCATCCAGCTGTCACTGTACCAGTGACCCAGTCTTTTTCCATTTGACATCTATTTCTTATTAGAGAGTCAGTGCCTTAGTCAGTCATTAGTTGTACTAATGGCATAATCCATGATATGAATATAAATAATACTACAGCTTTTTATTGCACTGTATAAAATTATTTGGGGATATCTGGGGATAAATAAAGAATAATAGTAAATGAGCAATATTATTTTACAGTGAAAATAACACACATTTAAAAACAAATAAATAAAATCAAATGGCCTAAAATAAAAAAAAAAAATACTTGTTCCTTTTTTCAAAAGAAAAAAAATCACCTGGAAAAAGTACTCCTTGTTTTGGTTTGTTATGTGTTCTATTTTTTTTAATATTGCTGAAAAAAGAACAGTGATGCTTAAAGAAAGAAAAGTATAAATAAAAGTCAGTTGAATTGTCAGATATTTTTAACATAAATGTTAATGCGTGTTATACACTAGTAGATACCACCTACTTTCCGCGCATTTATCCCTTAAGTACACAGTTTGTTTGTTTATTTATTTTGGGCTTTTTTTTTTATTATTTGTTTGTTTGGTTTTCTGCACCATACTTCTCTTCTCAATGATACATACTTTTATTCTCAGTTTTACAATACACCTTGTAGAACAGTGTCTGTTAAATACAACAGTTGGCCTTTAAAGTATGCAGTTTTCATTTCTGGTCAGTCTCATGGGTCCTCCATGTATTTTTCTCTGTGGTTCTTTGCAAACAGAGCAGGCAGCAGGACACATGAGCAGCTCTCCAGTGATCTACCCCTGGAGCTCTCAGGTGATCTGCCTACAGTATGTGGATCCATTTACCAGCCGAGCAGCTGCCGTGGGAGGCTTGAGCCCTCTTAAAAGTCCACGTCAGGCTATGGTTACAAACTGCAAAGTTGGTGGGGAGGCGGGATAGCTTAGGGCCAGGCGGTGCTTGAGGCCTCCTGCTGCAAGTTCAAAGAGAGGGCTTCAACAGCTGTGGATGTTCAGAGGGCTATTTTGGCAGTGAGAAGAGTGGCATGTAAGGTCACATGGCAACTTAATATAACCTCAAAACCCAAGTTGGTGTATTTGTCTTAACTTCCAATTTTTCGAAAGAAAGACACACTTCTTTCATTTCATTACGGAAAGAATTAGGCTAATTAGGCCATTTTTCATGCTCACCTAGAGTACAATTTATTTACTAGGCTACACATAGCTGTACTTTCTGAAGTTCTATTGGGTGCAAATATTGTATGCCACAGCTCTGTAACATAATCACTCAGTACTCAAGTGGGTTTACATGTTATTTTGCATGAAAATGGTTTTCCACATAACCATAGTACTGGTTTCTGAAAACATTTTGAATAATAAATATAGGAAGTTTCTTCACAACATCTCAAAGACACGTCTCCATTTCAACAGAATTTGGCATAATTCTGAGGATTTCAACTGGCATTTAAAATTGATGCTGTTCCTTTACATGAATGCTGAATTCAAGGTTATTTAGCAGAGACATGAACAGCCTGTAAATGTAGTACTGTTTGTAGTCCAGACAAATATCCAGCTCCCTCTTCTTTTTTCCTAAAGTTTGGCACCAGCACATTTTATTTCCATTTTATTTCACTCTTTAATATACTTATTGTCTTCTCTGATTTGAAGAGACCCATGATTTTAAAGCCTGAAAACAGAGCCCTGACAAGGTGTTTATCTACTTCTCAGACTAATTTCATACAAAAATAGGCTGTTTACCTCAGCTTTGAGTGTCACAAATAACAAATCCATTTTGATACATTTCTTTATATTAGTCACTGTGGTAATACTAAAACAGGTGATTTAAACCAGTATCAATACTATTTTATATGTACCATCATCTGACATAAATCAAATAAGCGTACCCTAAAGCAGAGCTTCCCAAAGTGTGGGGCCTGCCCCCCAGGGGGGGCGCAGAGCCATTGCAGTACTTTACAACTACTCTGGCAGTAGAGGAGCATGGATTTTTTGCTGAAACAGCCAAGTTCAAGTTGGAGCTCCTTATTATAGTATTACTTCTGTCTGTTGCAGCATGATGGGACTAATAAAAATGTTGTGCATACACAAATGTTTTTCGATTGACTATAGATCAATAGATCCAAACCAAAAACTACTCACAGAATATGTTTGGGTTTTCTAGTTGTTTAAAATTATATACTTAGACATGAACTTAGCCTGCTTAAACAAAAAGACCAGCTCTTTGCAGATAATTGAAAACCACTAAATACACCTGTCTTCAGTCAAGGGTGGAGTTTGTGCTGCAGGGAACTTAACGCATAATGTGTTGTACTACAATAAAGTATTCATTATGTGTACTGACTTTGGTTGATGGCAAGTGCTCTTATCTTCTCAGTTTTAACAAATCACATAAATTGTCAGCTGAGTGCACGGTGACGTACCTAACAGTATAACTGAACAGTATAAAAGCTTTCGAGAACTCTGCTTCTCACAGTACCCTAAAAAGAAATACTCTTTAAGTTTTAGGGATCACATTCATTAATGCATTTCCTGAACTTTGATTAGTGAGTGATCCAAAAGTAGATCCTTAGATAAAGTAGAATTGGAGTACATGTGTAGCTGACTTTTCAATCACCCTGCCTATTCTTGTCTCCTCTAGTTAGAATGTTCTAGTAACATTATACTGTATAAATATTTGTCCGACATAACTGCAGGCTCATTCAGCTTATCCTGTGGCTTCAGCTCAGGCACAATGGACCCTTATCCCGACCAAGTAACTCTACACTCACCTCCCTGGTCATTATTGATGGCCTAGTAAGTGTTACTGTTACAAAGCAATTACTCTGCCATTAATGTTAGATGAGCTGCTCTACAAGTACAGCTCGATGCTTATCAGTTTTCTTCTGTTGCTTGCCTCTTTACTTTCACTAAACTGCACACCTTCTACTGCACATCGTTTCAGTCTTTAATAAGTGGGAGGTGAGAATGACAGCTGGCAGTCTTAACCTCTATCAAAGGAAATTTCTCTAAGTTCAAGAGGTAAAAAAGTCAAAAGGTGAGCAACATGGCCCCAGTGTGACTTTGGGAAATCTGGTGACCCGGTAAAATGATATCACGCCACCGAAGAGAAGAAATAGGCAGGAGGAAAAAAGAACAGCACAGAGGTGTAGGGATCGAATGAGCTGTACTGCCACCTCCACATGTGGTTTTACCAGTGCACAGAAACAGTGCATCTCCAGGTCACTGAAAGGTAGAATATGCACATGCACACTCACACAGCAGTTCCCCCCCCCTCTGATGTGTGTTATGTAAATTGTGCCAGACAGGTAGCTTGTTTAACTTGAAGGCAGAGGGGAACGATGGTTCACATATCAAGTCGACACCTTTTACATATCAATCAGCAGCAAATGCTGAAAGAACTATTAACACAACTTCAGTAACAGTTTTCACTCATATTTAGTCACTCAAACGGAGGATGCAGTTTCATCACTTTGATAATTTGCAAGGCTTTTGTTCAAATGGTAACCATTTTCAGCATCTCTCTAAACAATGTTGTTTTGGTTAGGTTAAGTTCATAGATGATATTTAATTTTATATTGATTGAAAATGAAAAAGGAGGTCGTTGATATTTTAAGAATTGCATTTTTACTCTTCTACCTGGATTCTCTAAATTAAAGAGTATGTCTATGTGTCCAATTTATATAATAGTTTGGGGGGAGTTTTTTGTCAGTAGCCTACATGAGGTTATCAGAGCCAATTGTGCCAGTTTTTGTTTGTTTTTAATATTTGGAAAATGAGGACAGTCCTACCACCATATAGTCTTTAATCAATGACATTGTTTATCGCTGAAAGTGACCAGTCATAAAATAGCCAGTTCCCATGTTTGCTTCAACACACAAACTTTATGAAGTCTGGTCAACTCACATGGCCGATATTCGACTTTATAAAATTCAAATTCAAATTTTATTTGTCACGTACACAGTCATACACAGTACGATATGCAGTGAAATGCTTAGACAACTGCTCGTGACCTAAAGAAAAAAAAGGAAAAGGCTATGAATAAGATAGGAAATAAATATGAAAAATTAAAAAGGGTAAATTTAACTAGGAAGGAATAAAATATAAAAAAAAATAAGGTTAAAAATGAAATAACTGTACAACAAAATACACAATACACAGTATAGAACTATATAAGAATCTATGAAGAAATATATATATATATATATATGTGTGTGTGTGTGTGTGTGTGTGTGTGTATATATATACACAATAACAGCAGCTGTATTAGTATTAACTGGAAATGAAAAATATAGTGACCAGTGTTGTGCAATCCACATTATGTCTTGTGCAGTGCAAATATAATAATATATAATAATATAATTATAAGGAAAGTTACCATTGAGAACATGTATTCCCTTCAGCACTCACCAAGCAGAAACCTTTGTGCCTGTAGTGGCTGCTTTGCGCATTATACTGTATGTGACCAGTAAAGAGGATGAAAACAATACCAATTTCCCCTTGATGATGATGTCCTTAGTGACTTAAATTATTAGTGATAAGTGATTTAAAAAGTGATTCTGAAATTCTTCGCTAAACATCGGTATCAAAATAAGTATTAAGCTAATTGAAAGGAATATGAATTGTGAAATCATTAAATGTTACCTATATTAAAGGTGTTTTTATCATTAAGAACCCTGATAGAGGTGTTTGAGTAAGATGGAGAAAATAGCAAGCTGACCATGTATGGGCATCCATCCTAAAAATAAGTAGTCCAGTGGGAGAAAAGAGACTCCAAACTCAACTATGCTGTCCTTTCCAAAGAATAATGAAGAAACAGTCTGACAAGATTGTTTTTCTGAAATCTGGCTATAAACACAGTAGAGAAGCCATTAGCCAATAAGAGTTATTTGCTTGCCTGGTATACACGGTACACACAAAGGCATTTAAGTACATGCCAAGAAAAAACAGAGACTTGCATACAGTTCTTATAATGTTAGTACGTTACTGTAAATTTACTTTTGTTGGATACAGTGTTCATCAATAGCGAAATATATTCAAAAAGATTCAATTTTTTCTTTTAATTAAATTCTTTTGGGGGGAAAACAGCTATAAATTGCACCATTCTGTCTCTCTGTGTGTCTCTTTCTATTCTTTATCTAACAGATGCACATAAGCACTCACACATTACCTATTTGTCCGTAGGTGGTGGTCATAAAACCATACATCAGCAGCTTTGCAGAGGAGCATGTCCTTAAGAATATGATAAAGAGGAAGCAGGCATTTCCTTCTCAAGAGGGATGTTTTCCGCTGCACGTCCTGTCTGATTAGTGAGACCAGAGAGTCTTCCTCTCAACTGCACTGCTAAATAATATTTTCTAGATATTTACACAAAAAGTGGTTTCATGTCATAGACATGCTGTAAAAATGGTCTCTGGACCAAAAATATTTCTGTTACCCATAAATCTGTCCTAGCTTGCCATCTATCATGAAACTGTCCTGACAAAGGGCAGTCTCGTATTACCCACCTCCAGCCTCTACACAGTTAGCTTACTTTTTTTTTTATAAAGTGATTGACTTTGGTGCTTAGATTTAAACACTAAGGCTTATTGGCAGCCCAATAAATAGGTTAAGTTTCCCAAACCAGAAAAAAAAAAGCTAGTATTGCTGAACAATAAAATCTTGAATATTTTCAGCAGCGCATCATATCAACATTGTCCAAACTTTCTCCAATGTGAATTATGGGCTTATCTCCAATGAAAGACTTTGAGAAGGAGCTGTTTAGCTGTGGGAAATTTCCTCATCTCCTCTCAAGTCCATATGGGGGCTTTAGTGGCAGAGATGCATTATCTGAGTGTCCAGCGAAAGTAGGGGGAGAGTGGCTAGCTGAAGTTTATGGAGATTTATTGCTCCTTCCTCAGACCTTAATTGCCTCCTCCTCTGTGGGTACTCCAAGGAGGCCTGTGGTGAGCAGCGACCAGCACCAGGGTTCTTGCAGGTGGGCCCACCAAAGCGCTGTTCACTAAAACTTGTTATGGAGACAAATGGTGTCATGGAGCACTCCTAAACCAGACAACAAACAAAGGAGAGGAAGAGAATAGCACAGAGACGGACAGTTGGTTACTGAAAGGGCTCAGGACTTCAACTTGAGCTTCAGATGGAAAAAAAAAAGTAGAAACCTAAGATTTACTTTACTGGCAGCAATTAAATATCAATCATTAAGGAATACAGTTATAATATAGTGGCAGAAAGAAACATCTGAGCTTCATCTCAGTACATAAATTTTGCAATGCCTAATCCAAAGCCAGAAATTAATCTTTTGCTTTGAAGCATAAGTCGTTTCTTTATTTTTATTTTAACCACGTTTATTTATTCAGATAAAAGACATCTGGTGAAGAGGTCAGAATAAAAGGACTGTCGATATAAATAATTTGCAGTACCATCAAGCATGCTCATTCATTTACAAGTATATCCATTTTTTTAAAACACAAAAAAGCATCTGTGCAACCAACAATGTAGTGATTAAAATTTTAATTTAATATACTCAAAGCTATATATTCTGCTGAAATATAGTTTTCTACTTCTTTTGTATATTGTTGCTTGAGAAAGAAGCTGCGTTTTGGATTTTTGTTGTTGTTTTGCTTTCTGTTTTTAATCAAATGCATTTAAACACCGAGTACCAGTATCTGTGAATTTTAATTAATTCCTGTTTTTTTATGTGCTCCATTACAGAGAGATTGATCAGAACACTTCTTTCAGTGATCATCTAGAAATTGGGTCTAACAGAGACTCTGATGGTTGAGGAGGAGGAAGGGACTATTGAAGCTTACTCAGAAAGATCAATGAGATATGCTGAACAATGTTTTATCTATGCTCTTACCTTGCAGTGATAAGTGGGTAAGCTAAAAATAAAAACAAGTGTAGTCTAGATTGTGTTTTTCCTGGAAATATTAAGTAAAAGTATAAAATAAGCGCTTAACAATAACCTAAGAAACTTAACCATGTGACTCTTCAGGAGCCTGCATAATAATTACTATAAATAAAAGTGAAAAATATTTTCTTCCTCAAACGTTCCACCTTAGGTTGAGCTTTATAGCCATTGGTTTTCCACCGTATAACCACATCTGTATTTTCCATTTGCTGTTCTTGTTGCTCTTCCTGTCTTATGGAGTCCAACTAGTGAGTGCAGCTATCGATGCTTGGCTGAGTCATTTGTTTATATTTGGGTCACACATCACCAGCTGCTAGTACCTCCTCCTTAGTACCCTGGTTGTACTCAAAGCTGTTTTGAAAGAACTTTGTTGTTTCCACATTTAATGGGAACACTTTTCCTGCACATTTTGCAAAGTTCTGTGCTTTTTTCAAGGTTGTAGAAGTTTCTCCCCCTTAAGGTAATAAATTGCAATAGGAGGCTGATACCTGGCTCTCACTCTCAGAAATGTCCAGGCTTGCCTCTGTGCTACATGCAGTAGGGAAACTAAATGCACAATGTTTCTATAGCAACAATATTGTGCAGACATGGTACAAACCTACTCTTAGATATATCTTGTAGCCCTCAGGAGGAGTTTATAATATTTATTTATCTCATTCAAAATTCTCACATCTCAATAAGACTCATAGCACCTTTTTCATTTTTAAAGAACTTGAAGAGGTGGCGGTTTGTGTAAGGTGAAGGGATTGTTAGAACTGATGGGCTCATATTTATTGCACGAGAACATGTCTTGAGTTACTGGCTCTATGATGAGCTGCCGAGTGAGATGGCAGAGAGGCAGTAAGTGCACTAATGACTGCGAATAGTCTGGCCTCTTAAACCATGAATATTGAATGCCTATATAGCACAGTTATACCTCTCCTCCTACCTGGTTCATGAAGCTGATGATCTCAACTCTTTACTGAGTTTAGATCATTCACAGAGAACACCACATATATTGTCGTGAAGAGGGTGTGAAGAGGAAGGAATGGTGGAAACTGTGACAATAATTGACTGAGGTCTACAAACAGAGATAGAACACAGAGGAAAATTATTACAGTGACAAACTGCTGCTTCAGTATGGAATAAATGCATAATTCCCATTGGAAGAGTGATTTAAAGGTAAGGGAAAAAAAGATATTATTTCATAAGAAAACCAACAAATAAGTAATAATATGCACATTCAGTAACATTTGTCTTTGGAAAAAAAACAGGCATGCTTATCAGCTGCCACCTGGCTCCTCAGTAAACCTACAGCCCTAGAAAAATAACAACCTATTTCTGTGTTGCAAAATTCAGTGGAGTGGTCATTAGAAGATTAATCTCTGCCATTTTGTTTGTGTGAGAGAGAAAAAACACTCGAAACATGGACTAGGTTTTAGTTAATAAATGAAACATGTATATTGGGCCATCTGGTTACTTTTTTCCATTTGCGGTGAGCTGGAGACTGGACTTGTCCTGCTCCATTATTCTGTAGATATCTCAGATCATCATGTCAGGGCAATTTTGACAACAGCTGCAGGAGCTAATTGTTTATTGTTCCCAACATAAAAAAAAGGTAGAAAATGTTTGTTACACATACAGATTTAGTTTGCCAAAAAGAAGTATAAATTTACTAAATTCAGTTCCCATTTTTATATGTAATTCCTTCAAGTTTACAAGACAAATTATGCAGTTATACCAAATGTCCAAATCTCTTAAGAAAGGACCACCTCAGTTAAAAGAACATCTAATAAAAATAACCAAAGATTGTGACCGCTCTTCAGTGTAATATTGATTGTACTTTAGCCAGAGCTTTTCCACTTTTCACCTTCAATGTGTTACATCACATTTTCTGGGCTATACAGAGGAAGTCTCCATCACTCACCACACTGTGTTTACTTCTAGGCTGGTCTGTCAGTGAAAGTATTTCAAACTACTTCATGTGGATGCTTTTTAAACAAATAGATGTTAAATGTCTGTATTTTAACTGCACTGGCTCTATTTTTAATTAAAGTGTCAATGGTCTTGCACCAGCATATTGAGGTAGATATGCATATCCATTTACTAATCACTCTTGACCATCCCATGGTCAAAGCTTATATAAAAAGGAGGTTGTGTCTCCGCTCCTGTTCCACAAACACAGACTCTGGAGTGATCTCCCAGAAATGCATTATACTTTTTTTCAGAGTGACAGGAGACAACCAGTCGCACTCACATTCACACCTGTAATTTAGTGTTTCCAATTAACCTATCCCCACTAACTGCATGTCTTTGGACTGGGAAGAAGCCGGAGTACCCAGGGAGAAACAAAGGCAAAAACAGGGAGAACATGCAAACTCCACATAGAAAGACCCTGGCCTGATCGTGGAACTGAACTCAGGATGTTCTTACTGTAAGGCAACAGGGCTAACACCACCCTGCTGATTAAATATAAATATAACATTATTTAAATATAAACTTTACTTACTGCAATCAAACATTATTTAAAATATGTTCATTTTTGTTAGGAATGTGAACCAGGAAAGTTCAGCACAATTAGAGCATCGCTGTTAACATTTTGCTTACTTTACCCATTTGGTTTATCTGAAGCTAAGTTGTCTAACTAAGTCCTTTAACTGTAATCAAATATTCATCGCCACAAATCTGAACTGCTACTTTAATTTCTAATCATATTAGAAGATTCTTACAAATATAGACTATGACAGGTAACATTGGCAGAAATGCAAAAATAGTCTGTTTCACAAAATGAATGAAAAACTTTCTCAGATTTCCAAAGCACACCAAATACCAGAATATAAGGTCCCCTACAAGACAGCTTTATTACATATACATGTATTTTACAGATAGATATAAAAACTCGAGTGTTGTCTAGTGCCCTCAGTTAATCATCTACACATAAGTCCACAGCAGAGCTATTGAATAAGAATAGCAGCAGCCCTTATTCTAGCTCTATTCTCATTATGCCATAGTCCCTCTGGCAAAGAACCCCCCTGCCTTCCCCCCATTCCTCTCCCTAATGAGGACCAGAGGAGGGAATATCAGGACCTCAATCAGCCACAAGTCCACTTCACATATGTTTTGATGGATCTCTGCTCATGTGCCGAGTCCTCCCAGCTCAAGGGATCACACCGCCGAGCCTTATCGGCATTCCTCAGAAAGCACAGTCAACAAAACCACATGGCCTAACAGTGACAGGCAATGCCTTGACAAAGACAGGCAACATCTCAGTGTTTGATCATATGATATCGTAAGAAGTCAGAGCTTGACTGCATAGTGCAATTTGTTAGAAGGCTTGGCGAAGGCTTGGGTCTTACATTAGGGTTAACGGAGGATTTATTTTTCAGTATAACTCGTGTCATTGATGCAATTAAAGGTTCATGAGGACATTTCCCTATAATTTAGCAATTATATTTTAGGTTATCTTTACTAATATTTTGCGTATATATATTTTAACAAAATGTAGAGTAGTCTGCCTGGTTTGGCATTAAATGTGAAATGATGTGAAGAGGTGATGTTTTCTCCCTTTTCTGTCATTGCACCCCCAAGGACATATGTCTTTGGGTTTTTGATTGTTGCCAGTTTTTGGAACACAAGTCTTATCACTTCTGACTGCAGGAGTTATTTCATAAGCAACTTTTCTCTCTCCTGATAAATATAATTGATCACCTATATTATACAATCGATGTATGTGTAGCGGGACTAGAGCAAATGTAAGATATCAGTTCTACTTTTTTTTTTAAATTGATCTTTTAATCCATTTATGATCTGGGAATGTCACAATAAAGATTTTCCATTGGTTTAAGTTATAGATATGATTAAAGTTACAGAACATTTAAAAGGTTTGCCTTATTGTGTTCTTGTGACTCAGCCAACAACCCCAAAAATATGGTGATTATTTTCTCCCATATAAACACTATTAAACCACTAGGGGGCTAAATATAGACTGCTAAAGAAAAATGCATGTAGCCTGTCTAATATCGCACACTGGTTTATTAAGATCAAGATAAACTTTATTATCCCCAAGGGGCAATTTGCTTTGTAGCCAGCGGCCTAGCACAACACACAGTTTTGACATGTTATGTTCAAGCAAGCTTAAAAGTCAGTATTTGGTATGACTGCCTTTATTCCTCTTGTATTTTTGTAATTGTAATTGTAACAAAAGATTATTTCCAGATGTTACTGCATGTTTTTTCTACATTCATAATTGCATAAATTTACACCACTGGCTGAAATGCAGCCCCAAAGCATCACAGAGCCTTCCACCATTAAGATACAATTTAAAGAAAACAATACTCTAAAAATGATCAGATGTAAGGGCTGTACCTAAAATGATTGAAAAAGCAAACCGTTGAATAGACATATTTATATGTTATACGTTTTGTGCTGCACAGATGTTTAAATTAGCAGTATTGCTCATTTTCAGGGAATCATTTTCAGGGAATAGTTTTCTGAGATGTGTTACAGAGAAGAGAAGGAAATGCAAAGAGGAAAGGAAAATACAGAACTGATAAAGGGAATAATGAAGTGATGCAAAAATTCATTACTGTCTGCTCAGGTGGTTTCATAGGGCGTTATCATCAAGAAAAATCTGATTTGTCATATGTCCTTGTTGCTATGCTGCTATGTCACAACCTGCCCTATAATCCACAAGCGTTTGCATTTTTAAATCAGAACTTCATTAATTTCACCAGCAATGTAACGGACAGCTAATTAATAGAAAAACGGTGCTATTAAACAAATGATCGAGGCAGCACTGGTAGGATCGCGAACACACTGTTACTATTCTTATTCAATAGCTCTGCTGTGGACTTATGTGTAGATGATTAGATAACTGAGGGCACTAGACAACACTCGACATCTTGATATCTTTCTTGGAAACAGGAGCATTATCTTTTGCATGAAGTATCACATTCATTTCTCAGCTTTGTGAAAGCACTGTAGCCTTACAAATTCTTAGAGGTGTTATCCACAGAAGCACATTATACCACTAAATGACCTGTTCACCTTTTCTAAGTAGGAATAAGACAAGTTCTGATGTGAGGGAAACATTCACACTTCAACTTGGAAAAACTTGAACATTTTCTTTATTATATAATAATAACATAACATTTTACCTGTACAAAAACACACATAATGGCTTAAAGACTCTCAGTGGTGCATTCTGTTTAATAACCCTCACATGTACACATGTATAAACAGTATATACTTTATTTGGTTCTAGTCTAGAAGTGGCAGGCACATTTGAGAAAACAGGATGTTAGCCAACTGAGTGGTTTCTTTCTTTTGTCTGCACTGCACTTTAACCCATAGACGGAAATAGAGCTATGGAAAGTGTGACTTGTGCCACAGAAAAACAAAATGTTCAGAGCAAGTAAAAATAGAGAAAAAAACAAGCCGAAGGTCTGTTTGGTGTAACCAGCAAGAACCTTACTATAAGTAACTTTTTCTTTCAAATTCAGAATCTAAATTTTTAGCCAAGCAGTTAAAAAAAAATGTTTCTTGTGCATTTCAGCTTTAATCACAGCCCAAGTTTTAGCCACTCCTGCTGGATTTCCACAAAAGGAGGCGAGCTGAAGTGAAACCGCTGTCTCTAGCACTCTGCATGGCTGCATGCTGTTGTGCAACAGTCACATACTCTATTTACTTGTATTTCCTCTGCCAGCTTGTTATTTTACACTTTCAACATCCTGCGTGCCGGGTGCCACGAGAGGCTGACACTGCTGTTTAACTACTGCTTAATTTAAAGTTTAAACCTCCTGCTTATTATAACAAAACCTGAACAGAGGAAGTAAAACATGCTTAAAAACAGTTTTATTAATAGCAATTTTTTTTGCTGTCCTTTGTGAATATTCAGTGTAAGAACACTGTGATGGCACTTTGATGGCTAAGAAGTAGAAGACAAAAATGCATGCAAACACACACACACACACACACACACACACACACACACACACACGCATGCATAATAGAGATGAGTGCATAAGTGAGCCTGCAGATAGAGGTCAGAGTCTTCAGTAAACAAATGGTTATTTAACCATAAACAAACCATTGTGGCTAAAACAATGAAAGCTGTTACCTTGGGTGACATTACTCTTTAGGTTTGCTTATGCTTCCTTAAATAAACACTGCATCTAAGCATTTGTTACTATCTATCATCTGTAGCCTAGACTACAATTACAGTCTAATTTTCTGGTGTCTGGCTGTGTTCTCCTTGTTTATACTTTCCACAAGCATTAACTTCTTTTTTTTTTTTTTGTAGAATTGGACCCAGCAATTTACTTTCAGGCTCTAAAGAGTTACAGAACATCCTGTACAGCTTTTTTAACATTTTTATGGACGGAAGCCACAATAAGATGATTGTTATCTTAAAATAGTATATGGCAACGTATGGTGAAAGCATTCAGTTCTGACACGTTCCACAGAGGATGATACTTGCTCGCAACTTTTACAAATGTGTGTCTGTGGTTGATTCTATGTGGGAGTGTGTTTCTGGGGTGGAAGTGTGGCTTTTTTAACTAGGCGGTGCTAGTGGGGTTTTTGTGAATAGAGCAGCGAAGCGCTAACTTGTGGTCATGGGGTATGTTTGCTGTTTATTTTGTTCTGCTTGACTTGGTGGACGGGGGTGGCAAAGGGCACAAGGCTAGGAGGTCAAAACAGGCAAGACTCTCCAAATGTATTTCAGTCCTCTGTTTGAGTCTAACGATACGCATGATCATGTACAAAGAATCACTGCACATCAAGATACTTAAATATTTGGTGGACTATAGTAATTACAGTTGTGGTCAAAAGGTTACATACACTTAGTCATGGGCATGATTGTCATGGTAATCTTCGGCTTGTAATACAGTGGTCCCTCGTTTATCGCGGGAGTTATGTTCTAAAAATAACCCGCAATAGGTGAAATCCACGAAGTAGTCAGCTTTATTTTTTGCAGTTATTATAGATGTTTTAAGGCTGTAAAACCCCTCACTACACACTTTAGATATTTTCTCAGACAGGCATGAACATTGTCACAGTTTTTTCTCTTGTTTAAAAACTCTCAAAGTTCAAACCTTTGTAGAAAAATAAGTCCAGTATTATAGAATGAAACCAAAGATCAAACCCTGTTTTCAGGTCCAGAACATGGGAATAGAGCAGCTGCCAGAGAATTCCACATTAATGATTCTATGGTACGGAAGTGGAGGAAGCAAGAAGAATGAGTTGAGTAAAGTTTGACTTATCTGACTGTTTTGTTTCACTTAATGCGCCTTATAATCTGGTGTGCCTTATGGTCCGAAAAATACGGTAAATTCTACCTTACTTTAGCATGTCCAGAAGTCCAACTTTTTGTGCGGTGGTTAGCATCTTCCTCTGCCTTTTGGTTGCTACCATAGGTGCCTTTAACAGTGCCAAACCTTTCGTGGACAGTGTTGTGTTTGTTGGGGAGACAACTTACAAACATACAGTACAGCACTTCAGAGTCACACTGCTTGTGATTGAAGATTTATGTAAATTTGATAAGCTGAACGCATTCTGTACTGTTCAGGAGACACGGCACGGAGGAGATTGATTGACAATGGTCAACAGCAAATCAGGACACAGAACACAATGTGCTGTTAAAAAAAAAAAAGCATGCAAAATTGCACACAAAAAAAATCTGCGAAACAGTGAGGCTGTGAGAGGTGAACCGTGTTATAGCGAGGGACCACTGTACATTCTTTGAACTTTAAGTTCTTTTTCTAGGGACAGTGATTGTGCAGCATGCATCTTTAATGACTTTAAAAAAAAGAAGAAAAAACCTAAAACTTACAAAAAAGAATTGGATGCACAAGTCTGAGTTTTCTCTAATCCACACAGGGTGAAAAGTATAGACTCAATAAGTTCTGTACACACTCACTTTAATCTTTTAATAAGTGGTGCTGAACATTCTACAGTGTCTTTTAACTTGACATTTGTGAGGTCAGATGTTGGATGAGAAGGCTTGACTCAAAGTCTTTACTCTAATTCATCCCAAAGGTGTTCTATCAGGTTGTGCGTTTTTGTGTACTGGTGCAATGTCATGCTGGAATGGGAAAAGCTGTCCAAACTGTCTTGGTATGATGAAGCATAAAGAGTTTCTTTCAGTGGAACAAGGGGCAGAGCCCAGTTTCTGAAAATCCACCCCACACCATAATCCCCCACTTCACCAAACTTTACACTTGGCACAGTGCAGTCAGACTCTCCTTGCAACCGCCAAACCCAGACTCATCCATCAGATTGGCAGACATAGCCAGACGGCGTCCCTCCAGATAACATGTTTCCAATGCTTTAGAGTCCAGTCCTTTGCATTGGGCTTGGTGATGTAAGGCTAAGATGTACCTGCTCAGACACAAACCCATTCCATGAAACTCTGTATACACTGTTCTTGAGCTAATTTGAAGGCCAAGTCTGTAGCAAGTCTGTAGCACTGAATCTGCAGAAAGCTGACAACCTATGCACGCTATCCTCAGCAGCCACTGACTCCACTCTGTGATTTTATGTCGCTTGCTGTACCATTTCATGGCTGAGCTTTTGTTGTTCTCAACTGCTTCAAATTTGCTGTAATACCACTAACAGTTGACTGTGGAATTTTTAGTAGCAAGGAAACTTCACAACTCAATAGGTGACATCCTATCATGGAACCAAGCTGAAGTTAACTGAGAGCTGAGAGCTACCCATTCTTTTAGAAATGTTTGTAGAAACACTCTGCATCCCTGGATGCTTGATTTTATACACCTGTTCTCATGGAAGTGATTAGAAGACTTGAATAGAATTATTTGGATACCTATTTGCCTATTTTGCCTATTTATCTGCATGAATCACTTTGGAGATGACAGATGGTCGCTTCCCTACATTCCCGTGTCCAGTTGCCTCATTGACTGCTATATGTCAATAAATGATATCTTGCACTCTCATTGATTATTTATCTCAGGATTGCTCACTTTGCATCAGAGGTGTCTTGTTGGCCATTTGGCTTGATGTCACCAAATATCATTGACTTGCTGGGGTCTCTGTTAGACCCCAGTGACTGTTTTACAGTCACTGTAAAACATGTCCTGTCCTGAACACACCTTCGGCCATTTCAAGTCTGCATTATCTATTCTCTTGGCAACTTGGTTGCAACAGAAAGAAGAAAACAACACTGAAATTTATCATCTTTTGGTTAAAATGGCAAACTGGTTAACGAATGAATTTACATATCAAGCTGTTACAGAGCAACATCAGTGTTTATTTGGAGCCAAAATTGTTTCTCATAGCTAGCATATTAACTGTCTTATAAATGTGTTTGATGTATGCCAGCTCTGTTGGTAAAGTACTTTTTCTGTATCTCTCCTCATAATTTTATCCCTGTGAAATGCTCTGCTGCTTAGCAGAAAATATCTGCTTGATGCACCTTGACTGAAACAACACTTTGCTAAATATTACAGTGTACATATATTTTGTATATTCTAGACCTCAGACACAATGAAGCCAGTATTTTCACTTCAAATAGTGAAAGACCGACATAGCTCATATAATGTTATAGGAAGAAGAATTAAGGACTCCGGGTGCATCCAAACGTTATTCACACGTAAGGGTGATGCTGGTGAGGGGAGGGGGGAAAATGAATATCCTGTACTGTTTTTTTCACCCTGCTAATGCATTATTTTTTACTTTTGAAAATAAATACTTCTTTGTCACCTACCCCCAGGATTATGTTCATCCTTTATTTGCATTTTATTGAATTTTATGCTTAAAGCCCAAATTTGTCCTCTTTAATTTTTGATAATCATGTAATATTTATGCTCCATAAACAAAAAGGAGGAAAAGACGAAAACAAACTCTAAGACCCCACCCCTGAGGTCTTGAATTATCCTGTAAACAATGGAAATACAATTTCCATGCTTCTTGCTGATTGTCCTTCAGGCACCTTGCCAAGGCATGCCTGGCCTGCGTCCTGCATTGTCAGACAAAATGAGTGGGATGACACCAACACTGATGTGACCATGCCGCAGGTTTTTGAAACATACAATCACATCATAAATCAACCGCCAAAACACAGAACTTTGTTGTCTAAGAATCCCACTGAGCTTCAGCTAATGCTTGTTATGTGTCAAGAAAACACAACAGACGTTGTTCAAGTGTGTAGGAGATGTGAAAGAGTGCAGCTACTGTCCAAAAGTCTGGGGGATGCTGTTGTTGTTGTCACAGTCTATGAGGATTTTGTGCTGCAGAGTTGATATTGTGGACACTATGCTCTGGAATCATACAAAATGTAGAAGGTTTCTCAAAAAATGTTGTATAATAATGATAGTAATTTGCTTTGGACTGATCCAGTCTGTACCGTAATACTGTAAAGTAAACAAGCCATATATATATATATATATATATATATGCATATTTATTAGGGGTGCAACGATACACAAAATTCACGGTTCAGTTCAGTTCGATACTTTGGTGTCATGGTTTGATATTTTTTCGATACAAAAAAAATGTTCATGCCTTTTTAATTTATCATTTATTAAAATTATAAATATATATTTTAACTCAAAAGTACAGTTTTTAAATTTAATGTTGCTTGTGTGGAGACTGTTTGGACGAGGAGCAGAGCGAGTGCGAAGAAGTGTGTCTCCCCAGCCAAGTGATCCCCGGGACCCTGGTGTTTCCCCCCCCTTCACGTGTATATAGTGCACCAGTGTGATTAATAAAGTGTCGTTGAACTGTGCTACCTCAGTCTGCGCCTGAGTCCGTTCCACTCCCGTGACAAAAAGCTATACTATACGCTTCTTCTGGGCTATATTCTCAGCAGCATATTAAACATATCAGGTCCCCATAAGGAGAATCATGTGCTAACGGCTGTCTAAATGACTCGGGTAAAGTTTGTAGCATGCGTGCTTGTTGTTTTTGTCTGCTTCCACTTGTCTTTGCACTAGGATGCTGTCGGAGTTAATGTGCAGTCATATTCGTTGTGTTCCCACTAGTGCTGTCAGTGTTAATCTGAAATGACGTTAACGCCACAACACCGCAAATCTCCGTTAACGAGCTACCGCGGATCGCCCCGTGCCTGGGGCTGGACGGCCAACACGCTAACGAGCTAACTGCGCTAACTGCGCTAACGCACCAGCCACCTCCTCTATCTGCCGGTGGTACATACCGTGCAGGGGCCTGTCCTTCCATGATATATATATATATATATATATATATATATATATATATATATATATATATATATATATATATATATATATACATATATATATATATATACATATATATATAGCGGTTCCGAATGACAGCAATATCAGGAAGAAGGAACACGAGAAGCTGGAGAAATACCAAGGGCTCAGAGAAGAGCTCAAGAGGATGTGGAGGGTGAAGGTAACAGTGGTCCCCGTGGTAATCGGAGCACTAGGTGCGGTGACTCTCAAGCTAGGCGAGTGGCTCCAGCAGATCCCGGGAATAACATCGGAGATCTCTGTCCAGAAGAGCGCAGTCCTGGGAACAGCTAAGATACTGCGCAGGACCCTCAAGCTCCCAGGCCTCTGGTAGAGGACCCGAGCTTGAAGGATAAACTGCCCGCAGGGGCGTGCTGGGTGTTGTTATATATATATATTAGTACATCTCATTGAAATTGTTCTGTTTTATAAAATTATAAAATAGAGGCTCGCCATTGGCCCCATCACTCTATCACCAGTTTGCTGAATAGCTTAACAACGTTTTTATGCTAAATTCATTGAGATGTTTTAAGGCCATTTCATTTTCTTCATTTTCCATCTATTTATTGACCATCCACTTCAACTTCACTTCACTCAGCCTTGCATCATCTTCAAGCAAACTTTGATATGATGCAGAATTCATACTTGGATCAATGGCAACATACCGCCTAGTCCCAGCAAACCACCCCCCAAAAACCATAACATTTCCATAACCATGTTTGACAGTTGGTATGAAGTTTATCTCCTGAAAAGTTGTCTTTGGTCTGCAACAACAATGTCTGCCGCTACTGTGAACAACAATGTTGATTTGTTTTTCCCAGGGCACATTATTCTAAAAGACTTGATCTTTGGCTTTATATTCACTATAAAGTTATAAAATAAAACTGTAGTTTTATCTAATGTTCTCTGAAAAGCAGTTGCCTTTTCTCATGGCAGGTACGTTTTGTGCAATCGTTTTTGATTGCACTTTCACACAAAAACGCCAACGTAAAAAGCTTCCATGTGATGCCATTGTGGGGTTCTTCTGGGAGAATATTTTGAAGGTGTTTTTGAAACTTCTGGCAGACTCACAGACATTCACAGCCTGATTTTCTGTAACTCTTGCTGTGATTACGCCACATATTTCTGTAGTGAAGAAAACACTAAACCTTGAATGCTCCATCTTTAAATAAAAAAAAGATCCACCTGGGATTCCTTAAAGGGTGTTTTAGCCCTCATTCCCAAGCTGTCAGATGCGAGTGCCATCGAGCTGAGCGCAAGTGGAAAAAGGACAAACTACAAGTGTCATTTCAGATGCTAAAGGACTGTTGGCGTCAATATCAAAAAACTGTAAAAGATGCCAAAAGAAAACACTTATCTGACATTATTCTGTCAAACTGTCACAACCTGCGTGTTTTATTTAAAACTATTAACTCTGTTCTTAGTGCAACACATACTGACTGTATTGAGCCCTCGTCTGAAGCCTGTGAAAATTTTTTACACTTTTTTATTGAGAAGGTCTGCTCCACCAGGGCTCAAATCTCTCCTTGTGCTCATGACCCCTCAGTCTCTACTACCTGCTCTGCTATCTTTGACAGGTTTGAGCCGGTGACTCTGTCCTTTTTAAAGGAGACTGTTGGTCGTTTTAAGCCTGCAGGATCTCCAAATGATGCTGTCCCTCCTCGACTCTTAAAAGAGGTGTTACCAGCAGCTGGACCTTTGGTTCTCAAGCTGGTAAACCACAGTTTGAGCTTTTCTTTCCGAAATTCTTGAAAAGATAGTTCACAGCCAATTAATGACCTTCCTGGAAAAGAAAAATGTTTTAGATTTTCTGGTTTTAAACCCGTTCATAGCACTGAATCAGCCCTTTTAAAGGTTTTTAATGACATATTTTTAGCTACTGATGCTGGGGACTGTGTTGTTCTGGTGCTTTTAGATTTGACAGCTACGTTTGATACAGTGGATCATGCCATTTTACTGTCTTGTTTGGAGCACTGGGTGGGCATTAGGGGCACAGCACTGGAGTGGTTCAGGTCCTACTTGGCGGGGAAAACTTTTTGTGTCCATGTGTCGTCCTCTGCTCCTCTCTTGTGTGGGGTCCCACAGGGCTCAGTTCTTGGCCCCCTCCTCTTTTCTTCATATCTGCTCCCTCTTGGTTCTATACTGAGAAAACACAGCATTGTATTCCACTTTTATGCTGATGACTACCAGATCTATGTCCCTCTAAAGAAAAAAGGTGCATATTCCACACAGCCATTACCTCAGTATCTTGATGACATTAAGGTTTGGATGTCTCTTAACTTTTTAAAATTAAATGTAAAAAGACTGCTGGCAAAAATAAAGCCAATTCTTTCACAGCAGCACTTTTAGACTGTTATCCATGCCTTTGTTTGCACTCATCTGGATTACTTTATATAGGGGTTAGTGCATCATACATTACTCATCTACAGAGGGTCCAAAATGCCACAGCTCATCTTTTAACTGGCACTTGAAAGTTTGAGCACATTTCCCTATTTAACTTCACTTCACTGCCTGCCAATTTCTTTTAGGATTCATTTTAAAATTCTTTCATTTGTTTTTAAAGCTCTCCATGGCCTAGCCCCATCTTATCTCTCTGAGCTGCTACAGCCTTATATGTCCACCAACTCTCTCAGGTAAGCTGATCAGCTGCTCCTGAATGTACCAGGACTGAGCATAAACTTAGAGGAGATCGTTCTTTTGCTGTAGCAGCTCCAAAACTGTGGGACAGTCTCCCTTTAGAGATTAGACAGGCTTCTTCCGTACCTGTTTTTAAATCACTCCTGAAAATCCACCTCTTTACGGCCTTCGACACAATGTGAGATGTTGGTTTTTAGTTTTAGTTTTATTTTAGTATTTTTTAGTTGACTCTATGCCGTTTTATCTTGTTTTTTAATTTAGGGGTGTTTAAATTTTTATGTATTATGTGTTTTATTTATTTATTTTTGCTGTTTTCTCTTATTCTATTGTTTTTAACTTATTTTCTGTACAGCACTTTGGTCCTGTCCTGGGTATCTTAAAGTGCTTTATAAATAAAACTGGATTGGGTTGGATTCTAATTTGAATGTAGAGAGGGTATTCTTCTCTGTTTGTTCTGTTTAAAAAAATCTGTTTGTTTATTTTATTGTATAAAACTGACTAAAAGCTATCCATTTTACATCTTATATTTTTGTGTATATTAGCTTGATTTCATCATTATTCATTCATTCATTATTATAATTTGTGATTTATCTTGTTGATTTAAGTCATTTATCATGCACTGTCACCTTATGGCTAGATGGCTTTGAGTTCAAATCTCCTGTTTGCCTGAGGCCTTTCTGAGTCAAGTTTGCATGTTCTCCTTCTGTCTACGGAAGTTTCTTCCCACAGTCGAAAGACATGCTCGCTATGTTAACTGGGCATTCTGAATTCAGCATAAATGAGGATATGAGTGTTGGGTTGTCTGTCTCTCTGCATTTCGGATAGCATCTCCAGATGGATGGATTTGTGGATTGTTGGTGAGACAAAAGATATTTCAAGGTATCACATTGGACTCCAGCACACTGTGGTGCACACTTTAAAGCTTTAAAAGACTGATAAAACAATAAAATAATCAGCTTATTGTATAGTTATGAAAATGGTACTTAGTTAGATTGTTGATGACTTCACCAAATACAAAGGTTTGGGGTTTTTTTTTTTTGCCATTTTGCTTCTCTTGGTTGTTGTTTGCAGTTTGTCATTCTTGACATTTGAACGCTCAGGTTTGAATCACACCTCCAATGAGGTTTTGACACAGTATGAACAAAGCGACAAAGGCTAATTCCTAAATTACACATCACATAACCAAAATTAAACCATTTTCCTGAGTTATCAAGTGCAGTTATACAACTATCTAATCAATGTCCTTTATTTTTAAGTAACTGCCTGCCTTTCTCATTTTTCCTCTCAAGAAAATGTCAAAACAGAATGTTAAAAATACTGTAAGTGAATTCAGAGCTGCTATGAAAGTATTTGTAAGCTCCAGAATTATTATTTCCATTACCGTTAGTATTAGGTTAAAATGGCCTAAGCGAATCGTTGAATTTCTTATGTCCTAGTTGGAAAATAAATAAGTTGTTGGAACTGTGCTGTCTCATGTCTATTTTAACATTAAAAGGAAGATTCTAACAAGGCTTTAATCAGTCATTCATTCAACACAATGCTTTTTCTTTTCAAAAACACTGCTGCATTTTATTATCTCTTTCATGTCATCTGGGGTTGTACTCTGTGGTTTTACAAAATCAAAACACAAAAGAGAGAGAGACAGAGAAAGAGAAAACAGTTCTGCAAACTGACTTTAAAATGAGTCAAATGTGTTACATAACTACAGTACTTTTATAATTGTTCAAATAACACTGCCTATGAAGAGTTGTTTTTAGAGCATGGGGCTTATTTCTGAGAAGGAAAAGGCTTTCACAAGAAAGTAATAAATGGTGTTTCCATTTTGAAATCCATCCTGTGCACACCTGAGTGGATGACAACCAATGATAAGGTTAAATAAACAACTATCCGCTATGAGTCACGGACTATTAAAAGTCAAATACATGCTAAACACCCACATACACCTAATTCTAGACTTAGCTGAACCACCATGCACCGCCATTTGCAGCTATTTGTTTGCTATTCAATGCCACTTTCTGTCAGCTGGTTCCTACCCATATGAAGATGTACCTGAATGGATCTGAGTCTGTTTTAGTCATTTAGATAAAGTCATGCTACTATAAAATATAATTTTTTCTTGTTAAATCATCATATTATGTTAGCTAACCTACTTTAGTGAAAAGAAAGATCAAAATGTAAGCTTAAACTTGCTATTTTATTTGTTGGTGTGTTCTTTGCTGTGTTGCGTGGTGCAGTATGTGCAGGAAAATGCACATTTAACCCTAGTGTTTGTTTGTTTTTTGTTTTTTTGTTTTTTCAGAAAGTAGGGGCTGTGAGGTTTTGAGTGTGAAAGACAGTAACCTTGTGGTCACAATTTTTAGTTTTTTCACACACACGGATTAGTAGTTTTGATGCCTAAACCAAACCAAACAGTGAAAATGGAACTAAACACTAAGTAAACAAGTCTTAGAGCAATGCTCCCAAAGAGAACACATACCAAATTCTCCTGGGTTACAGTTTTATGATTTACAACCCTCTTCCAACCATCCTGTCTTCTAATATGTTTTTGTCAGCCTTTGCACAGGACTGTTTGCTTCTAGTGTCTAATATAATCTCATCTAGTGTTTTCAGGCACTGAGGTGTACCCTGAAGGCCAAACTGTGTATATTCGATGTCATGCCAGTGAGAAAAGTTTAGGTATTCCAAAGGCATTTAGTCAATTTTATCCTTCGGTCAACGTGGATAGTTACAAAATTTTAGTTCAATTTGTATTATATTTTTCAAGGTATTTTAATAAAAACAACCAAAAGAAATGTTCTTAAGGGTTCATGACAATACTGAGATATGGAGGCATTTTGGTCTTTACATCCAAGTGGTGGGCATACCAAAACACCAAGGCACTTTTGGCTGAAGTGAAAATCATGGATTTTGCTATTATCTTTGCTTCTGTATGCATGAGGGACAGGAATTTAAAGTCTTTTATAGTTTTGGAAAAGCTTTGGCAAGCTGGTCGGAGTCATATCCAGTATGCAGGAGCAACACCAGCTACGATGGGAAGCATGAAATGGGATTTTTAGCAGCTGGTAACTGCCAGTCTCACCTCTTCTACACCACTGCCTCTCATAAACTATCACACCTTGTTGAGAACTGCTCCAATCTTGCAAAGAGAAAGTTAGAAAGAGGAAAGGAGGGAGGAGGTGGAAGACGAGCAGAGGCTTCCTCGCAGAGCCTGGAGCTGTAACTGTGAGAAAAGACTGTTACACTATCTTCACAGAACTCCCTAGACCGAGGAGGGATTCTATCTCTCAGTCCTCTGGGACTAGAAAAGGCAATAGAAGGTTATTTCCTGAGAAGTGAAGCAAAGCTGAAATGAGTGGGGAGAAAGAGAGGGAAGAAAGAGCTGGGAGAGAGGAGACTTTCTGTATTTGCAGGATGGAAAATGAACATGAGTAAAGGAGCAACTCAAAGTGACAAAAACGCGAAGCAACAACAAAACATAAACAAAGCCCATTGTGGTAACCCTCTGTCCCACCTTTTCACACTCCAATTTCCACAACAAAAACATCCTCACTGCGTCTGAGGCACTGCTAGGTCACCGTCTAAGATACACAGAGTTAGTCTCAGTGAAAGAAATACGGTACATGAAACATTTTTCAGACTTTAATGTCCTGCCACCTTCATACAAAGCTTTTTTTTCATAGTCAAAGCCACACAGAACAAACAGCTATCAAAGGAGAGTTGGGAGGCAGAGGCACAACGAGAGAGCGCAAAGAGAGAAAAAAGCCTTCAAAGAGACCAAAATGCATGGACCCGGCTTTGGATCTGGGTATTCCTTCTTTCCCCCAGCTACATACTTTACATAGCCTCTGGGTATACCCTACCCAAAATCACTTTTTTTTTACTATCAAATTCAAATTCAAATTTTATTTGTCACGTACACAGTCATACACAGTACGATATGTAGTGAAATGCTTGGACAACTGCTCGTGACCTAAAGAGAACAAAAAAGGAAAAGGCTATGAATAAGATAGGAAATAAATATGAAAAATTAAAAAGGGTAAATTTAACTAGGAAGGAATAAAATATAAATTAAGGTTAAAAATGAAATAACTGTACAACACAAATTAGAATGAAGGGTAAATTTAACTGGGAAGAATAAGATAAAGATAAATATATAAATTAAAGTTGAAAATAAAATAACTGTACAACAAAATACACAATACACAATATAGAACTATATAAGAATGTATGAAGAAATCTAAATATAAATAAATATATACACAATAACAGCAGCTGTACAAGTATTAACCGGAAATGAAGAATATAGTGACCAGTGTTGTGCAAAACCAAAGTCCAGAATGTCCAGTGTGTGTGTAAGAACCATATGTGTGGGTCAGTACTGTGTGGTGGTGTGATTGAGAGACCGTATCGCCTGCGGGAAGAAGCTCCTCCTCAGTCTCTCTGTGTTGGTCTTCAGGGAGCGGAATCGCTTTCCTGACCTCAACAGAGAGAACAGTCTGTTGTTGGGATGGCTGAGGTCCTTCACGATCTTCCTGGCCTTGGTCCAGCACCGCCTGCTGTAGATTGACTGCAGGTCAGGGAGCTCGGAGCGGATGGTGCGCTCAGCTGACCGCACAACCCTCTCTAGAGCTCGTCTGTCCTGCATGGTGCTGTTCCCGAACCAGGTTAAGATGTTTCCCGCCAGGATGCTCTCTATGGTGCACGAGTAAAAGTTCCTGAGCACCTTGGAGGGCAGTTGGAAGTCTCTCAAGCGTCTGAGGTGGTAGAGACGCTGTCGGGCCTTTTTCACCACGGTGTTGATGTGACAGGACCATGACAGGTCCTGCGTGATGTGAACTCCGAGGTATTTGAAGCTGTCCACTCTCTCCACTGGGCACTCGTTGATGACGGGGGTCTGGTAGTTCCTCTCCTGCTTAGTGCTGAAGTCCACTATCAGCTCCTTTGTCTTACTGACGTTTAGAAGGAGGTTGTTCCTCTGGCACCAGTTCTCCAGATTCCTAATCTCCTTCAGGTAGGCCGTCTCGTTGTTATCAGAGATCAGGCCCACCACGACGGTGTCGTCAGCAAACTTGATGATGGTGGTGGAGCTGGTAGTGGCCACACAGTCATATGTGTACAAAGAGTACAGCAGGGGGCTCAGAACACACCCCTAGGGGGCTCCAGTGCTGAGAGTGGTGGAGGCTGAGACATGTCCGCCCATCCTTACTGCCTGTGGTCTGCCAGTTAGGAAGTTGGAGATCCACTGACACATAGATGAGCTGAGTCCCAGATGCTCCAGCTTGGTGGTGAGTGTGGAGGGAATTATGGTGTTAAATGCAGAGCTGTAGTCTATGAAGAGCATTTTAACATAATTCCCCCTTCTAGTGTCCAAGTGAGTGAGTGATGTGTGGAGGAGATGAGAGATGGCATCGTCTGTGGAACGATTTGGACGGTAAGCGAACTGTAGTGGGTCCAGTGTGTCTGGTAGTGAAGAAATGATGAAGTCTCTGACCAGGCGTTCAAAGCACTTCATCACTACTGAGGTGAGGGCTACAGGGCGATAGTCATTGAGAGAAGCAGGGTGGGGTTTCTTCGGGACAGGAACAATGATGGACTCTTTGAAGCATGTGGGGATCACCAACTGAGATAAAGAGATGTTGAATATCTCAGTGAACACAGGAGCTAGCTGGTATGCGCAGTCTCTTAGGATACGACCTGGGATGCCGTCTGGTCCTGCTGCTTTCCTGGTGTTCACTCTCTTGAAGGCTCTCCTTACTTCATGCTCGGAGATGACGAGCACGTTTCCGGTGCTGGCAGTATCTTCCTGTCTGCAGCCGTTAGCGCCGCTAACACTAGCATTGTTGGAGACCTTAGCTGCAGCCTCGAAGCGAGCATAGAAAGTGTTCAGCTCGTCTGCCAGAGTCACGGCCGCGTTCGTCATACCGGTTGTTGGTGCTTTATAGTCCGTTATTGTCCTTAGTCCCCGCCACAGGCTCCTAGAGTCACTCTGTTGGAGTTGTGACTCTAGTTTCCTCCCGTAGCGCTGCTTCGCCTCTTTCACCGCCCTCCGCACGTTATATGACGCGGCTTTGTACGGGTCCATGTCCTCCGTCATGAGTCCCGTGTTGTAGGCAGCGGTGCGGGATCTCAGAGCGTCGCGGATGGTTTTATCCACCCACGGCTTCTGGTTGGGAAACGTTGTGATAGTCTTTGTCTCCACGGTATCATCCGCTAGTTTCCCGATGAATCCCACAACCGCTTCCGTAAACACGTTGACGTCATCGTCGGAGCTGTTTCTGAACATGCCCCAGTCTGCGTCATCGAGTGCGTCCTGTAACGCGGCCACCGATTGATCCGTCCAGCGCGCGACCTTCCTCTGAACCGGAACTTCCTGTTTCAGCCTTTGTTTGTATTTTGGCATGAGGAAGATGGCGGCGTGATCAGATTTGCCAAACGGGGGGCGGGATTGTGCCTTGTAGCCGTCCTTGACCGTAGTGTAGCAGTGGTCCAGTGTCCTTTCACCCCTGGTGGGGCAGGTGATGTGTTGATAAAAGTTCGGCGCTGCGCGTTTGAGGTTGGCGCTATTAAAGTCCCCCGTCACAATAAGCGCAGCGTCCCGGTGTTGTGTCTGGTGCTGTGTGAGTGCCTCATGCAGCTCGCATAAGGCGGTGACCGTGTCCGCTTGTGGTGGAATATAAACGGCACTTACAATGACCGATGTAAATTCCCGAGGTAGATAAAAAGGACGACACATGATGGACAGTAGTTCCAGATTTGGTGTGCAGGAGCGTGTGAGAGGAACAACGTTCGCACTGTTGCACCAGTTGTTGTTCACCATTAAACACACGCCGCCTCCCCTTGACTTCCCCGAGTCCCGTGTCCTGTCCATGCGGTGAACCGAGAAGAACTCGGCCGGCTGGATGGCGTGGTCCGGCACCGCTGGGTTCAGCCATGTCTCGGTGAAGCAGAGGAGATTGCAGTCCCGAATGTCTCTCTGGAACTTTATCCTGGCCCTGAGGTCGTCAAGCTTGTTCTCCAGTGACTGGACGTTGGCGAGCAGGATGCTAGGCAGAGGTGTGCGGTGTGCACGAGCTCTCAGCCTGTTCCTGACGCCGGCTCGCTTCCCTCTAGGCCGCCGCCGCTTCCCTTTGTTCTCCCTCGAGATCTCACTCGGCCAGCTCGGATCCGGAGTTAAAAACTTCGAATTGTGAGTACATTGTATACCAATAGAAACAAGAGTGTCACTGTCATACCTAATGTACCCAATGGTGATGATTTTGCCGATTTAGAAACGCTGAAAACTAACTTAAAAAACAAAGACAAAGAAAAAGTGGTCGGAGCAGTCGTGACGGCAGCCGACCTCACCGGCGCCATCTTAAAGAGGTGGTGCATAATATTTACAGTGACTGGTTTTATCTGTCCACCGTCAATGTATTCAACATATAGGGCCGTCAAAAAAGTCAACAATGGACCAAAAAAGTGGCAGTTTATCACTACTTTTTATTCACTGCTAATGCTCATGCTGTAATCCTCACTGTGATGCAGATGAAATAGCCAGTGTTGTATTAAACTAATCACTTGATGTCTCTAGTGTTTATAAAGTGAAAAACTTAGTGACTTTAACCTATTGAAAGTTGTTCCTCATCCAGGGAATTATGGGGTTTAAAGAGTGTGGATTACCTGTTTTCAGGAGGTTACTGGCTGGGCAAACGTGAATGGAGAAGAAGGGAGAATGACTGAGTTATGGGATCACATTTAGGATGATTATGGATAGAGTCCCCTTGGATAAGTCAAATCCCAAATTAATTAGGAAAACGTATCAGAGATCTCAAGTTATCATGAGCTAACAGTTCAAAAACCACTGACATTTTTAAGACCATCTGCTCTTTAATCCACGTTTAATAAGCAAGTTGTGCTTTTCTCAAAATTACTGGAGCATCCGGTTCTTGGACATTATTGAAACCTACTGAATTTGAAAAACCAAGCATAGCTGGCACAAATATAAACACTAAATATCGCTATGAGTAATGTTTTTTGTTGTTGATGTTAATAAATCTCAGCTACTGTTGGCATTATTTTTTAATATATCCTTTCTTTCAGTAACTACAATATTTGCACAGCATTGTATATTCAATATATACGATCTAGGTCAGTTAATGTTAACATGTAGGTTAGTTCAGGCTGCAACTGGGTCTAAAGTTGATAACAAGAGAAGATGACTACCTATATCTCTTTCTTTTGAATCAAATTGGTATTGCAATATCAACATTAAATAGCCTTTGATCTCAAACTGAAAGTAATGCAGAGAAACACTTAAATGACAATTACAACAATGTAACACAAGTTATTTATATATTGCAGATCTGATTTAAATTTGCTCACTATTGTCTTCAAGGCGGTCTCCATATGAAAGTGCAGCACAGTTTCCTGCTAGATTGGACTACCTTTATGTCCCATTACTGATAGTAGCCCAAAGACAAAAGTATTTGTCTTTGGGCTACTATCAGCCTAAAGAAGCTGCATTGAGTCCATGAAACCAAAAACTTTGCTTTCTATTTTTTTTGACAATAACAGCATCAATATTCTGAACTGAGCAATCCCATAATAACCTACCAGGCAAAACAACCTAGTAAGCATAGAAACCTAAGTAAGTAAACCTAAGGTCTATGTATTATTGCTAGCGAAACAAAGCATTATGGTCATTTTCAGCTCCTTATTTTTATTCTTGGACTCTATTTGTTCAGAATAATTACTAAAAAAAAGTTTGTTTTGTTTTGTTTTGTTTATCTTATTTGCTTATTTGTCCTATTTGCAGCAGCCCTTCACAGCTGGGCATTTTGCCTGTAAATGCCCATCTTGTCATTCTAATTTCATCTGATCCACGAACAATTGTTGCCTAATTCTTAGATCGCTTTTTAACAAAAATAATAATGTTTAAATTATTCCCTGGAACACTGTTTTTTTAAATACATTTTATTAATTATCGGACCACAAAATAGGTCTAAAAAATTCAAAGGTTTTCAGAACATGTGACAATCCTGTCAAGTTATCTTGCAGATTGCACTTATGGCAGAGAAAGACATCCAATAAAATAACTATATAGCTAACAAAACTGCAATAAATGTTATTCCCGTTCTGAATGGTAATGTTGACAACACTGATTTTCAAAGAGCTTCTGTTTTCTCAGCGGGTAAGATGCTTCATAATAGACACAAATATACTGTGGTGCAGGAGTATCTTTAGCAATTTGGGAGTAGTTTTGTGAAACATTCAGCTGCCATCACTTTGCCTTTAAATGTCATATTCTGGAATGATTCAGAGTTTTTTGATAAATACTGTATGAGTTTTGCATCACAATCACAATTCATCACTTAAAAGAGCTACAAACAATAGGAAAGTATGAAAGTTTGCAGTTTGGGTTGAATTTACAGCAGTGTAGGGCATGTGTCTGTATGCATGTGTTTAGGAGGAAGGGTGGGGGGTATCACCTATCTATTTCTTAACATCCCCCTTTCCTTCCCACTACACACTGATATCCTAAAGCAAGGGTGACTTTGAGTCGGAGATTTACTGTTGCTGCCAGTAGCAACGCAGCAGATGACAGGGTGCCGTCTCCTTTCCTCGTTCATCAGAAAGAAAAATGGACGGGAGCAGTTGGGTGCAGACAGAACATTCATCTCGGCAGTAATTATGCACAAAGCCTCTACATGTCTTCTTGTTGCTCTTCCTACTGTGCTGGGATCAGGACTGTGTGGATGGATGGAGTTATGGTCACTGCTTTTTGAGCATGAACACCTCCACCCTGTAACTGTTCAGTCATTGATGAGAAAATAAAAGTGGGGGATAAAAGCGACCATGGTGGGTGCGCCATTATGTTGGATGACTCGCTCGTTTAAATCTGTAAATCGTTTATTATTTACTTCTCTGATACTCCTCAGTATCTCTGGGGTCTTTCCAGTTTTAACCAATATATTGGTTATAGGAATATTTCACATTGGTTGCTTGAACAGCAACACCTATGTTTCTGGAAGTCTGTGTTATTATGATTTAACATTGACTAATACATCAATGTATTATCATAAGAGCTACATGAAGTTTTTTTCTACTCTACATAACTCTATAGAAACACAGTCCCTGTATGTATGAACATATAGATATTATGGCATTTTCTATCTTCAGTATTTGAAAAGCAGACCTATTTTCATGAGGGGATGTAAGACAGAAATACAGAAAATTCTCCTTTTTTGCACCTTTGCTTTATGTATGCTGTACTATATGTGAGTTTCATGAGTTCTCCATCCCTCCACACACTGCTTCGTCTCTGTACTATTCATTCACGCAGGCTTACCAACCATTTATATGTCCACTGTCGCACTTTAGAGGAATTTTCCATATGTTTGTTGTGTGGTTTGGGTGTCTTCCCTTTGCAGAATATTGAATAAAACACTTCTTTCTGCATGGCTGCTCTGTTTTTGAAAACTCTGCTATATAGGATGCTACTTGCCAACAATGAGCAGACACTCTGTGGTGGACAAACAAAAGCTTGAGTCAAACTGTATGGGAATTCAAATAGAACTATCCTATAAGGTCTATATTCGCTTCACCCCCACGCTGTAGCACAATCTTTAGAAAGAGGACAGCAGGAGAAAGAAGATGGGTTAAAATTCTGCCATGTGTTTCTTCTCTGGATCCTACCACAGAAAACATGATTAGCTTTTGTCCGAAAGTCCTTGTGCTTGAGTTATTGTTCCTCTGTATTATGGCTAATCTTCTTTTTTTCCATTTCTTACTATTCTTTCAAAACATAAGAACAAAGGAAATGTGATGTATAAACTTCAGCTTTTATCTTTCTGAGCATTACATTGTCTATTCGAAGAATCTGAAATAGGCAATGAGATATTTAGAGTGTAAGAGGTCAGGGTTGAACCATGTGGCTGATACAATTAATACTGTGCATTTGTTTCTTTCTGTATGCCTTAGATGGGTGGAGAATGGGATGTCAAGGCAAAGACAGGCTTCCGAGGATTTGAGTTATTATGCATTTGCAGAAAGTGCCTACAGAATAGATAAATATTCCAAACAATAAACTGGTAAAGCATCCTCTAAAGTAAGTCATTCTGTACATATATTTTTTTAGCACACATGGTTCAACAAAGCAAGAAAATGAGAATAAATTAAACAAATACGGTTGTTGGTATAGCAAAAGGACTACAAAGGACTCCAGCCCCGCAGAATATCTCTACAGTCTGTCTCTGACTAATTTAATTGTTTCCATACAAACAAAAGCAAAACAAAAGAATAAGTCTGACTCCCCCCCATGAGCTCACAGCAGGCGAACACAAGGGAGACAGCAGCAATCCATGGCCTCCCTGGCTGGATGTGCAGCACAGGGTCTGACACTTTTTTTTAATCTTTTGAAATTAAATATTCTCTCTCATCCCTGATGCGGAGCTATAAGCGCTTCAGGTTGAGAGTGGGGAGGAAGGGAAGCGGATACAGTGTGCTGTTTTTTCTTCCCCTCTTTAGAAAACCAGATATATTTAGAAGGTGGTACATTAAAGAATAAGCCCTCAACACCAAAGACACAAAACACTAAAATCCCATCTCTGATAAATCACATTATGAGAAAACACTGAGTAGAAAAGAACACCTGGGAGGGATATTTATACGCAGACTGAACATTTAGTCCATCTCCTTTGAAATCAGTTCTGTGCAGGTGCCTCAGTTCTGGCTTCTACAGCTGCTAACGGACCTTTAGCCACATATGTCACCTGGTTAAATCTGCTGACGGCAGATGTTTAAATAATTTTGCATTCAGTGTAACTGTGTGTGATCTTTTTCTTGCTTGTGACTGCTCAAGACATTTAGTTGCCTTGTGTACAAAATTCAACAATTAATTTTATAGCCTCATTTTTACAGTACAGTTAATTGAAAATGTTGGTCTAAAGCAAGCTGTGAGTATAGGCCAAAGCTTGTCTTCCTCCTTTGGGTTACATAAGGTTATTTAAGCTTCTCGCAGAGTTGGATTTACACTTTCACATCATCCCATTTGAAGTTTTTAAAAAGGATTACCTTGTAAAAAGTACCGTTTAGATGGTAACTTCATATAGTGTAGTAATTTCTAAAGTATGAAGATAATTTAAATATCACCATCATAAAAATAGATGTTTTCATTTTGTTTTTGTATCTTTTAATGAAAAATAGAATATCTGATTTAAAATGCATGTTTTGGGGGGTTTTTTTGTAAATAAGATGAAGTTCTGGAGAAAGGCACAACATGCAGTATTCATTTTTTCACCAGTGGAATTGGTTTACTTTATAAAACTCTGTTCTGTGGCAGCCCATATTTGCTTTCAGTTGAAAATGCTTCATATAAAGTGTTGGGAACGACCTATCACATTACCTAATGCAAGCATGGAGCTTGTGAATAATGAATGTTTCTGCTCCAACTGACTTGATGCCAGAGGTGGAGCAGGACCGCTTTGTGTCCAGCTTTGCACCTCAAGTTGTCATTTTTTTCCAGCATCCATCGGCTACACAGCCAAAAAACACGTTAAATAACGAGACCTCAACGTGACTCCATGTTGTTTTTATTAATGTTGTTTTGTTGTTGCTTTTTTGTGTGTGTGGTTTTTGTCAAAGCTCGTATTGTGCTGTTTTCCCCCTGTACAGCAAAATAACAAGAAAGACATTTGCTTCACACAAACTGAGGAGTCATCTTTTAATCCATCATGCTGTTCCCATCAGACTAACTGTCTATGTTAATGTTTTATTAGCCCTTTTGGGGCCATTCATCACCAGTCTTTGTCTGGATGCCAATGAGGTATCAAACCATGGGAACCCAGTGTTTCTATAGCCCCAGAAGCTACTTGTTGCTGGTATCTGCATGAACCTGAGCTTTATTAATAAATAAAAGCTGACGTGTTTGTGACCTTAGACTCTAAAAGTGACCCCCCAGAAGAAATTTGCCACGACAGGAGTCGGGTAGTCACAACCACCAGTGATTTCATTAACTGTGGAGCAATGGATCCCAAACCAGCCCGGGGCTGCTCATCAGTACTTGTCACCAAGTTGGCTTCATTACTCACTGTCCAGATGACAGGAGCTCTTGTAAAGGATATCTCACCCCCTGTGAAGAGCCAAGTGTCCTCGCAAATAGGCTGCTGACCTCCAAAGCGTCTCAGGTCCTGAGGGTGCAGAGTGGGGAGGTGGGAGAGCTGAAGATAAGAACAGGCTAGGAGTTTGGTGGTAGTGGGGTGAGGGACTGCAGACCACAGGGCAAAGCCAGGCCAGAGCCTATCCTTTCTGGATAAGCCTGGGAGCTGACCTGTCCCTGACCCCATCTGTACAATGAAGTTAGCTAACTGGTGACTCCCTCATACTCCGATGAAGTGGCTGATTCGCTCAGAATAAAAGAGAGAGAGAGAAAAAAATCTAGGGGCCCCTCTGAAGGAGAACTGGATACCCAGCAGTGACATGCTAATCTGCTTGGCTGATGATTAGGAGTTGGGGTGAGGAGAGCGAGGTTGAAAAGGCAGAAATGAAATGATGGGAGGGGAAAAAAAACTCTTGGCAGCTTTTTGATGTGTCTGCTTTTGATTCTGTCTCTCTGGTGTGCTGTGTAAATGACAGCAGTGCTGTCAGAGTAGAGGTATCTGTCCAACAAGTGGAAGCATAACGGGTGACGCTTTGATGTTGAGGTTGTGTCTGGCTCTTCAGTGAGACATGGTACACAAGTGCTTTTTGATATTCATTTAATCCACTTCTTTACAATTGAGTTTACTTTCACTGAAATACCAGGAACTTTAATGGTAAGGTAAAATCAGACCAAAGAATGCTCAGCTGTAAATTCTTAACCAATTCCATTCATATCTTGGTCAATATTATTTTGTTATGTGACCTTTGGCAGGGAATTTTACTTTTCTAAAACCTGTCTTTGATTTTGTAGCTGTAGCGTGAGTTGCGGATGAATAGAAGGGCAACGAGTAATTCTACAAAGGGTTTACAATCACATAAGATTGCACTGTTTTACTTACCGTGCCATTAACATTGGTTCCAGATTCAGCACTAAACAGCTGTTTTAACCAGAATCTTTCCAAAAGCATTACTGTACACTTCACTTATAATATAGTGGAAGTCCTGCACATGACAGTTCTTGTAGAGTGAGAGAGTGAGAGGCGAACAAGACAAACAATAGGGGGTAAGAATCAGAATAATACAGCAGGCTGTTCTCTGCCCTTGAAGTAAAACACATGTTTTAATATATGTACTCTGTGTGCCTGATCGCTTGCACATTAACTCGAACCGTCTCTTATTAATGTGCCCCTTTGTGCCTGCCACAAATAGTGTGCACAGTCGCATTATCATTACAGAGGAAATCACTCATATTAAGCCTATTCGCTGTCATTTGCCCTGCAATCTCAGCTGTGAGCTGCCAAGCAAGCATGGCAGGACACAAGACGCATGTGAAATGAGATTTGCATAACCACTGTTACTCTGTCATTTATTTATTTTGACCCCACCCCCCACCCCATCTGAGAGAAAGTAAAGAAAAGATGCCAGCTGTTTGCTGTATATGTTCCCATGGGGTGCATCAAACAGGTGTTGTTACTGGGGCTGGGACGTCATTGACGGCATTATCGGAATAATGACATAATGACCTCATCACACTTTCAGACGTAGGTGGTGAGGTAGGGCAATTCAGGGGGGGCAAAAAGAGCATGTGAGCAGGTGGCATCTCATTCTTGGGCCCTTTGAGTGTAAATCATCACATGGCTAATGGGCTCATGACATCAGTGTTTTTCCTATTAGCAAAGGAAAGGTGGGAAAGAGGGGGCGTGAGCTAATTTCTGATCAAAAATTTAGACAGCAGAGGAGCATGACTCTACCATCCACACCTAACCACACTGGGCCTTATTTATAATGGAAAAAATGACATGAGAATTAGTCATCAGGATGTCCGCCATACACTGAATCTCTAATGCTTGGATGTTTGCTTTCTGCTTTGGCATGCTGATAATGTTTTTGCTCTCAAAACCTGGAGAAATGGATTTCTTTAAAGGACATTCAGGCTCTGCAGCTTTTTACATGATGTCAAAGTCCTGTAAAGTCAATAGAAACACTTACAGGGACTGCGTTGTTGTTTGTTTATTCTTAACTTTTTTTCATTATCACCATCATCGTACTTAGCTTTTTTTTTTTCTTTAAACTTTTCACAAAATAAATGAAGAAATCAGTGGAATGATAGCGTTAACTCTTTGGCATTACAGTTGTAGTGGAGTAGATGTGGAATATTACCAAAATAATATATTATAAAAATTCAATCACTTTACAAAACAGATTTTAAATATCACACTACAACAAGGTTAAAAAGAATAAATGCATAGGAAATAGATTTAGGAATACTTAATGCATTAGACTCTTTAATTGTTGAACTTTTTTTGCTGGAGGTCATACTTGGATGTTGTAGAATAGTTGCCTCATAACTGTTTAGTCTTGTGCAGTCTGTATACAATATCTACAGTAGCATCGACAGGATTTCCTATATTGATTCGGGCTGCAGATATGTTATCCTGAATGTGATTCAAATAAAATATTTTGAACTTACAAGACGTAAAGTTCATAGTACATATGTTTTCTTATGATGCCCTATTGTAGTCTAAAATTTCTGTTAAGCAGGTAGACAGACACTTAATATATACAGGAAATAGTACAAACAACCATTTATTTAGGCTGTGTTATAAAAAGATACATCTTGATATAAAAGATTTTTGTTGAAATCTCTAGAAAATGTGCATCACGTTAAATGTTAAACATTAGCACATGCTAGTTAAAAATGTGATACCATTAAACTGGTGATTTCAGTGACTCCATAATGGAGTGGTTTACACATTCACCTAATAAGTGAAAGATCCCCAGTTTGATCCCAGGAGAAAATACAAATCCCTTTGGGATTCTGTCAAGAAGAGCATCTGGCATATAAAAAACAAATCTGCCAAATCAAACATGTGGCGGTACCTGCTGTGGTGGCCTCTTATGAATAAGGGAACAGCTGAACATAGTTCTTGTACTGATGATTGTATTCAGTGTAGCCATGCAGGTTGATAGAGGCATTTGTTTAATGCAACTAATGTATATCAAATCTTCCACAACCAGTTAATTATTACCAGCCAACAAGCCATACCACTGTAATATTTTGACACTTTTTTTAATAGATCAGAATTCAAAGACATTTGACAGCCACAGCTTGATTGGCCATATAAAGTTTTTCAAAGAACGTTACATCAGTGTCCTCAGCTGGAACCCAATATAAAAAAGCCTGACTGACAGCAAGGAGATCAAGCATCTGTGTGTGCTTCTACATTATTAATGATTGGGCGTGTGGGTATGCGTACATTTGAACGTGCATGTGTGTCTTTATGTGTATGTGTGTGGGTGTGAGTAGGCAGGTGGTCGTATAGTTAGCCTCCCAGTGTCCTTTTGTGTGCTCAGGGATGATTATTATGAGTATGTGCTTCATTTGTGTGTGTGTCTCCTCTGGTAGACTGTACAGGCTGGGACTTCAGCTGGAGGCTCAGGCTATGGTCTGCTGCCCCAGTTCACTGAAGGACCCGTTTGCTGCTGACAGCACACCCTCCTCCCTTTTTCATCTGAAATTTCATAGATGTATTCGGGCAGCTCAATGACAACATGTCTTTATTCTGGCTCTGAAAACCTCCCCGCACCAAGCAAACTGCCTTGCTAAGCTGGAAATTGGCATGCTGGGAATATCGTTTCACTCATCTTGAAGAAGTCCTCTGGTTCTAAATCCCTTTGAAAACTTTTTTCTTAAATTGTCATTGGGAGAAAAGTTTTTTTAAAGGCTTTAGCTTTTATACCTAGCATATTGCAGGGGAGGAATGCTGTAACTCCTCAGATTGACTGTTTTGTTTTGTTTGTCTTCACATTATTTGTAACTATTTATTTACCCACAGTGTTTACAGGTCTGAAGCATTATGTAAAGTTTAGCCTATGAGCCTTTCGGGTACCATTTTCATCCTTCTATGAATACTTTTACTGTTTTGCTGTTAAAACAATTTATACATTTAGGTTTCTTTTTTCTCAGTTTTAACATCTGACAGCCATAGTCTAACATTAATGGTTATTTCCTGCATGGGGAAGGAATGGCAAATCTGGAGGGTTCCTCGCCTCAGAGGTGTGAAGGAGGCTCTGCTTTTCCCTGCAACAGGGCCTCTTTTTGGGGGAAAGGAGACAGAGTTTGGAAGCTGTGTGCAAGGGGTTGTGGACAAAGAGGAAGAGGGTTAATCATGTTTGCAACAGGACAGGCTTCCCCTTGAAATGGGAGACAGTGGTAGGAAGTGTCCAGATTTATGGTTCTTCATAGCCGTTCATTGTAGCTGCCTTTACTGTGGCAGTTGACCAGCAGACAGAAGGGGAGAGTGTGAGAGGAGCTATAAATCACAACGAGAGTGTGGCCCAGACACACACACACACACACAAACATCGCCTAGGCTCACAGTTCACAGGCAGATAATGTGTGAAGGAAGAGCAGCTCTCCAGTAGTCAGCTGACAAGATAAAGCTGCTTTTAAATGAAAAGTCTTGAAAAATGTGTGATTGTTTCTTGTTTTCTTTTTTGACTTTTGAAACTTTAAATTCACTATATTGCCTCTGAGTAAAATAACTTGTTCATTACTAAGTCACTCTTACTTTTACTAAAGACTCATGATGTTCTTAATTTTTAATGTTACAATGATACTTTTAAGGATTTTTGGTGTGTGTGTGTGTGTGTGTGTGTGTGTGTGTGTGTGTGTGTGTGTGTGTGTGTGTGTGTGTGTAGCTAGAGTCAGAACTGAATCAAAATATGAGTAATGAAAGCCAGCTATACTGATTGGCTTATGGTCTCCGTGACTTTTGAAGAATGCCAGAATTCCTTCAGGGACGAAAAAAAAGGCTTTTGCACAAGCAAGAACTGTGTAAAATTAACCAGTTAGTCAGAGTCATGGCCTCCGGCTTATACCTACCAATGAAATTTTTTGTTAGATTACTGTAGTGACACATGCAGACAAAATGCCAATGTAGTGTTCATATATATGCAAGTGTATGGATGAAGAAGAAGGGTTTTCCAGCAAATTACCCTGCGATGTATCGAGTAATAACTTACATTTTACCCATGACTGGACATTATAGGATAGAAAGTGGCTGCCCCTCAACATACCATTGAAATAAATCTGTATAATTGTATGTTAAAAATTGCACTGAGGGAACTGCTAATTGTGTAAATGAAATATTGCATGTTTTGTGTGTCTCTTGCATGCTTCTTGATGTTTGTCTATGGAATTACTCTCTGTAAATAGGTACTATTTGTTTTTCTTTTCTTACTGCATGTAAAAACAGTTGACTTTATGTAACTTAGTTTATAAGTTTAAAAATAAATGTCATTTTAATTTTGAGAAATATGTTTAAACGTAATAATTTCCAAGAAAAAAATCATATGTTTTAGTCTTAAGCAGTGTTGGGGAGTAACAGAGTACATGTACCGCAAAATATGAGTAACTGTATTCCATTACAGTTACCGTTTAAAAAGGTGCTATTCAGAATACAGTTACTTTGGTGAAATAAAGGGATTACCCAGCGGCCTTTTCCTGTTTCATATATTAGGCTATGCCCTCTCTATCTTTGGTAATTCCACGCCGGTGGAAACCCAAACAAAACACGCATTAAGAGGCTCAAATGCCTGTGTCTCAATGACGTGAGGAAATATTTTTAAAAATGATTTAATATGAAGGCAATAGCAGAGCGTTACAGGCAACGTCCTAAAGAATGTAGCCTCATGGGCAGTGTAGTCCGTGCTGCAGGGAGAATGGACATTTATGTGTCTGTGAGCGCCAGGGAGGGAGAAAAAGGAGAGTGGAGTTGTCACCGGGCAGAAACGGGAGCTGGAAGCATGTAAATATAATAATAACCACTTCAGCCAAAAAGAGTGCCTGACCAGCCCAGTTGTAAGTAAGCTATTAAGACTCGACTGTACACTGTGTTCGTGTTTTCCTTCAAAACAATAAGTTCCGTTGCAGCAGCCTTTCAACGCCTCTCTCTGTCTCTCGCTAGCAAACTTGACCCAGACAACAAAGTAAAGCTAGTTCACGGCTACAAGCCCGACACAAACCCGACATGTTAGCCAGAGGTCCCTTTACTACGGTTCGGAGCCGCGGACCTGTTTTATATAAGCGCGGAATAGTTTCGCTGCAATGTCCACCCTACTGTTACTCATTTTATATTAAGATTTAAAATCTAGTTGATATTGCTATGGCGAGTAGTCTTCAGTAATAGTAATAAATCACATTCATGTAATTGAAAAAAAGCATGATAATATGTTAAGTAATCCAAAGTATTCAGAATACATTACTGTCATTGAGTAACGTAACGGAATACGTTACAGAATACATTTTGGGGCATGTATTCTGTAATCTGTAGTGGAATACATTTTAAAAGTAACCTTCCCAACTCTGGTCTTAAGTGTGTTATCTAAAAAGCTCCTGAGATCTTGCTGCTTTGTTTGTGGGTGTGTAAAGCATACTGATATTTTGGACAATATTGTTTACTTGCAGTATATGTATTTTATTATTATCATTGTGTCATATCATTTTATCTTAGAATTACACTGAAGAGAGATAATGATCCTTTTCTGTGTACTTCAGAAGAAAAAAAGAAAGGAGAATAGACAGCGACTTACTGAGAAGAAGCTGCTTGCATGTCTCTTGGTATGTTTGCCTTGGCGCACTTGGTTGGGGCATTTCTGAGACTGAGCTGTCCCTCCCATTTCATTATTTTGCAACTAGAGTTACTGTTGCATCAGTGCCAAAGGAGACCAATGAGGAGACACAGGAGTCCTCTCCCATAACAGCATCTTTTTACCTAGACATTACACCCTTTTTTGTTGCTCTTTAATCTTGTACCAGTTTTGCATAGATAGATGGATAGATGGATAGATGGCTAGCATTACTTGGCTAACTGGACTACCCACACACTAACACTGAGGCTTATCTCCACAGGTTTCCTTTCAAACCCATGAAAAATGACTTTGATTTTAGCAAATAAAAATGTATTATCGGTGTCACATCCACCACAGTTGACTCACAGGGGTTTATTATTAGCTGCAACTGACGGAACTGGTCTGAAGGTGAGTGTGCAGGAAGCCAGAGAAGAGGGGTCCTATTACTCCACTTCATTCTAATGTTGCTTTCAGTGAAATGACTCTCTTTCAAGCACCATTGAGTCAATTTCCTTGACTGGGAGTCTGAGAATCTCTCAACGTGTGATGTGTGCATTTTGCATCTTTGTAAACAGGCATGTATAAGCAGGCAATAGGTGTGGAGCAGACACATCTAGACCCCAACCAAAGCCTGTATCTGTTCATCGGGACTTAATGGTTTCAGCAGATGGGGTGGTCTCTCGTCATATTTTGACTGTTCTGGCCTTGTTATACCATCCATCCTCACAGCGCTGTGAGGCCCCCCTTGCTGAATGTGTGCTGTGCCCTGTGTGTACACAAGATCTCTGGCCTCAGTAGGGAGTGTTTACCCAGCTGAAGTCCAACAGAGTCACACTCTCAGTCAGCTGTACTGTGCTGACTGGAAAGGAAGTCACTTTGAACACATAAGAGTTTCGAAGAGCGTTATAGCCATATTAAATAATTTGAAAATGTAAATCCTAGCTTTAGAGCTAAATATTTATTCATTCCACTTAATTGTTATTTTTAGATTGTAATGTGTCCAAATCTGTGTATTCAGTTACCCCACACAGCAGCTGCAGCATGTTAAAAAAGTTATTTGTCACAAAGATTTTAGATACAAGTATTAAAAAGACTGTTATCCAGCTAATCAAATGCCACCTCCAAATTATTCAAACTGTGTGGGACCTATGCTTTGTTGCAGGACATGCTCTGATTTCTAGTTACAATGCTGCAAATCAAAGCAGGATTAGGAAGCAGGACTGGCAACAATGCGACACGAAGCAGCCAAGCTTTGCAAAACAAAATGGCAGCATTGCATTGAAAAAAATCCTTTTGCAAAATCTGTTCAGTGAACATATTAATGCTGCAAACAACAAAAAGATGTGATGGATAATATAGTTGAAATAACTGCTGATCTAGATGGCTGTCAGATCTGCTTTATGAGTCTGTGCAGATACTTTTTTACCCACATTTCTTAGTTTCTGTGCACAAAAGACAGACGGGTTCTCTGTTTTGGATGGATTGCTGGTAGAAATGGGACATCCTGCAGGTGACAGTTCATGCATCTATGACTAAGGGGAGAAGGAACGAAAATATGGCTTATTCTATCAAAATAAATTCATATTTTTTATATTTATTGGAAAATAATATCTGAAAATAAAATCTAACGCATCTATTTTCTTATTTCGATCATCCTCATCCACACCATTACAGAGGAAGAAGGGGATGGTTAAAAAAAAGAAAAGAAAGAAATGTTTGACTACACCTTCAACCCTTTGCACAGCCATAATTTAACCTCTCAATCTGTCGGCTCCAGGAGCACAGTAGCTCCATCATCATGCAATAATGCTGGATTCAATCGCAGGTGAGAAGATGATGCTCTTCAGGGAAGGTGATTCTCCCCTCCAAGATAAAACCTGTTTCGGCCAACTGCATATGAGATTTATCATCATGTCTGTTTAAATGTAGCCAATTTCACTTTAATATGATATTAAAGAATGATGCATGTCTGAGCTTCAGACTGTTCCATTGAGGGAGTTTCATCTGCCTGTGGCAGCATTCAAAACCCAGCATGGTAAAACAGTGATAGAGCTGATGTAATGTTTAGTATTGATAACAGCCCTTAGCAGAATGTGCTGTAATAATTTAAGAAAATACTGGGTTTTTTCTACCATTTCTTGGACATATGCCTAGATTCATTCCATCTATCAGTTTGATTTGATGGGCCGATATCCACAAAGCTTTTATCTACCCCAATGAAATGAAAATAGAGTGTTGAAAACTGGCAATGTATATATGGGATGAAATGAGCACTGCAGACGTACGACTGCAACCCAACGATTGTTTCAAAATAGGTTTATGTTTTCATTTGTGATTTGAAAGGAAAAGTGCATTATGAAATTGCTGAATCAACATCGCTGCTATCATACACACACACACACACACACACACACACACACACACACACAATGTCCAACTGTAATCCTGATACAAATGAAGGTAAACGTAATGATATATGTCTTGTGTACACAACACATCACAAGCATGACTCCTTTTTTGTTTGAACTGTACAGAAATTATGGTAAAAGGATGGATATGTGCACTGAATGTAATGCCTTCAAACATACACACACTCTGCTGTTATCCTTTTACACATTGCCTTAAAATTTGTCTCATTTTTTTAAGAGAAAATAGGCAAGATTGACCATGTACTTGCTTCTTTGTGTGTAGTGGTACTTCTTCCTGTCTCTGTGAGTGTCTCCAGCCTTCAGTGTGTCAGCTGCTCTTGTTGATTTCCGCAGGGGAAGTTGCCTCAGTGCTATCCTCAGACAAAGCCCTGACCCTGAGGGTTAAGGAATGTGAACCCGGGGCTGTGACGATCAAGACCTTCCCTTGGGGCGGACAATGCTGAACACCTCAGCAAACAGGCTAATGATCTAAAATGCTTTTGTGTTCCTCGTAGCACCCCCCCCCCCCCCACTTAATTGAAGTCACATTTTTAAAAAAGAGAAGTTACACGTCCTCCAGATAAGAACAAATTCTACTTTTTGTGTGGCAGCTTGCTTTCTTTTATTTTGTTAACAACCTTGGTTTAGTTTTTTGTTTATTTATTTCACTAGTCTTAAAATATTTAGTTCCTTTCAGACCTTCAGGATCTGATGCTGACGTGTTTCTCAGCATTAATCATTTTTGAGATTTAAAAAAATATCTGTATATATCTGTACAATCTTCAGTTTTTGGTATCCATGTCACTGCCACTAAAGGATGCCATAATAACTTTTATGGATGAGTTTGTTGTGAATGGTCATACTATAAAGGAGACCTTGTCTCATTTATCACTCATTTCAAGGGAGTGGGAAAGAGGAGGTGGGGCTGTCAAAGCAACCACAGCAGAGTGTATCATATCAGTGGTGGTCTCTCATCCCCTGAGGTTCAAACACATTGCATAAAGCGGAGAAACAAAAGCAGAAGGCAAGAAGCAAGAACTAAACCAAAAGATATTTAGAGAAAGTGTATACTCCAGGCATCTAGGAGGAGAGGTGTGACAACTTTGGAAGAGCCACAACAGCCTCCAGAAAATTTATATGGATGAAGGTTAAGGGTCAAAGTGCTATTAATCACAGCCCAAGCTGAGGATTAAATAGCCTGCTCTAGCGGGAAGATGAGAGAACCCAGCCTGATCGAGGTGTTTAAAAGGATTGTGTTATGTCTGTCTTATATTACACAGTGAAAGCCCAAGGCAAAACTGTCTACTCAGCTAAGTACAAACAGGATGCCCAATTGCTCTCTCCAGCCCCTTCTGGTGCGCATTCACCCAGCGTGTCAACTCACTTAACATCCTCAGCAGTTATCAATAATCAGATGGAGCTGTGTTTGCATAATGTGGAAGAAAGATGATAGAAAAATTCACACAAACACAACGGACAATCTTCTGGGTAGTCCCCCACCACCCCCACACATAGACACCCCACCCATGCCACTGTACACCACAGAAACATAGACGTTCTCTTTCACACACGTGCACAAACACACCTCGAATCAGTGCCCAGTCAGACTTAATTTCCCTCTTCCTTTTTTTTTTGCACAACTGTCTTTGATCTTTGATGTGCCATGCATTGCATTAATTATGTATCTTGCCTCAGTACAAACGTGGCGAACACCTTCAAGTTTGTAACAGGAGCAGGCTCATCAGAGAGGCCTAGAGGATGGCTGCAGGAGGCGTATGCCTACATTCCACTGCTCCAATATGCACCGCATAAGGGAAAATGCAAACCTTGCATCTGAGCTACTCCCCCCTTTCAATCTGTGCCAAAGAAAGGACATTTTTCACCCTCCTGAAACATGTTCCTGGTTCATGTGTGAATGTTGAGGGGGAGGAGGAGCACACAAGGTGGATGTGACATGAATCCACTGGCACTGCACAGATATGGCACAGAGAACAATAACAGAGGAATGATCTAGACTGCACATTGGCCTAATGCAGTGAGGGTTATGCAAATGAGTGTGCTACTGCTTGCTGTAAAGCTACAGCCTAGAGGGGATTCTGTGACTCTAACCTAAACTTTTTTTGTATCTGTGATAAATGCATATTTTGTCCTTTCTAATTTTTCCTTTTTGGAAAGCTAGAGTAGGAATTTAATACATATGACCAGATGTACAGTGGAAGGAGTTGAGGGAAGTAGTGAGAAGTCTTTCCTTGCCCTTTTTTCTTATTGGCCTTCACGATGTATAAATATAATAACTCATTGTTAAGAGTTGGAGTGTGTAGTAATACTCAGTTTCCTTTTTTTCACTGGTTAAAATTTGATTTGTTGAGTATCTAGTGGCAGGAGAAGAAATGTATGGCTTTGTTGACTTTTTCATTCACCATTTGAATGCGCAGAACATTGAAAGAAGAATGTCAAATGTCCTCTTACCAGAGTTCCAAAAAAGTGACTTAAATCTATAAAAGCACATATGAGATGGGACTTAGATTGGTTACAATTCCACCAAAATCCCAGTTCCGGTTGTGTAGCTCAATGTGCTTTTCGTGTTTTCATTTCGTGTTGCCCTCGGCAGTGAGTAAATGCGGTTGAAAAATGTGTCTGCTGAGCCAATAGCCGAGGTTCAACACGTGTGACCAGGTTAAAATAACAAGAGATAAGCGGTGGAAAAAGTAAGTAGCTGCTACTCAGCTGCTGAACTGACTCCACTTGATTTCGAAAACTTTCATATTCGGAATGGACTGCGCCGTGCGGTCTCGTCCACCCTTCTTTACACGCTGCTCATTTCAAAGTTCACGCAGCGAGCCTCCAGTTTCTCTCCGTGTCGCTGCAGCCCGGTCTACGTTTGTGGGAGTACCCCCTGCGCAGGTCCCTTTTGCAGTGCAGATCCAGTAGTTGGAGTTGTACACTGAGCGTGAGAGGGAGAGGAAAGGAGTGTGAGCGCAGCAGCAGAGTGAGCAAACAGAGGTAGAGACATTAGGTTATCTTCGGAGACCATCACACATCGATCTGTCACTTTTACCGCTTTGAGCAAATTCTGTCTTCTTCGAGAAGTCAACAGCAGCAGCAGCAGCAGCAGCGCCCTGGTCTGGTCTATTCGAGCAGCCGCCTGTAGAAAAAAACAGAAAACTCCCAAACGCGGTGGTTTCAGCTGGCATGAGCTAACCTACGAGTTAGACATGGAAACCAAACCATTCTTGTCATTGGGTAAGTTTGTTTGTTTAATGACATTGCATCGTTTTAATATGAACGCGGTAGTTTTGTGATCGCACTTGAGTCCGTATATTAGTGTGCAACGTGTCTTCGCTCTGCGTCTCTTTGTCTTTTTCTGATATTTTTTTGCCCCCTTTTCTGTCTTTTGACAGCGCGTGGAGCGAGTTGCCAAAATGCATCTACACGTTTGGGGCTGTTGACGCGGCGGAGCGGCCGTGGCTGTACAGAATTTTACCTCCGACGCGGACTTGTAGTTTATCTTTGTGTCAAAGCAGACTTATCCTCGCGGTGTTGCGCTTATAATTCAGCCGTTTGAGCTGATGACATTTGGCTGTGATACAGATGACAACGCTCGCTGTAGAGCGCGCATTCCTCGCGTGCGCTGCTGTGAAATCAACTCTAGAAAGAAAAAAAGAAGCAAGAAAACTTTACGCTTTGACTTTGGCCGTCGACACTTTTGTAAGTTTCATGAGGGGGAAAAATGCACACCGAGGTGAAGCTTTAAACTAGCAAGCAGGTATTGATAAATTATACGCGTAACAGACACATGTACCTTTTAGAGGACGGGCAATGTATTTATTTGTTTATGTGTTTTTTTTTAACTTATGTTACCATCCTTAAAGCAGAATATGCCTCGCTTTTGCGTTGTGGAAGTCTAGCGGTGCGTTGTGTTGAAGTGGCAGTCCTTAATAAAACATAAAGGAAAACAAAAAAACGTGACTTGGTTTACCTCGCGGCTAAATTGACTTCCGTTTGTACTTGTGGTTTAAACAGGCAGTATAAAACTTGGCTCCCGAGCTTAAAATTCTCCTAACATTGCCTGACATCTCCTAGCACACTGCTCAGGTAAACGAACTACTGGCAACCTGAGGCCAGCACACACAGGTGACACAGGTGTAGGAACCTCTGAGTATAGTTTTGTTTGTGTTTTTTAAAGGAGGTGAATTTTCCACTTAAGGTCTCCGTTTGTGAAGGGTCCTGTATGTGACAAATGTCACATTAGTCACATTCATTTTCCAGAAAGTAAAGGAGAACAGGGTATTTACACAGGAGTAATAATTTCTAGTAGCTGATGCAACATATTTTTAATAAGTGCCTCTGTTTTTGTTTAGATCTAATGTTTAAATATTTGGGTCATTTGCATTTTTCCAGCTTAAAGACACAGAACAACGTAAATCATTAATTATGACTGCTACTGTAAGTTTGTCAAAGTGAATGAAACAGACCCTTGTCCCCTGTTCCAGACGGGCACAGAGCTGTAGGCGAGCCCTTTTTATTGTGTCTGCTGCACTTTCATGGGGGCATCGTGTTACACCTTGACACATATCATCAGCTGCCTGTATGCACCAAGGAGATTCACAGGGACTTCTGAGGCACTGGGCGGCTTTCTTCAGTTACAGGCCTCGCTTGCTGACACTGTTGCCACAGCGCCCTTTATGTGGCTTCTCAGAAATACGCTAAACCGCCAGTGTGACACACACTGACAGGCTGTTATTACAGGTGCAAGTGTATTGTGTGTCCATGCTGAAAGTGATTCAAGTTTCACTTTACCTAATTGAGCACCAGAGTGGTCCGTGGAGCGTATATGGAAAACAAAGTGGTATCTGAAAGTCTGTGGTATCTGGCTGGTGTAAGGCTCGACACTTTCCCATCAGAGTTGGCCCACATCTTTCCCTTCAAGCTGCGCTACGTGCTGTATCAGCAACTTCTTCATCGCCTATAGTCTTAATCTGTGTGTCCTTAAATTGCCGTTTATTTTTGCACTTGCTCTATCAAAGGTCCACTCGAGCGCTTATTGTTAATTCAAGGACGCCGTTATCTGCAAAGTCCTTGAATTTATTGATTAAGCGCTTACCCGGGTAATTATCTGTCATACCACATTAGAAATTGTGATACTGTTTCAGATGACACACGGTACATTTTACAATTATAGATCGCTTGTTGGCTGCGATGACGACACCTCTCTTGGGCACCGTATGTCCAGTACTGGATGCTCATGCGCTGCCTAATCCCACTGTCTACCATCCTCCATTCATATCTGGCAATAAACTGTGGCGACTGAATGGATGACATTAAAAGGAGAATGTGTCCTTTTGTCCGAGAATTACTGGGCTTAGAGTCTGTCAGTGAAATAAACATTTTGGAACATGAAAGGAAAGGAGAGGTTTTTAACCATGCCGAATTCAAGTCTTTTTTCCTCTCAAAGTCATTTGCTCCATAAGTATTGAGTGTCTGTTTGGTTGATTATTTCATGGCTAATATGTCAACATCTAGGAAGTCTTTCTTAATGAAATCTCACCAGCTAAATGTTGTGCGTGCCCGGCTATTATTGGTCATATTGACTTTTGTTTATAATTAATTATATCAGTGGTCGAAAATGAGAAGATGCTGTAGAGTATGTTATTCACAGTGTAGTGCATTCAGAGGCACATTTGGACAATTGGACCAACAATTGGACAATTGTTGGTTTAAAATGGAGCACTGTAACAAAAAATAATTTCCCCCAGGGATCAATAAAGTATTCTGATTCTGATTCTGATCTGATTAAATAAAATTGTCCTGATTACAGTAAGTCACAGACTACTGTAAGAAATGTAGAGCCATATTTATAATTAATTGTGTATTTGATGCATCAAATATATAGCATAGCATCTTTACTTATAACGCACTAAAATTAAAAAATAATATAATTAATAAGAAACGTAATAAGAGACATCAACAAGTCCTGCTGTGCTGAAAGCCAAGGTAAATAGATATGTTTTAAGACGTGATTTAAAAACAGCAAATATGTATATGATGGAAACAGATGAAATGTTTCCAAACAGAAAAAAGTCTTTAACAAAAGAATTGATTTAATAAAAACAAAACAAAACTAATTGACAAGTATATCAGTTTGTGGTTTTCACATTTACCTAACAAGTGAAAGATTCCTGGTTTGATTGTGGGAGCTGTTCACAAAGTGTGGTGACTCTTTGTGAATAAGACAGCGATAAAGTTCCCTTTTGCTAATTTTAGTCTGCCTTTCAGATCACTCAGATCAATTTTTTAAGTAATTTTTGGCCCGCTTCATTTTAGATGTTGTCTGTATAGTGAGTTGTGCTTCAAGCAGATGCAGAATTTAAAAAGAAAAAAGAAAAAAAAAGTTTGGTGATAGACGTTGCATGCAAGGTGCAGGGTGTTACTTTTTATAATGAAACTTTGTTTTATTCAGGCATGGTAGTCAAATTACTGTCTGCATGGTAGCGATGGTGTAGAACTGAAAAAAAGTTCAGTCAGACCTGTATTTCAAACAAGGCTACCTGGGCATACAGTCCCAATAAACACAAGCATATTCCTAAACTATGTTGATGTAAAATTCTAATTTCCCTTTGTCGTCATTAATGGGACTAAATTTAATATCCTTTATTTAAAGCCATGGTTGCGTGATGCTTTGATCACAGTGCACACGTTTACATTTGGGATGGACTTGACTAGCTGCATTCTTTTCCTAATTAATAGGTGTCACTGCTAACAATAATACACTACTGCATCGTTGGAATCACAATAGAGAGAGTAACAATATGAAGTACATCATTCAGACACACACACATCTTTAGGTTTTCAACAGTTTTCTACTAAAAAGTCTCATCTTTTCCAGCTGTTGCAGCAGTCTCCCTCCACTACTCATGCACCGTTGCCTTTGCGCCACCTTTTCTGCGCACGAGGGTTCAAAAATTGGGAGATATCTGGCCAGCCAAAGTGCCACCAAAGTGAGCTGTAATCACATGGTGGCAAGCACAAACTAAGCTTAACACTATTGCAAAGCGTCTGATTGCTCACTCTAGGCCTGCTGAAGAGGTGTTTGTTGTTTTTCCCGAGTTCAATGGAGCTAAACTCTTTGGTGCTTTCTGTTTGAGGGAACATAAGGTACCCCCATCATACATAGTCACAGATGTGCACAATCAATGAAGTTCATGGTGTTTGATGAAAAAGTGAGATTTGCAGTGGTAGATGAGGAGGCGGGGTGGGGGTTCTGAAGGCTACATTCCTTTTCTGGCAGTAACTCAGGAACAAAGCGAATACTGCAAGAAGCTGTGTGTCTGGAGGGTGTGTGTGTGTGTGTGTGTGTGTGTGGTAGTGGTGGTGGGAGTGGGCTGATGGAATTACACTGCCAAAAGCATTTGGCCAAGTTTGTCTTTTACGGCCGTCCAGTTTTTTGTTCCTGATGTGATGCTTTTGCTCCCCTTTTGAGGAAAAAGGGGCTGCAGCTGTCATTTTTATTGGAGGGGTTTTATTGCAAGACTTAATGGCTTAAAGTGACATCTCTCTCTCTCCAGCTCCTTTCTCTTTTTCTCCTCTCCCAGTCTCACCCACAAGGCCTCTTACTCAAGCAAATCAAAGAAAATGTGCTCACCTTCTACATGCCCGCCCTTCACTTTCCCACCCATCACCCATGCCATCATCCAAACCTAACTATATGAGAGGAAAAAAATAGATTTATGTTCAGTTTTGAGCGCACCAAACACATGTAGACCAGAAAGTGTTTTGTTTTTTTGCTTTTTTTTTTTTTTTTTTTTTTTTAAAGGAACATCTGTGCTGATCAGTAATTATACTTCATGACTAAGAAGCCACACTGGCTTCAGATAAAACCGTGCATATTTAGTCTGTCACGCTTTTCTCTCCATCTCTGTTCTGCAGCCCACACTTGTTTATGTTCTAAACATAGTACGAATCAGAAAGTGCTTGGAGCCTTTCTAATGCACAAATCATGGAATGATTCAAAGGCTCGTTAATTATTTGTGTAAGAAGCTCCTTGCTCACAGGAGGTCTTTATTGATTGTGGCCACACTGAACTTTGCACCACAGACCTTGACCTTTGCTCCCCATATACTTGATCATTTAAAGAATTTGCCTTTGGCATTTGATCTGGCCTTTAAAAATTTTAAAGACAGTAGCGCGTAGTTTTTCTTTATTTTCTTCACCTTTCTTTTTTGAGTAACCTTTTCTTCATTTTTTTTATATTCCTATCTTTTTGATAGGATCTTAGATCGACTAAGGATGAGTCTATTTATAAAATGCTAATAGACGAGTGCCACAAATGCTCAGAGCCCAAGGTGACCTTGACCCACTGCTTACATGTTCTACTCAATCAAAGAGCAGAAAGGTCAAAAAAAAAAAAAAAAAAAAAAAAAAAATTTTATATATATATATATATATATATATATATATAAATAAAAGCGGTAGCAAAAAAGCACGTATTTTAGTGCTTGAATGGGAGAATATTTCTTATATATTATTCATGCAGCCACTAACTGCTTAATTGTTGTTGATTAAATCGACTTCATCATTTACAGCCACACTTTGTTCAGAAACTTGGTCGTTGCTGTGAGCACTTATGTGTTCTGTATTGCAATCTTGTGAGCTCGACTGGTCTCGGGGTTTATTGCAGGTCCTGAGAGTGTCTGAATGGCTTTTCTGTGGGCTGGCATTATTCAGGGTGCGTACAGCCACTCTTTTGAAGTGGAAACGGAGTCTCTGTGGGGATTTGACCAGATCACACTCATAATTCGAATTGAGAGCAAGGTCGGTTTGCCCTACTCAAGCCAAAACTCTCTTTTCTGTGTGCATCGCAAAAAAGAATAGGAAAAGGACAAGAAAGTCAATGCAGGCCGAGACAGTAACAATTAAAAGAAGGAATAACAAAAAGAGCGCTGGATGTTAGGCTTCTGTTATGAAATTAAGATGCTACGAGAAAACGGGGGGCTGTCAGAAGCTAACTACCCTGTCCTCTTCTGCGCATCCCTCAAGTTGGCATATTTGCAGTAATGAAAACAACTGTCGACTCTGCTTCTGCGATTGCAGTAATGCATGAAAATAACTTGTCTGTTTAGCGGTTATGATGTGTTTATTAATTATGCTATGAGCACACATGCTTTGATGAGTATTCGCTCGGGAGTGAGGACGAAAGGAGAGAATCCTAGATGTGCTGTGCTCCTCCGTGTCATTATACTTCCTCGTGCCCACTTGCTATTCCTCAAGCCACTAGTAATTGGCCCCAATGAGAACAACAGAATTTTTATTTATTTTTTAACAAATTGCTTAATTTGTTGAGTTTCATTTATACCTTTTTTTCCTACAGATCTTTGGATGGGTGTATTACCATTCATTTGTTAATTGATCAATAACCAAATGTATTTGCGCAGTCTTTTTCAAACATGTCCCACATGCGTCCGTATGTATAATATGTACATGTGCACACAGGCTGCCACAGCAGAAACGGAGTAAGATGATTAAGATTGTCTCATGCTGCTCCGTCGCAGTTTCTTTTGGAGGTCACGAGCAGTGAAAGGTGTCCCAGCGTGTCCCACGCTCTCCTTTCTCCTCTCTCCTCACCAACACCATCACCAACTCTGTTACCGTGTCTGTCACCTTGCCAGATACCATGGGGGTGGACTTTCATGCACTGCTGGGCGCAAGGCCACGAAAAGAGCATGCGAAACTCCCTGGTTATGTTCTGTATGTGCAAGTATGACTCTGTGTCAGTGGGCGGATGTTTGGGTGCAAGACAAGGCAGCAGTTTTGAGAGCAAAGAGTGAGAGTTATGTCCATTCTCACCTGTGCACCATCAAATGCGTATCTTGACTGACATCGGCCTCCTCCGCTATCTACTTTCTTGTGCTTGGGATCGCCTTGTTTGGCTTGTTTATTTTAAGCCTAATGTTCAAATGCTGTATTTGCATATGTTATATGCATAGGTGATGGTTTTAAGTTTGTTTTTTATTACCGGTATTTGTAATTTTTATTTCTTAAGTTTTTTTACTTTTAAGTTTACTACACTCTGTTCAATGCTGGTTTTGTCAGCATCACTAGAAATGACAGGAATAGCTGGGATTTTTGCTGAAATCTGATTTTTTTACAGAGTGAAGACATAAATGTATGTATCAACTGGTGCTCTCTGAGACTCTTAAGCTGTAGTCTTAAAAATGAAACTGGCGGTATAACCATTACTTTCAGGCAGTTTATTTCACAAAATACTTAAAAATATGAGTAACACAACATTTCATGAAGCTACCAGCTGACTCCACACTACTGTCCTCTGAACCTTGTGCTACTGACTGAAACAACCCCAGACACATTATTCTACATTATGTCTTGTTAAAAAATATATAGTGTGCATGTGCATTTATGATGCATCAGTGTTATATTTGAATTAAATATAGAATATAGATAGATATTGGTCTGATCCTGATTTCCAAAAGTAGAAAGTTTGGGCCTACAAAGCTGCACATCAGCAGTAGGTGCAGGTGAGCTAGTACAGCATGGAGGGTGACGACAACAAAAGGCTGAAAACAGTTTGGAAATATTTCATGGCGGCATTTCTTTTTATGCTGGCAGATTGAGGTTAACTGAGTTGACACGACTGAAAACCTCAGACGATGACACTTTCCTCGCCGGGCTTCTCTCTCTATCTCACTCTCTTTAAAATGGGAGTAACACTTTTTTTTTACACTTAAGATTACATAATGAGTTTTTGTCAACTTGTTTAATGTTATTTCACTTCCTCTGTGTTTTATCAGCTTCACTCCACACACGGCTCATGTGTTGGAGAAACAGTGATAGTAGTGAAAAGAGAAAGGTGCAGTTGTAAATAACAGTCGTAGTCACTGCAGTAATGTGACTCCCACTGAATAAATATCAATTCACAAATGTATATGTTTGGATATAATTTATATGTATATATTCACACATAAAAGAATGATCCCCAGATTCTAATTTGAATCACAAACTTTGTCCCTCAGTTTTTGTACTATTCCCAGCCAGGTACTACTGCCGTGAAATGAAACGAGCCAAGCTGGACTCACAGTGTCAAATCTGAGACAAGCTCAAACTCAAACTTCAAATTTAGACAGAGAATCTGTATGTGCTTACTTTGAACACACGGAGAAGCTTTTGAACCTGGAAAATTAACTTGTATGCGAATAGTCACAATATAAAATAGGCCCATACAGAATAAGGCATAGTGGCCCATGGGTGCAAACACGGGTACCTTATAATAACCAGTGACTCACTTCTCTAACATTGTGTTTCTGCCGTCTACACATTTTCAGGGGACCTCATAGATTTAATGTTATCCCAGTGTTAATCAGAAAAAATGGTATTATCAAGTATTGTAATATTCCCAAAATAAAAGAAAAGTTCTGAAGCTTATTTTCTTCCTCGTCTAGAAAACTCGTTAACTCCTCATAAGCCCTTTTTATTTTAACAGTTCTTCACCTTAGGAGCTCAAGCATCTTTTCAATCAACTTTTATTAGGATTTATCCTAAATTTTAGGGGGAATTGATGGAACATTGTATTATTTTTTTGGATTTGCATCATTAGCACTAATCGAAGCACTATGATGCCACATTGTACAATCATATTACGAGACCTACTCATTAATAATTTGTGCTATTGTATCAGAACAAACGCTTCTGCTTACTTGACAAATATGACATTATGGGTTTTATTGGTCATTTGTTTGGGAAATTAGCAGTGGTCACTGGAAAAAATGAATGTCCTCATATCAGCTAAATGACTGTGCTTGCTGTTCACAACTGCCTCAATTGCAGAAAATGATTATATTGTTGATAGTGGCAGTTTTACAGTAGCCATGAGCAAGACTGTTCTTTTTTCCCTGTATTGATTATTATACATTAATAATATATATACATTTGCTCCCAGTTGCCACGCACTCCAAATGTCCACATTTGCATTAACTGCCATCCTGTTCAGTTTCTCTAAATATGAAGATTACAGCACTCTATTTTCTTTGTGTTATTGTACAATATAAAGAGCCTTGATGCAAATGTTGTTGTTGTTTGGTGTTCTATAAATACATAAAAACAAAATTTTTGAAATATAATATAGAAATATGTAAAAATCAAATTCCATTGAATTGAATAAATCTTAAAAAATAAAAGTGATTTTATATTGCCAGTCTTGTGATGCTAGTTACTTACAGAAATCTGTAGTTTATTATTTTTGTCTTTTTGTTTTTCTTTTCCTTGGAGTCTTTCCTGCTTGAATTGAGGATAGTTGAAGCTGCTGTCCAGCTAGAGTAGTTCCTCATCCTATAACTGTGAGCTCTCAAAATACCAGGCATTAGGAAGTTTTGTTCGACTTTCATGCCCACCTTAGAATAAAAGAACTGGATTTGGGCACAACTTCTGCAGAGGCCCTTTAAATCTGCCTGGAAGATTAAAGGCTGTGACTGCAATTATGATAAACAGTAGATCTATTACAGGAACTACCTTCCAGTCTGTGTTACCGATGAGTTTGAAGATATGGAGGGATATTAGCATACGGAAGAAGATTGACAAAGGTCAGCTCAGATTTAGACTCGCAGCCTAAATATGTCTAACAAGTCGGAGCTTTCGCACTATTGCCACAGATCAGATTTTCATGCATGAAAGATACAAGTGCAGAATGATAACATGTGAGATAACAGGGCCCCTCTGTAGGCTTTTTCGTCCGCCTGCAGTAGTGAAAGACCGATTAACTGTTTGTTGACGCCTACAGGTCTAGCATGTTCATACATCCGCCCAGACTGTGGCCTCCTGGCTTAACAACACGCACCTGTGTGCTTGTGCACATGTAGACATGAACATGTGCGGATAGTCTGGAGGGTTTTGTCACCTGTGGTTACAGACCATGCTACAGCCGTCTGGTTTTAGGAATGTACTCAATGGTGCAAAGGTGGAAGGCTCTTAATAGCGCAGGGGGAGGAAGGGCTGTCTATCTAGAAAGGATTATAAAACACACACATGCACACACACACAAAGGGCAGTGCCAATATCACATAAAGACAGATGAATTTAGTGTGCTAATTATTCCACTTTTGAAAAGCACCGCATGCTTTCAAATATAACATTTTTCTACAAGTGACATTTCATCAGGAGCATTTAGGTGGCTGTTCACTCCCTTCAGCCTCAATATTCAGTGTATTTATTATAATCTATTTTAGTATTTTACTGTCCCATTTGGGAAATTTGCTTTGCAGACAGGCCTCGCAATAAAACCACACCGTAGAACCATTTAATACAAAACAATAAGGCCGCATATAACTAGACAGCCATGAAACGCATAGTAAATTGCTCTAATATAAACCCATCTTGACCACAGTGAGTCCACAATGCTGGGTGCACTTATTTCTTTTTTTAACTGAGCAAGGCTACTTAGCTACTCTAAAGTAGAATGAATGAATGCAGAAAGCGCATCAAGTGAATACCGAGTTAAATGCTTATTTAAAACCCCCTCATTGTGCAACCAAGGAAAACATTCAGGATAATGTAAATGGATTATATACATGGCTTTACATCTCTGCCTGAGTAAGGGAAGTAAGATTTTTTTTTTTCCTCTTTCACTCTCCCACATAATCTAGAATATTGTTTGTGCTATTTAGGGGAAGAGTGTTGAAAAACCAGGTTTACTAGACAGACAGACAGGCAAGCGTGCAGGTGCCGGCCGTGTCTTTGTCGTCAGCATTCTGCATACCAAAGTGCTGACAGTTGCCTGCATGAACGGCTCTGACAAGTTCAACTATCATTTGGGATGCGTTCTTCTGTTTTTAGCCCAGAACTGGAAACGGGAGAAGGCTGACGATTGAGTTGTTGTTATTGGCAGTGTTCAGCTGTTTAGATGTGTCTGTGTGCGCAAGCATGCACTTGGTCTTCAGCTTTCATATCAGATATTTTTCACTATATACATTGACTTATGTCAGTTTTTCATGACGAGCTGAAGGTGTTATTCTCGCCACGTTATAAAAAATATATTTGAGGATCCTAAAGCGGTTTCTGCCTGTGGTTGAGCATGCACATTTCATTGTGTACAAGTCTACGCATGTTGGCTTTTGTATGCCGTCGGGATGATTAACTGATGCTACAGCGTGTATGTACTGCGGGTGGAGTCCCCAACGCTGATTCATGAAGTGGTATATGTGGAGCAGATGGGAATCAGTGTGCTGTCTGGGAGAAGTAAGGTCAGGGGTTGTGGCTGGGTCACACTCTGTGGGAGAGGAGCATGCTCAGCAGAGATGACAGTGATTGTATGTAAGTGAGGGGAAGGGAGAGGTGATGGTAAGGGTGAAAATGAAAAAAGAAAAACAGATCAGTGTGAAGTCAGGGAAGAGAAAGCAGGAAGCATGTTGCCTTTATTTTGGTCCTGCTTCACTCAGTGCATGACTTTTTTCCTCATCAGCGCAGCTATTGTTAGTAACAGAGTTAATTGTTAATTGATCCAAAGAGTGATTAAAAAGAGACAGCTAATCTCCGTCTCTGTGGCACACACACACTCACACACACACACACTCACACACATATGGACTGTAGAGAATGAGAATGGATGTTTATTGCAGGATCTAGTGGATGCTAAGGTGCCGTGGGGGCTATTAAAGCCCTCACTTAAAAGGGACTATCAGGGAACAAAGATGTGTGCTGCTTGGAGGAGGAAGGGGTAGAGGGGCTGGAAAAAGAGAGAGAGAGAGAGAGCGAGAGAGAGGCCAGGCAAAGAAAGCAAAGTCCTTGGAAGAGTGAGCAGAAGGAGGGAATAAACAGAGTGAGCACATCTGGATTGCCTCAGCAGCATATTTGTGCAACATCTGGAAAAATTCCCTGGAATTTAAGGCTCCCCTCCTTTCATTTAATTTTTTTCTGCTTTTAACTTCTTCTGTGTCCTTTTTTTTTTTTCTCTTCCTCTTTTTTGCATCTTCAAAGTCTCTTACCTTCTTGCAGCATGCATGTAAATACTCCCAAAGTAATGCATGTAGAGCCCTTGTAGACTTTATAGCTGCCCAAATTGGGCCCATGTGACCAACTCCCCTTTGTGCTGAGCTGGGCTAATTAAGTGGCAGAGAAGTGAGAGGGCACCCGGCTGTGGATCCAGACTCAGGCCAGACCTGCGCCAAACACAGCTCCTCATAAAACTGAGGAAAAAGGAAAAGCATTCCTCCACTTTTTTTAAACTTTTACTCGTAGTGCTTAAAAAAATACCATATATATGTATATAAATAAAAGAACTAGCGCACTTTTCTGATATAGCTGTGAAAGGGCCACTGTGTGTGATTACAGAAACACAAACGGGCTTTTGTTATTTTTAAAACATTTTCTCTTTATTTTTTCTTTTCTTTATGTGGTTTGTTGTCATTGAATAAAAAATACGAAGAATGATTTCACAAGCCTTCCTTTCAGATGTAGTATCCCAAGTCGGCCCGAAAGACCTTAGTATTTAATCAACGCCTCAACTTGCTTTATATCACTTAGTTTTCACAGAGTCTGCAGTGCTCTGTTCAGCTAAGAGGCCCTTACAGTACATTACAGATGCACAACCAGGCTTTTGTCTGTCTCCTCGGTGAGATCACAAGAGCGGTTCTCTCCCCTCTCATCACTGGTGAAGCAAGCCTGTGTTCATTAGTGATTAAGATTCAGATGGGCTCTAAGCACCTTCTGTCTTACCTGAGCAAGGCTCCTCATGGGTCGGCAGCGCTGACAGGAAGGTAGCTCTCTTAGAGTGCAGAGGAGAGCACAGAGGTACATGCTAATGTGGCAACTGTGCTGATCAAAAGGGATGCATCGTTGGGCTCCTTCTGATGGGCTTACTTATGCGGGGCCCCCTTGAGAGCTACAGTATGTACAGGCAGGAACAGAGCAGTGATCAGTGAAAGAAAGAAAGGAGGATAGAGGAAGAGAGATGGTGAGTGGAGGGGAAGAAAGAGATACTTATAAAGAGGGGGGATAAATGACAGGCATTTCATCCTTCATCAGGAAAGATGAAGGGAGAAATATAGGGAATACAGAGCAGTTAGCCTCCAATCAGTAAGGTAATGAATCAACATAGTCTTTGACTGAACATTTCTCAGTTTTAGGCCTTGGAAATATCATAATTATTTGTTACAGCTATTACAATCATCTCGCTCAGCCTGTTTTTATGTTGATCTAATTTCCTTTATTATCTGGTGTCTGACAGCAAATACGCTGTCAGTCATTTGTGTTTCTGTGAGGATTGTGATTTTGTGTTCTTTTTTCTCCTCGACGTTACTCTGCAGCTGAGCTACATCTTTCTGCCTGGCTGAGCTGACAAGTTGCACGTCCTTCTAGGAATGCTGATGTTGATGATACTAGTGTGTGTGTGTGTGTGTGTGTGTGTGTGTGTGTGTGTGTGTGTGTGTGTGTGTGTGTGTGTGTGTGTGTGTGTGTGTGTGTGATGTTAGCTTACAGTGCATTCTAATACTTATTTTAAATATTGATATCATTTCATAGTGGAGGAACATGTAAAAAAAAAGGAAAAAATAGAAATGTAGTGAGTTTAGTTAGAGGGTTGTGCTTTCTTTAAAATTTGAATCTAATGGCCGGAGGGACCGAGGATTATTGGATATACACACTACCTTGACATCAAGCTACACTAGAAAACATTGTCCACGTGCCTTAAGGCCATTGTATTTACACACATCTCTGTGTGGTCCTGCAGAATGACCTTGTTTTGGCTTGTCCACTTGCCCATCCTTTGATCCAAATTAACTTTGCTCCTTTGGACCCCAGTTTTTGAAAGGGGGCACCACTGCTCAGCGCTAAACAAATATGACGGTCTGTCTCTCTTGGTCAGTAATTGTTATTTGAGATAAGAGTTTTTACCCTGGAAGGCAGATTTAGTATTTTTGGAGCAGTCTTGCGCTTCACTGGCTCATCATATCTTGTGCTTTCTGCAGGTAGACATGCGAGTGAGGTCATCCATGGCATTTAGGTAGCTTCCAAAAGGTGCCTCTCACCTATTAACCTGGAGCTCCCCACGCTATCAAAAAAGGGCTTTGTTCTTATTGATGTCGTTTTTTGTGCACCTTAGGGCCAGTGCTTAAGCACACATACAAAACACGCACACGGTAAAACTGCAAATAATTCTTTTAAGGTTAACCAGAGAGTTTTACTTTTACATCATAAATGACTCTAATATATACACCAAGTCAAATGATTGTTTAGATTTGGGGTAAGTAATTAGTTATAAACCTTAAATTCCAAGGCTGTACACGCTGTGAGGTGCAGAGCTGTGGAAACATAAACAACGTCAAAATAAAATATTAGATTATATCTTGCAGTCTTATTTAAAAAAAATTCAAGCAAAAAAACAAACTCTGATTTTCTATTCTAGTATCCCTGTTACAACTAGTGAGTTTTTGTGTAAGAGGCTTAAGCAAAGCTAAATTCCTCATTAATTTGTTGGAAATTATCAAAATCTAAAAATAGATAATTACACTTTGTACCATTTCACTTTATTTAGAAAGAGAATTTAAATGGGCTGGCACTTATGAAGCACTTTTCTACTCAATTTGAAGTTCTAACATTCACACTCTCTGATGGATCAAACCACCAACCTTCTGAAACGTCTTTCTCTGTCTCCTGAGCCTCTGCTTCCCCAAATATTTGTGTCAGATATGTCACAGATGAATCATTTATTTGCTGTTGTTGTAGGTCTGATAGAAAATGCACAGCGCTGGGCCTCTGACCTCAAAACCTGAGGGTCAAACCGATCAGAGCCAAAGGGGCACATGTTGTTCTGGATACTGGTGTTACATTACATCACATTGATTGGCTTTCATTTGCTGGAGAATCTCCTGTTAGACAGGAAGTGACAGATTTCAGTCCATTGACCAGCTTTTTTCTCTCTCTCTCACACCCACCCACACGTATACATACACACACACACACTTATGTTTCCGCTGTGTATCTCCTCTTCTCAACCGACCACAGAGTCACAGTGAATGAATGATTGGTATTCCACATACTGGGCTTCAGGGGATTGACTGAGCTTATGGCCAGCTTAGCCTGCAGTTCTGTGCTTGATTGGCAGCTGCAGTTTCCTCAGTGGAGTAGGGTGGATGGATGGTGGTGGAAATGATGGGTTGATGGGGTACTAGTGACATTTTGCATCTTGCGACATGCCATCCTGCATTACTCTATAAATGTCTCACTCATACTATTGCATTCAGACAAGCTCCGAGTAATGATGATGCCAGATCACTATTGAAAAGCTTAATTTGGAGGCTGTTTTGGTCAGTGAAAATTTCACCAATTTTTATTTCCACTGTTAACTTCTTAACCTTCTTAAATATTATGATTATGACTAGTTTTGACATTTTCTTTTATTACTTTTTTTGTGGCATCTGCAATTGGTTTGCTAGTGGGCAATCACTTTGCTCTTATTTTGAAAGTTAAATTACCTCGACCCAGCCAGCCCCTACCTGCAGCCGGACCGGGTTCCTGTTGTGCCGACCTGCGGTGGGTAGGGATGGGTATCGTTTAGGTTTTATCCGATACCGGTGCCAAATCGGTACTTTTGAAACAGTGCCGGTGCTTAAACGGTGCTCAAACCGGTGCTTAAAGAATGGAGAACACAAAATTGGTCCAAAAACCTCTCATGTTCAGCTGGTTCACCAGGCCATCAGACTGCTGAACACGTCATAGACACCTCAGCTTCACTACTGGAACTTTAACATTATGCACTCCATACTGTACAGTAATGCCACTGTTTTACACATGTCTCACTCTGTATATTTTATATATTTTATTTATTGTTTACTCTATTTAATTTGTAAAATATGTGTACACACACACACACACACACACACACACACGTAGGAAAATATTTAGTATACACATCCAGAAATGCATATACTATTATATATTGTACATATATTTATTAGTTTCAGATGTAGCCATTCTTGTATTTTGCTTGTTTACATTATTGTATTTTGCACAACTCTGTTGCTTGTGAAGCTCGCACACAAGAATTTCACTCACATGTGCTGTACCAATGTACCTGCACATGTGATGTGACAATAAAAGTGATTTGATTTGATTTGATTTGGTTTTTGTAAAAAGATAACAATGTTAGCCTTTTCTGCAGCTATAGGGCATATATGGTATCACTCTTGGCTGGAAGCAGTGCATAAACAATGGAAAAAACACAAACTTTGTCCAAAAACCGCTCATGTTCAGCTGTTTCCCTCTTTTTCTTTGGTCATTTTAGCCTTTTTGGCCAGGGCGAAGGGAGTATCTGCCATCAAACAAGAAGACAGCCGCATGTAGCTATGATGATGTTTGCTAGTTCACCTTACATGCATTAATTTAATAACGTGGTTAGCCTACTCAACGTAAATTACTCACGCAGAGAAGAACGGCTGCTTCATCCGTCATCATTTCTGCTACACTGGCAGGGCTAGGGGCCAGGACTCTCCTCTTCGTGTTTTTGGGTATGTTGCTAACTCCGGGTCCGATAACAGGCACCACACCGCAGTAGATGCGCTCGGTGTGAGGTCTCGCAGCAAGCTATCAAATACAGTGCATTTCTTGGTTTTTGGGGAAAAAAAAACGCTATGCGTCGCCAGGTGTTTCATCGGATTTGAGGAGTTACCTCCTTTGACAGTATCAGCTTAAAGCACTTGTTGCAGGCTGCTGAGTTTGCATCTTTTGCTGTGAAGTCCAGCCAGACTTTTGACCGCTTCGCCTTGGGCATTTTTAATGTGTAGCTCTGCATAAAAGAACGTACGTACCTGGCCCTGCCTACTATCCTCGGAAACGTAAAATGATTGGCTAGAAGTGTATCACAGCTCAGGAAAAAAAAGCACCGAAATAAAGCACCGAAATGTGCGCTGCTTTTCGGTCTGGTTACTACCGTTTATGTCAGAACCGGTGCCATCATGGCACCGGACACCGGTACCCATCCCTAGCGGTGGGTGTGCCTCCTTCTGCACACACATACATGCAGGCACCACTAGAACGGACCATGCTGTTTATGTGGTGTGTTTTGCATTTAGCCTTTCGATAATATGAGTATGAATCAATATATTCCTCAAGACCTCGTGTTCAGGCTTGCTGGCACACTTTTGCTGTCACACTGTAAGTGGTTAAAATACGTGACATCTTTGTTTTTGTAACATTTCACTGTCCTTTGCATTTACCCAGGATAATGGGCAGTGTATGTTACAGCCATTAGCCTGTCACAATGGAACCATCTCCTGCTGGAACCGTGTCCCCTCCTGTTATGATCATTTTCATGCTATCGCAGGCTTTCGCTTTGTTTCCTGTCTCAGAGGGAACGGCTCGCTCAAGTCTTTAATGCTCTGTTTTTGTGCTCATTGAAAAGCCTCGCTTCCAACCAGCATACAGAGTAGCTACACACTTGCTATGCTGAGCCTCATTCCCCCATGGAAGAGAAATAATTTATAAAATGAAATCTACATTTGTTGTGTAAATGACCACATGCTGTAGGATATTTAATCCTGCCTGTAGTCAATCCCAGTCATGTGACTTGACCTAGTTCTCTATGCCTCCCACTGGCTGTCTCTCCCCTTTTTCCTCTCTTTCTCACTTTCCTTTTCTCCATTGACTTGCTCTCCCATTGTTTTTTCACTGTCTGTTTTTCACTTGTTTTTGCCTCTTCTTTCTCATTTTATCTCCCAACTCGTGGTCCATCCACGTGTTGGCAGCTGCTCCTTTACATGACTGATCCAGTGACTTGTCTTTTCCTTATGATGTGTTAATATCTTGTAACAATGTAGCTGACAACTTTGTCCTTGATTATGGACTTAAAACAAACCAACTTCAAAAAATGAGACATTTCTCATATAAAAGATGTGACGCCAACTTAGAGTTATTACTGAATTTATGACTTGTCCTTGACAGCCTACTAGAGTTTTTACCAACAGTTTTTTTTCTTTTTCATTTAACTTTGACACTACAGGTGTGTTGGAAACACACTTTTCTCCATGTTTTCTCCTTTTTCTCTGTAAAAGCTAAGTTGAACTGTACACTTCCATCTGCCCTTAAACAGTATCAATAAGCTTGTTCTCCATTTGATTGTCATGCACGTGCATGCAAATTGAGGTTTGTTTTCTTATTCATTTGTAGACATTTTGTGCGTGTTGTCAGTTTTACCTGTGCTAAGCTAAACATTGCTGTCAGAAGCTTTTCAAGAGAAAAAGGAAAGGGGTGGTGTTTTTATTACTTTTCAAACAATACCATTTAGATTGGAGGATATGATAGATGGATAAACTGACACTTATCTGGATGAAAGCGTAATTCCAGCCAGCTTGGCATATCCTCAACTGGAATGATTTGGTTGCCTCTTGGAATGTGTGGCATGCATCTGTTCCTGAAGAGCACGAGAGATCACTCAGGCTTTGGAATAATACTCCAACCCATAACAAGCCTCGGCTGTTTTACTCACTCATGGAGCACTACACACTTTACATGTCACTGAATGCATGGATATTTCCCATGTGCTCCAGCTTCCTTCCAAAGTCTAAAGACATGCATGGTGAGTTAATTAGTGATTCTAAATTGCCAATAGGTTTAGCGTGTGCTTGGTGGTCTGTCTCGTTCTGTTAGCCCTGCAATAGCCTCACGACCTATCCAGGATACACTCCACTAATGTCAGCTGAGATCTACAAGCAAAGGAGTGCAATCAGTGGGTTGACCTACCAAGTCTGAAATGACGTCTAGAATTAGAGATGAAGCACAGAAAAAATTATGAATCGCATGCAGTTGTGGTGCTTGTGGCATGAATGTAATATTTTTCTATAAAATGTAATAAAAGTCATTAAGATGAACCTGTTTGCAGTTGAGAGTAAGCATTTGACTGCTGAACCAAAAGACTCAGCAAGGTTGGGTTCCTCATAGTATTTCACAAGTTTTTACACGTGTAAAGATCCAAAGAGCAAGTTGAGATCTTTAGCCAGAGCTTTCCTGGAAAACTGAACCTTTCCAGGTATTTGGTAAAGATCAGAGGATTACTTAAACCTTTGGTGGAAAATCAGTTTCATTAAGACTTTCCAAAGTTTTTATAACTGTTCATATATGAGCACAGACTCTATTATATACTTATAAATTATATATTTACATATAAAATGTATGCATGAATGAAGAACTATGATTTGCTATGAGTTTTCTGGTAATTCCAGTATATGTGCATTTTTGCGTTTCCCTAAGGTTCAGCACACTTAAGGTATGTCCATAATATCGGACCTGATGCATGAAGGCTTATACTGGAGAGAGCCCCGTTGTCTCCACTGGTTATTTTGGCCCAAACTCTTCATTCCAAAACTTGACTTTTCTCCATAAGCACTCTCTTCCTGTCCAATTCTTTCTAAGTCCAGCTTGGGTCTTTCTGAAATATTGATACTGAATGAGAAGTGTATATTTTAGAACTGATTTCATGTTGAATTGAAAGCCTGGACAGGATTATGCAAGTGTTTTTTGTTTTGTTTTTGTTTTTCAATCTGGAGTCATCTGACCCTAATGGAGCTTTCCTGTCAAAAAAATCTGGAATCAGTATTGCTGGTTTTATAATTTTCCATTCATATTTAATGGCTCCAACGTAAAGAAGCATTTTAGACAAAGAGTGCACTTTATCCTTGTCTTTGAAACTGTCTTGCAAGTGGTCTGCCTTGTGTAATTCTTATTCTACTGTATTATGAATTTCACTGGTTTTTTTTATTGTTATGCTGGTTTTTGGTCCACACCCATGCAGAGCAGCTGGAGCACCAGATGTTTTTGTTTCAAGTTTTGAATTATGTACTACTTCACATTAATGTATTTCACATAGGAGACTCAGTTTCTCAACATATGTATGTATTTTTTTGTTATTGAAGTATTTATGAAATGTTGCTATAACTTATTTTTTAAACTGATGTACTTATTCATGAGGGTCTAAAAACCTCCAAATTACCTTGTGTGCGTGTTTGTTTGTTTGTTTTTTTAAAATGCTTTTATAGCAAATTATTTCACTGATGATTAAGAAAAAATGTGAGGACGTTGTACAATCTTTTGGTTGTAGGTTGGTAAAAATTGAAAATAATAATTTCTGGATTGTTAAAGGCTTTTTACACAGTCTTGTGAAGCATTCCACGTGTAACCTCTATTATCAGTAATTTCAGAAGTAAAAGCTTCTTCTAGCCAACATGAAAACACTAAACTTTTCGCTGTTGTTGAGTTGGTTAGAATTTGACTGTGTCAGCTCAAATGAGACTGGAAGTACCAATAACGGAGAATGAGAAAATGCTAATGTAAGTCTTGACTTAAGCAAGCGTAAAGCTTGATTGTTGAATCTGGGTCAGAGTTATAAAACATATTGTTCAGAAGAGAAGAATAGATGACGTCTGTGGCAGCACAGGTCCTTCCTTCTGTTTTGACCATCGTTGTTTGTACATGTTTACATCCTCGGCATGTGGGTTGAAGATGTACTAGGCTGAGGCAACAGGAGGTGGTTAATGGGAGACTGTGTGCTCCTGTAGAGATGGAAGCGTGGGCGTGTGGAGACAATTTAGCAAGCTAACAGGAAGCGTGTTCTGGGACCTTCCGCTAAGACTCAGGCAGACAGTGAGTGGGGCACAGGTCGCTACACAGTACCACACCTTCATTTTGCCAGAGAGCATCTCTGTTCAGCTGTTGGTGCGTTAGATTTTCCCTGCAGAATGTTCATCTGTGTACCATTGTAACCCAGGTCCCACATAACTATGATAAAAGCTAGAGTGTATCATAAAATGAAACTGGGCTTGAGTTTGTTGTATTACTAATTTATACCAATACCTTCTGATTAAATTAATCTGTATTTTATGCAAAAAATGTATCTCAACAGTTATTTATTTCTGAAGGGAAAAAAATAACATGAAGGAGAGTCACTCTTTTTTATGAAATGAACTAAAATGCAATTAACCAATGTAAAAATTAGTGCATGGGATAAAGATTTTCAAAATAAAACACCAGGTCCCTTAAGTTCTAACCGTTCTTTCTTTCATAAACAAAACTGTTTCCTTACACCTTTTAAAGTGGAGAGAATTTCACCTTTTGAATGCATATGGGTACCACTAAAACAGTTCTCATCAACTTAAACAACATTTGTACCAGTGTGCCTTGACACACACATTTACTTGTCCAAATTAAACCTGAAGAATCGTATTTGTTGGCCTCAATGATAAACCTTAGATGCAATCCACAATGCGATGCCTCACGACATCTTCTTCGGACATAGCTTGTGTCCGCTCCCACAGGTTCAGCCTTTACCACTCATCGATTTTATTACCATGAACTGCTTCTTTTTTCAATTTTTTTTATACAAAAATCTGAATAATTTCAGCCATTTTTTTACATTACTTTCTAACATAATTTTCTTTGATCACTCTAAAATGTCAACTATGATAAGGAAAAATAAAATCGAGGCCCTGAACTTAGGCCAGAACCGTGTCCAATTGCAACTATTAATCACAGCTAAAAATAGCACTTTTGATGCTACACTGAAGCCGTGCAGAGCAGGGTGAATACTGCAAAGTATGGCCTGAATTTCCACCCATGATCCATTAGAGGAAGCACATAAAACAAAGTTTTATCTTTCCCTTTCTGGTGCTAATATTTCACAGCTGAGAAAGGGCCAGTGTGTGCTTTGCCAAGGGCTGCTGGTGTGGGCAGATAGTCCGTCATGTGAACGGCTACTGTAAAGATCAGCAGAGGGATAGTAGATTTTTAAATGCTTCCTTGTGTCCTTCCTGCGTGAAAGGAGCCTCTTTTACCCTTACAGCTTTTTTTGAGTCCAATCACACAAATTTGATTAGAGTCGTTTGCCCAAGGAGCTACTCTGGCTGCTGGGCGGCAGTGAGACCTTTGTTCCCCTATTTGCCCTGGAGAAAGGTTCTGACGTACACAAGTAGCCTTTGAACCCCCCCCCCCCCCTTCCCCTCTAACCTCATTTACCACACTCTTAGTTTTTCTTCCTGCCTCTGTCTGTCCGCTCATCAGAGGCCTTCTGCTGGCTTCATCACATCACACTAAGTGAAACCTAGAACTCTTAGATGTGAACATGAACTGCTGCATTTGTGTCCTCTCTGCTAAACACTACTGCTTTGGGATGTTTTATGCAAAAATAAAAGAAGGAAAGAAAAGAAAAAGAAAATTGCACATGCCTGCCTGTTGGAAGCTTTCAGTTAAGTTTGAGTCATTCTATAAATATATTGGCAAACAATGCATGGCTTTTATTTTGGGTCTTTCTGCAAACTTTAGTCCTGCAGAATTCAACGCAACAAGTAAAGAAACATAAAGCAGAGTTGCTGCTTGTTGTGTTGAGCTCTGGTTGAGAGTTATGTGCAGACAGTGATGCACATTCTTATCAGCATGACTAGCAAATGTCATGCCTTGTGATTATAAGGTCGATATGGAAGTAAAAAAGCAAAAGTGTTCTAGTGCAACACATTTAAGAGCCAACAAGGTGGTGTAGATTGTAGTGCACACTCCTCTGCAAATGTACTGGCAACCAGCAGCTGTTGGACTGGTGGTAACTGGTTAGAAACCCTACTGAGTGGTCAGGTGAAATGGAGGCTATGCCTAAACACTTCCATCTGTCATTTGCGTTGAATTGTCACACAACTCTTGTGTCAGAACATTAAAGTTTATGGAAGGAAAGTATGGCATATATTGAGAACAACAATCAATCCAACAGCTTGTATTGATGGAGGTGGTGGGTTTGATTACTTGTACCCAAATTATGTATAAATGAAAGGACAAATAGATATGTCAGTTATTGCTTTTGGTTTTGTTGCTTAACATTCCAATACCAACTAATGCAATTACCTGTATATTTACCTTTCTCTATTGATTAAGCAAAAGTTTTTTCCGTCAATTATATTTAGAGAACAAAAGTTATCAAAACTAGAAAAAGGCTATAGGTTATAGACAGACAGGCTTCTCAATAACAGCCCTAATGTTACTGTTTTAAAAAAGGTCATTCATGTCAGTTCTACCTTTTCTATAGAGGCTTTGCAGCTTCGAATGTGACACCAGGGCAGCTTCATTATCCTGACTGTGTGAAAGTGCAGACTCAGTTTCAGACAAAGTAGGAAGGCATGTTGTTTTTTTTGTTTTTTTTTTTTTAAGAACCGTTACAGAAAGGTGCTCTTGTTCATTTCAAAAGCACCTCAGTTTAGGTCTCACAAAACACAGTCGCTTAATAAGTCATTCAATAAAGCTGTCCAGTTAACTTTTTTTATTGCCAGTCCAGACCTCAGCAGCAGTTGGTTTTGTGACTCACAACTTAAAAGTAAAAAAAAAAAAAAGGTGTTGCAGATTTTAGTCGCAGTTTTTTCTTTTCTTTGTTGTTGTTGTTGTTGTTTTTCAGTTATGATTAATAAACTTCCTTCCAAAGGTAGTTTTGCTACAAATAATCTAGGCTTGTTGTGGCTGAACCTGAAAATTATGTCTTCCTGCCAAGGTCTTCACAGGTCTGTGTCAGCAGATTTTTTCTTAACCGTTCATTGTGACTAAAATAAGCCTCATAATCGGAAGGAAGAGCAAGTCATTAACCTACAGAATCTGCAAATTTTTGATTTAGATTTCAGTTTCTCTGCTTATAAGCCAAATCAGCACTGATAAAAGGAACTTATTGTTTTAGGCTAGAAATTAAATACATAGCAGAGGCCTGCAAATCCTACAAGTGTGTGATAAGGTCTTTCACTGACCTCTGTCTGGTTTGGATACTCAGGGACCCCTGAGGTTTCACTAACAGGGGGATTATATTCCAGGGAAGTAGGAATTCCTCTTATATGTTTTTTCTCCCCAAGTCCACTTGAGGTCCTGCTAAAAAGGTGCATGTATAGTGCCTGTTCAGTCACCAGACGGTTAGACAGGTCTGCTCAGAAGCCTGCATTCACTAAAATGTACCCACTTGGACCCAAATGGGCGCTTGCATACTCACGAATGTGGAAAGTTTAACACCTGTCTAACGTGGTCGAAGCTAAGGTGAAATTTTAGCCCAGAGGTAGTGTTTCTGAAACTGAATGAGGGTGTGTAATCAATACAGAGAGGCATGTAAAAACAACAAGTGCATTATTTCCAAGTTTGTAAAATATGTCATAGCTATTTTTTGAACAAGCATCCTGCTATTATCAGCAAGTAGGTATGGCTTCTAGAGATCATTGATTTTTTTTAAATTTTTTTTGGCTTTGTTGTCGTAATAGATCTGCCCAGACTTTGCTCTGGCTGAGATAAATGCAAGTTTAATGACATGTTTTTGCACGGCTTCCTTCTTCAAAATAGATTTCATCTAGTGGGAGACAGTTTGCTGATGAAGCAAATACACGCAGGGACAGGCTGATGATCAACAAATAAGGGCAGCATTCCTGTCATTTCTGAGAGAAATGCTTCACTCAAGAAATGTTTGATTATCAGTGGATGGATCCTGCATCTTATATATCTAAACAGATGGGGGAAAAAAAAGATTTGCGTCTGTACACAGGATTTGTTTTATTGAATGGTAACTACAGGCATAAGGAGGCGATGTAGGTGGATGATGGAAATCAGATGAAAGTAAATAGCTACGCTTGATGTGTGTCATTTAAAATATAAACACAGTGTGTTACAGTAACCTCTGACATAGTGCTAACATAAGACCGGGCCAATTAATTTCATGATTAATTAATAAATTAAAAAAAAATACATTTATATCATGAGCACAGAAAAATAAAAAAAAAATTTAGCTTAAGGTGGGGCTTAAAAATGGGGATTTTTAAAAATCAATAAACCGATGTAAGACAAACAAAAAAAACAGAAGGACTTGGAACAGCATAATCAGTGTAATTGTATGCTATTTTAGAATTCAGTAAAATACATATCTCAAGTACATGTCGGCAAACACAATTGAGCAGTTGAAATCTCCTTCTGTGCATGGAGGTTTGAGGCCTCCTTCAGCCGAAGGTGCCAGTCATGATGGTAACAGTAACGGTTGATGGCCCCCGCTGTCCCATCCTTCCAAGCACTCTATCAGGATCTTAGCCCCTGAAGTCCCATAAAGGAAGGGCTTTTTTATTGCACCTTGGAGATGCATTAGCGGGCCAATGAACTTTGACCTTGGGCTTGTTCACCCTGGCAACATACTGTAGGACATGAACAATCCTTACTCTTCAGGAGAATTCAGCTAGGAACCCTTAAACTCATAAATGCTTGAATGCATTTTCTTCAACAGGCCCCAGTTTGTGAGGTCTTGTAAATTCTGGAGACCTAGTCATTTGTTTATCTGCAGTAAATAAAAAATGTTCTTAAATGAAAATGCTGCAGATTTCACCTTATCAGTGGGTTTTGTTATAACGCCACATTTACACACCTTTGTTTCATTAGAACCTTGTCATTAAGCCTTTCTTTTATTAGCTTTATATCAATAAAAAGCCCTTCTTTCATTAGCAGAACATCTCAAAGGCTTGCCTTCATTAGCACAAGGTTGTAAATGCTGGATGGGATTTCATTAGCAGGCTGTCTTTAATGAGGAAACTCCCAGCGTGTTTACATTGCCCTGATCCCCCATGATGGCTGGAAAGGATAATGCCGATTGGCTGTTAAAGGAAGGTTTTGAGCTTGTCCCTGGAAGATTGGATCATGCAGTTATTAAAGCCAATGAGATCCTTGCCGCTTAGAAATGAAGTGCAAGATCAAACACTTTAGTAATCAAGATCCTGCTTGAGTATATGAACTAAGGCATAATGATGCAGTGCTGGAGAAGATTTAATGACGAGACATGTACCAACCTTACCTTTTACAACAGCAGGTCCGGAACCTGCACATACATGTCGTACACTTTCATCAAGTCCTTCAGGGTTTAAAATGTAAAGCCCTTCACTCAAAATGATTTATCGAGCCAACAGAAAGAAAAAAAAAAGACGGATTCCTGTCAAATGTATCATTCTTGAAGTATTTTTACAGCTGCCAACTAAACATTTGATGATTCATTCCTTTTAATTATGTTTTTGAGATTTAAACTCAAGTTTTTTATCAGCAGCAACGTAACCAACTTAGTTTTTCTTCCTTCTTTTTTTTTCTTTTTTTTTTTTTAAACCATTTTTTTGATATATGGTAGGTGTTTTTACAATACACATTGAGGTTTTGAGATCATTTTCAGCTTCAAACGAATTTTTCTCTCTTTTGTCTTTACCTCTTCCTTATTCTGTAGTGAAATTTCAGATTGCTTTAACATTACTTTGTCTCGTGGGAACATTATTCCAGTGGATTGCTTTCAGAGTAAGGCTTTTTTTTTTTTTTTTTGTGGGAGGTGGGTGTTGCTGTCTCCTTAGTTTACTCCTGACTTTGGAAAAGTGCAACTTGACTGGGAGGTAGGGAGGTAGGTAGGGCTCATATGGAAATTCCTTAATGTTTAGTGACATTACTCGAAGCACTATACCATGTGTCACTGTTTGGCCTCCAGCCCCTTTCTTCAACCGGGAGTGTGTCGTGTTTTTGAAGAACTTAATTTGGCAAAGATGGGAAAAATATGGTTGAGTATGGCAGAACTATTGTGTTCCGAGATTCACTCCCTCCCCCTCTCTTGCACCCTTCTTCTCCTTCTCCATGAGTCCTGACACAGTTCCTTCTGAAGAACTACTCTTGTGTGTATGTTTGGTTAAAAAATGGTGTGGTTGATTCATTTTGATGTCCTTCTATTCAGCTTGGAAAGAAAAGAAAAGTCATGTTAATTTATTTCATAGTCTACAATAGAATATTCTTATCTGTAATTAATAATGCCATAAAAGTGATTTGAGTCACTGTGTTAGGGTGGTGATGAGATGGCTTGCACAAATATATAATCTGGTATATCATATTGAAATGATCTTAACTCATACTTGGCTTCCAAGCTAAGAGTAAAAGATTTAACTGCATTATGGTTTGGACTAATCCCATTAAATTGACAGCGCACTTACAAATCAGAACTTACACACACACACACACACACACACACACACACACACACACACACACACACACACACACACAGAGTCTGTTAGGGTATTGTTTTCTGAATCGCAAACATTTGATTGATCCTCATCCAAGATGCCTGTAATCTTCATGGTTCCCATAAAGCGGGGCTCGGGACTCTTTGCTGTTATTTTAAGATGACATTTTCCAACATCTGATGACAATGATATGATGCTCATTAAACAGTGAAATAAGTGATATGCGTGACACGAGAATAAACGGGCTTTATTTTAGTTTCATGTGTTCCTCTTTGCCTGTTTTATTTAATTTGTGATATTCAAGATGACCTCAGTCTGTCTCTTTGCTCTGACTGATCCAGACTTGAATTATCTTGCCAGTCCCTGAATCATCTGTAATACTAATGAATGTGTCGAATAAGAAAGCCCCACCTGCTCACATGTCCATATGATTGCACATGCACTTCCACATGGTACACCCTTAAAAGCAGGAAAAATAAATATCAGCATCTCAGACAGCTTATCATGGGGAACTAATTCAATATCTCTTTGCCTGTTTTAAATGTCATTCTCTGAGCTCATCTGGAGTGACATGTTTTTCATGGTGGTAATAAAGGAGCTTTATTGGGCTCAGACAACAGCGATGGGGAGGGCTCTTCCGCTTGCTGCTCTTGATGTTTGCAGAAAATCCAAAAGTCCTCCTAAGGAGTGAATAAAGTTTGGATTTGCAGAGGTCCTCTAATGCCAATAAGATCTGCTTGAGCTACCCTGTCAATAAAGATGGAGCGACTGCTTCTCTGCACACACAGGTTTTCCTTTTGGCTGCGTTGTAGGTGAAGCAAAATACCACTCATATTCCACTTTCAGTCCATTTATAAGAAATAATAAAAAATGGTATCATCATCAATCATAAAGGTTAGTGCTACTCAGTCTGGGACATTTTTGTAATTTGATATTAATAGATTTGTAGTTCTTTAAGCTCCATCATGAACCTCCTGTATTCTTCTCTATTTTGTTTTAAGTTCATCAAATTGAGGACTTTGGGATAGTATTAGGGTTCTATAATTCAGGACAGATTTCTCCAAACATTGCTGTTTTGAACAATCTAGATTTGTTTGTTGAGCTTTTCTTTGCTGGATGATGTCAGTGACTTGTGAGCACTTGCCTGGAGGGCATACAGCATCCTCAGTTGCCTTATTGTGCCAGATAATGGCTTCCCTATTGAAAATGACCACTGCGACCCCTGAGACAGACAGTATGACGGCCTCCTCCATCCCCTTCAGGCACCCCAACTTACTCTGGCATGTTGACCACACAGAGCTACTAACCTTAGTGCTGTGCCCAAAAGCCTTTTGCCTTTCCACAAACCAGCCCTAGCCAGCGCTCTGCAGGTTCTGTCCACTCTGTGGAGCCTTCAAGGCTGGATACAGACATACAAAACTCATGGGCAGTGAGCTGGCTCAGTGCCACAAGAGAGGTGTTTAGGGTGATGTACACCTGATTACAAATTTTATTATTAGTAACCTTTATTTAACCAGGAAAAGTCCCATTGAGCTTAAAAACCTCTTTTTCAAGGGAGTCCTGGCCAAGAGGTGACAAAGCTATACATTTTGAACAGTATGCTGGTGCTGGTGGTGGCCCAATCACTGTAATGTCAAAGTTTAATCTGCTTTATCATCTTCTCCATATTCCTCCTGTCTTTTGTGTTTAATTTCTCTGTATTTCTTTCATTACAGGGTTCTTGAAGCCCCAGTGCTCTCTAGCTCCTCCGATGCAGCGAGGTCGCTCAGGTGACGCTTGTTCCTGTTTTAGTGGTGTGTGCCCCCTCCATGACCGCCGTCTATCCTCAGGTAACACCAACTTGTTAAACTTCTTGTTGATACTATGTTGCTTTGTTCTTTTGTTTGATCTTGGGGAAAATATGAGGGAATACACTGTGCAATCTAACAGGTAAGAAGTCATCTCCAAACCTGATGCACATACATGTATACGCCTCACAACCTCTGGTTTGAGGTGTGGCTCGGGGACCCTTTCAGGAGGCAGTGTTCCGTCTGGTTTTTATGATTAATGGTGTCTTTGCATGTGGAGCCCCAATGATGGACAAGTTAACAGAGGTGCTCTGAGAATGGCCCCCTTCCTCCCACCATCTCAGTCGGCCCTCTCAGACAAGCAGAGGCTGACATCAGTGGGTATTCTGAACTGAACTGTCTGGTATGTGGCTAATGAATAGGGGTCCAAACTGTGCAGAACATGTGGTTAATGCTGATACATTTATCATTCCATCCCTGAGGCTCCCTCATTCAGCATTATCAGTGCTGTTACCAGCTGAGCTGCCTGCCTTGTGATGAGAGCATGACTTGTGTGCTAGGACAAAGTCACTTCAACATACACTATAAAAAAACAAACAACCTCTGAGAACATCTGTTTGATTCTTCTGCACAAAGTAGAAGTGTTCTAAAATCGAAATCTAAAAATTTTTTATTAGTTCTGAAACAATTTTCCTAAGCAAAAACCTTTATTTTTTTAGCCTTCTGTTGTTGGAGAATACAAACATTTTCTGAAAGAAATCCGTTTCCTTTTAGAAACAAATTAGCTCAGAGTTTTGATTATTTTGTTTCATTTTGCACTGAACTGCAAATTAATCATAATTCTTTCCTGTTTTGTTTGATCCCCCCCCCCCCCTTTTTTTCTTATTAAGTGCTCTCAGATGCATCTGAGGAATTCATTTATTGAGGTGGTATATTGGATTTAAAAAATAACGAGTAAATCTTATTAAACATTCGAGAACTGTTGATACGTTTTCAAAGCTAGGGAAAACACCTCATGTCCAAAAACTCAAATAGTTCTATAATCAGTAAATTTGTGGGTTTTTTTTCCTTTTTAAGGATTACCAACACAATTCGAAACAAAAAGTTCAACGCTTTGAATCATAAGTTTTGCTTAACTACAAAATCTGATCAGTCTTGTTGTACAATCTGTGCGTGATAACCAAAGATAGTATCCATGCATGTTTCTTTCAAGTCTGCATCAAAATTGCCTTTAGGACTTTCCACATTTTAAATCGTCTTATTAAATCTGACAGTGATCCAAAAGAAGAAAAGATGCAATCCAATTTAATAATAAGATTACACTAATTTTATTCATTTCTTTGTCTTGTTGTAGTTGTTACTGCAGTAAACGTTTTCCCTTGAGAATGAGACACATTGTTATCCTTGAAACACTGAAAGGGCTCAAAAGACGGGAAATTTTGAATGGAATAATATTGTTCATGTTGTATACAAGATTTATACCTCAATGCTTGTGCAAATTGTGACCTAAGCTTTGTGGGTTTTGTTGTCCATCTGCATGCTATTCTCATATTATTGTATTTCTTAAATGATGCCATGCAATTTAGAACAAACAGTCACTTTAACTCTTGAGGGAATGCTTAGATTTTCCTCATAAGCAGTCAAGGTCACTGTCACCTCATGTCTGTCACACTCTTGTGCAAACCACGAACGCCATGGAGAGAATTTCATTACACCTGGCATAAACGTACACCATGTGCTAAAAGGTAAACGGGTTTGAATTTGGTGGTTAAAGGTCAAGGTCACTGTGACTGCACAGTGTTGGCAGTATTGAATAAATTATAGGTGAATTCTTGCAAAATTTTACACTGCTAACTATTAAAGTAGAATCTTGAAGAGATGGTATTTTATATCCAAAAATTCACTGGCCAAGTGTTCACGGAGGGAGTCTGCGTCTTGTTTTGTTTTTTAACCATAGTTTGTGTATTTATTTAAAATATTATTGGTTTTTATATTTTTTTCAAAATCAATAGTAAATCTTAACTGTCTTCTTTTCTCTTCCTGCTCTGTGAAGGGGGGAGAAAATGAGAACCCACTACCCTCTCTTTCACAGGCAAATACTTTCATATGGACAAGTTTCAGCACGATGAGGTGCACAGTTATTCTACCAACCTCGCCCCCATCTTTGTGTATTTTGCAGAGTTGTCTTGATTGATTGCAACATATTTTACTGTCAGAGTTTAATAATGAGGGTGGATGTGTTTTCCGAACAATTGGGACCATCTGGATAAGTTGTGTAGTCTCACTGAAATATGTTAAAGGTTTTACGTCTTTGTGTTGTGGCTATTTTAAGACTGGTAGGACACCAGGTTACAAGTAACATTAGATTATTTTGTCTGTGTCAGACTCAGGGGCAAATAGAGAAGAGAGGAGGAGTTAGGGGAGTGAAGTTTCTTTTCTTGTTGCTATTCTCGCATGAGTTGTTAAAGTAAATCGGTGGTGTGTTAAGCAGCCAAGAGCACTGGATACCTCCAGAGAAAGTTACCTAACTGTTAAGTCATAGCAGCAGAGGGGTGGCTAGCCGCTCTGGAGTCTAAGTTTATAGACTCTGTAATAATCTGTGGGTCTAATTATGGAATATGTTTCTATAAATTCACCAGTGCCCCTAGATTGTGTGATTGTCTTCCAATCATGATGTTCCAGCTGCCCAACTATGGCCACAATGACAAGTTGCTGTGGGGGGCGTGAGGCGTGTAGGGGTGACCAAGCAGCAGGTTTCTGGGAAGGCTTGCGAGCCTCGCCCGGGGGAGCTGTATTCAGCAGTGATCTGCTGAACTCCGGGCAGCACACTGATGTGGCTCGGCTCCGGTTTCAGTGGTTTTACATTGTTTGGGCTTTTCAAAAACAAACTTTTACTGGAAAGGGACCGTGAGAAATGTAGTATTCAAGACCTCACTTTTCCACAGGATAATGTTAGAAAAAAGGCAAAACATTTAGGGCCTCTTTTCACTTTTTTTTCTGTTGCTTTTTAATGAGAACAAGAAGTCATGATGGGATATTTTTTTTTCTGTTTTGGAAATGTGGTGCATGAGGTGAGCGAGTGTAAAAGAGAGACAGCATTGAAAACAGAGCTTTTTGAAAAAGGCCTTCACAATGCAAGCCTTGTGCTGTGATTTGGTCTGTCCTCACCAAGCTGAGCAGAGGAATGGAAAAGATTATCCGCAGGAATGTCTGGGGTGCCCTCAAACGGAGCAGGCCTCGTGACTGGCCAATGGGAGCGAGGCCTGTAGAGCGGCGGGCTAATTTTTTCCTGATGAACTCAGCTGCCTGTTCCACAATGCAGTCTGATTGCCAGGGCTGAACTCGCATATGGTCCGTGTTTGGAGGGTCCAAATGACAGGACCAATTCTGCCTGGAGAGAAAAGGGGGTGGGGATGTTGGACATAGATGATCACGACTGGCTCCCTCTCTTGTTATTTCATTAGTTCTGGATGTGACTGATGCACCAGAAACTCAATCTTGAGTATCCGGCACTACCTGCAGAGATTAACCCTCCAGGTGTATTGTTATCTTGTGATTTCTAACTCTCTATTGATTATGTTTTAATAAGTAACAATTACACATAATACCAAGCAGCATTAGTGTTTAATGCAGCCCTGTTTCATTGCAGTGCCTCAGAATTATCTCACTGCCTCACAAATCCTGCCAATTCATTTGGAACCCGTTTTCTATTCTGAGTACATGGAAAGAGGCTTCATTATCCCTCCACTTAGAACCAGCCCAGCGTAAACTGTAGGGCTAGTGACACAGCTCCATCTCCTTGCAAGAAATATGTGTTTACTTGCTCATTGTTTTTTCTGTGTGTTGCTTTTCAGAATTAGTTCTGCAGAAATACTCCATGTGGTGGGCCTCTGGAGAGAGGCAGCATGTGTTTGTGGACCTTGTGGTCACACAGCAGGGTTTTAGAGTAGCGGTTGGAGTGGGGAAGTGGGGTTAATGTCTAGTTAAAGTGGCTCCCGGCTCCTCATATTTCCCATCGTGGGGTCCTGAAGAGGTGAGGAGGGTCATGGGGAGGGAGCTCGTTAGCCTCAGTGTGCTTCGTGCTCCCTGCTCTCTAATTGGCTGGCTGGAGTCAGTGCTGTTCCCGGCTGCTTCCTGCTAGGTCAGAAGCCAACAGGGCTAGAAGTAACTAAGCTGCAGTTTATGGGTCCTGAACCCCATTCATCGGGACAGACAAGTTATTTTTATATTTTTAATACACAAATTCGAAGAATCACAACTCATCTCATGCTAAGCCCAGTTAATTTCTGCGTGTTTTTAGTTGTATGTGGTTTACTTATAGCCAGAGCACTGGTGTTTGTCCTCACTACGATAAGAACTGCCAAACTTTAGAGTTAATTAGATGTTTGAGTTTTTGTGTGTGTGTGTGTGTGTGTGTGTGCGTGTGTGTGTGTGTGTGTGTGTGTGTGTGTGTGTGTGTGTGTGTGTGGATGAAATGCAATACAGCGAAAAATATCACAATGTTAAGACTAAAATATAAAGAAACTAAAATTCGCCAGATAGCTAAATAGATTCTGGTGTTAAATTTAATTCCCACGATTAACACCTTAATTAGTTGAGCCATCAGTTCCCCCATAATTGATATTTATGTATTGATTTTTGTGATAGGAGGTTTGTGTGTGTGTGTGTGTCCTCACATTTGCCCTTCATGTTCTTTTTGTATTGCTCTCTAATAATCTCTCAGCTAGTCCTTTTATCTAAGGAGGATTCACTAAATACTGTCCATCTGGTCCCATGGGATTCCCTAAAGTGACATGGCCCCTGGTGGCCAGCTGCCACAGCAGCTAGAATGCATCTGCAGAGGTGGAGGTCTCTGTGCTGGTACTGAATGCCATCCGCAGCCATCCTCGGTGGGTCACTAGAAATCAGAGTGACTAAGCCTTTGATAACTCTCTGAGCCCTTAATCCCAGAGCAGCACCATCAGAGTGAAATGCTAGCTCATTGTTACAGCTCAGACCCATTGGTGAGTGAAAAGAGTGGGCAGCCGTGGACATGGGGGATGGACAGGAGTTGTCATATCGTCGCTGTGGTGCGGTCATTATCATCTCCACAGTGGAAATATGGGTGCTGGAGTTGAGGACTGGGAGTTGAACTTGAATAATTACCTGAGCTCAGATTCTCAAAGGCTCTGAGTTTAAATTTAAATCTTGGTTGTGCACTGGAAGCAGCATTTAAATGTAAATTATCAGGAGTACAGAATAATTGAATGCCTAATTAATCTTACAGTGGAATACAAATTATCCATTGCCCCCCCCCCCTTTAAAAACAGTGAGGAGTTCAGCAGAAAGCACTTGGTTTTTTTTTTTATTTACTGCTGCGTTATATTTAGACTATAGATAATATATTCTCTCAGAGACAGTTTACGTAGATAAGGTGAAACTTCATCCTGCCAGCTGTCCTTGGAATTTATTTTGACCCCTTGAGTGAGAGTAACAGTACAGTATGTGAGGCTTTGCATCTGCATGAAAAAAATGGAGGAAAAAAAATAAACCCTGCATTTTTTATTAACTTCAATTAAACATGAATAAGCAAGTTCTCATTCTTGAGGCCCCATGTTGCCTAACACAGAACAGTATGTTAATGACAGCCAAGCACGTCGGTTTCTTCTGGAATATATGGGCAAATTAACCAATGGCATGAATATAAATGAATGCGTGCATCTTGACCCAGATATCTCACTCCTGATTGTATCTCTGCTATGGCTAGCTGATAGAAACATCTGAATCAGCCTGCAGTGCAGCTTTTCTGGATCCTTGAGCGTGATCCAAAGTGCCCTGTTTATATTAGACAGGCTGACTAAGTGTTGAGGGGCACTGGCCTCATCTAACCATGCACAAACATCAAAGCACCAAGATACAAGAAAATTGCATGTGTCATTTACAAAAGGACACTTAGCCATTATTTACTGTACTATACTCTTCAAAAAATCAGTGAGAATTGTGTTCTTTATGTGCAGAATAATATGCTACAGGCTTGGATAAATCATGCAAGTACAATGGACAAAAATATTTACTCCCAGTGGAAAAAAGCCATGTTTGATAGATAACCATAATAAACAATGAGAGTGAAAAGACATGATTTTGAGAAATACCATCTGTTGTGGCGCCTGTTTTGTTTTTTCTCTGTTTTCTAAGATGATGAAGAATCTTGAAAGCTACCATTTAGCATCTGGATGAACCTAAGATATTTGGATGAGGCCAGACAGAAGGAAGAGGTCAAAAGTCTTATTTTTTTCTCTGGGCCATGGTTTCCCTGTTCCTATCCTTCGCTTGCAACATCCAGCATGGCTTAAGTCACGATTGAAAGTAACAAGAATGCAGAAGCGTTTAATAACCTGTAATGTATCTTTGCAGTTTCAATGTAGAGTTTGACTTTGTGGAGGTAGACATTCTCATTTTGTCTGTTTTGTCTATTACAAACATCTCCATCATAAACAAAAATGAGATCCAGCATAATGTTACAGCAGACTTATTCACTTCTTGTTTGTTCACTGGCCTGTTTGTCAACAAGGTGGTGAGGGAGCTCAGGTGTCCTTTCAGAGTGCACTTGGGGCTCAGTGCTGTCAGGGGCAGTTCTAGCCATTCCTCTGCTCACTATGGTCAGTTGCTTCTGTCCTTGTCAATGGGATTTTGGAAAGGCAGTGGCAGCGACAGATCATCCCACTCTGTGCGCCCCCCCCCCCCCCCTCCACCCCCAGAGGAGGATAAACAGAGGGGAGAGAAAGGGAAACGGACAGTCAGGGTTGTTGGGGGAGAGAAAGCGAGGGGTAAGGAGTTAGCAGGAGAGAGAGGACGGGGGAGATGACTGTTGGTATTTTGATGCTAAAGTGATTCGACATGCTTGGCATTATAGCTGGCTTGGTGGTGGGGGAAGGGAGAGGCAGTGGAAACGAGCACTTGTATCCGAATGTCAATGAAGCCGATCTCATGAAGTGGAAGGTCAAAAATGTATCACTTGCCACCTCACCTCGTGCAGGCTCCGCCCTTGGACTCCTGCAAAGGGCAAAACAAGAATTGATGGGTGTAGGTTAGAGAACGAAAGGCCAGAGAGGTCTGTAAAAAAATGTCTGTTTGTATGTGTGTGTATGAGGATGGTGGGTGGAGGCAGGGTTGCAGAACTCTGATATCTCAATGTCACATGTCCCCCACTGCACAGCAACAGGCCCATCCGAGTGTGCTAATGCAGGCCAGCACATGCTGGGATGTGAAAGGTGGAGGGAGAAGTGTTTGCAATCCTCCGTGCTTTCTCCACAGAGAGCCACTTCCTGAGGTGCATGGAGAAAGCAATTGACGGAGTGATGGTAATGCAGTGCCTAATGGAAATGTCTTGTTGGGACATGGTGTTGGTCTGAGAAGCTGGTGGCCCTCTAGGAACTGGCTTTAGCAGCACTAAAGCTTTAGCCCCTGTTTTGCCAAACAAACAGAACAACAACTGAGGTGACGTCTCATGAAGACCATGGTAATTGGTTTGATTATGAGCAAAATCAAAGTATTAAAGCTAGATTATTACAATTAACATCCCAGTTCCATCCCTCAGTTATGTACTCATCAGAGACTAGAAGAGCAGGAACATAATCATGCATGTTGTAAACACTCAAACACTTTGGTCAGATTACTCAATCATTGTGGTTGATGGCTCAACAAGCAAGCTGGTGGACTTTGTGCACCTAAAATGCCATAAATTCAATTAACAGCCATACTCAACCCGTGCAGACGGGTCAGTCAATGTGACTGTGATGGAGTAGGGACAGCGCACCAAACGCCATGGGGGCATTGTGTCCAAAAGTCCATTACAGTCACTGACAATGAGCTAATCGACTGGTGTAGTTGTGCAGCAGTGGTGGCATGACTTTATACAGAGGACGGGTAAAGGAAGAGTCATATTAAGAGCTGGTGGCAGAGTCGGTGAAAGATTGCAGAGTGAGAGTTTAAACTTGATGGTTTAGCATTGACACACCATCGGATGTTATTTATCAGATGGTTTTGCTGTGCGGTTCAGTAAGCCAGACCTTTATGAATCACTATAACAAGTTCACAAACATGTGGGGAGATTGAAAGGGGCAAGCTAAAGCAGTGCAATGAGATCAATTAAAATGGGTAATGTTTAAAAAATGCAGCAGATCCAAAACAAGTGCCACGTGCTCATAGGTGCCTGTGTTTGATTTAGAGTAGTGGAGAAAAGAATGAGGTCATTCATTAAACAGAAATTGGAAACAGTCACCGGTCCAGTCTTCTCTGTAATATTGTTTTGTGTTTTTTAGGGGCATAGGGAGGTGGGGTTTGGGTGGGTAGTCAAAACAAGACAAGGCATATTAAGGCAATCATTGTAAGTTCTGCTGTTTTGTTTTTCTCCTTTTCTGACACTTAATATGTGTCACGGGTGTCATATCACATCTTATCCTCTCATGGTTGAAGTAAGAAGGAGTTAATCATTTACACAAGTTTTGCGCTAGATATTATGAAATAATCTAGAAGACATGGGGCATTTAGTGGCCATCTATTAATGCTGGTCAAGTTAAGAGCTCCTCAGCATCAGAACAAGAGCTTAGTGCCAGAAAGAAAAGCACTGCAGGCCTAATGCTTTGCTTTTTCCAGGATCAGTCGCTGTATAGCTATGGGTGTCTTTGCGTGCTTGTATTTATGTCTCTGGACTCAAATGTGCATGTACACCTGCATTGATGTGCTGATGTACTGTATCTATTGTATTTACAATGTTGTGTTCCTTTCATCTCTTTGCCAGCTGTGGCAGATTGCATTTTAGATTTAGCGTGTACCATTCAGGGGAGTGATTAGAACGAGCTGAGCCCTCACATTATTTAACCCCAACTGTCCACTCCCAATACCCCGCCGCATCTGAAATGACTTGTTTGGTTGGCTTGCTGTGATTTGGTTTTCACCCTTCTATGTGAAGTGTTCATCGGGATGCGATTTTATAGGACATCTATGTCAAAGGCAAAATGAGCGGCAGCAGCTGCCTGTAACCCAAGCTGATAATGAGCGTGTATTTGTGTTTATTTAACACCCTCCCCGCCATCTGTTCCATGTATTGTGATACACAGACGGGGCACGTGTGTGTGAGCCTGGTGATTACACAACAGCCGGGCTAGTTTTGTGGTGGCACTGTCTCATCCGACACCATTATTCAGACTTCGCTCAGTGGCACAACGCGCAAATCGAAACAAGACAACCAAACAGACTATTGAGTGTCAAAAACACATGTATCAAAAGAGAGAGACACAGAAAAGCTGCACACAGAGTGTAAGTTTTATACTGGTGTGCGCGCGGATGCATACACCAGCATAAACACTTGGAGATGTGCTGAATGTGAGCTGAAGTATCTATAGACATCATTATGTTTAATACAACAACAGCTTGCTGTGCTTTCTGGCCTCCATCTGCCTTGCCAGAGGTCACAAGGGTTAAAGGAGCATTTAGACCTCATGGAAAAACAAACAGGTCTATTATCACCAGTTTTGTTTTGCTGTTATTCAAGCATTTTTGCTTCTGACTACCTGTCCACATAATGGTTATTTTTGAATGCAACACAATTAGTATGTGGGAGTGCAAAAATTAATGCCTAACCACAGCAGTCCTGCAGGTTACATAATGAGCACAACCCTATTCTCTGAGCAGCATGCTAAAAAGTGTATTTAACAGTTTTACAGCACTTTGTTATCTCACTGCATGAATTAGGACTTAAGATATTGATATTATCTGAAGAAAGTATGAGAGGTTAACTTTGACCTGCTCTCGGTGTTGTGAAACTGTGTTATTGATCTTGTATTTCCCAGAATATGACCTAATATTTGTCACAAAACCTTATGCAACCTGTAGATATATACTCCCTTTTACTTATACTGTCTTGTTTACAAAAAGATTTCTGACATGTTCTGTACTTTCACAAAAGCAGATTTCACATATACTGTACGTTACTTTTAAAAGTAAGCGCAGGGTTCTGTGAAATGAGGGTTAATATCTAACTTTAGAACATGTTACATTATTTAAATATGATCATTGGCAAGTTCTGTTAGTAAAAAATTAATTTTAAAAAATTTAAAAAAGGATCATAGTCTAAAATCAACATCAGGGAGATCATGTCTGACATCATGTTTGCAGTGGTTGCAGAGTTTTTTTTTTACTTCATGTTTGATCCACTACACTAAGGGTAAATAAAAAATAAAAGGAAGTTTTTCTGTTTAAAATTTTAATCGTCAGGTCCAAAACAAGATTACTGACCTTACTGTGTATTGTTGCTCAGAACTGCAACAGTGTATTGTTGAAGGCAGGAAACACAATGAACAGGTTGCTAATCCATCATGGGGCTACCTTATTGCTTTTATTAGATACTAGTTATATCAGGGCGTACTAAAATCAATTTTGAACAACAACCCCTGAAGACTGATGTATGGTAGTGTTTATACACAATTGCAAATTTGCTGGTGTCAACATAACAAAGAATTCAAAAAGACGCAAAAAAAATACTTTTGCCTTGTAAAGTTAAAAAAAAACATGCTAAAGATGGAATTCTTCTGACATGAGCAAATAATCTGTTATGGCTTTCCAGGTGTTTTCTGTAGCTCTGGATCATTACGTCAGACATCAACAGGATCTTAAGACAAAAACAGCAGCAGCAGTAAAATAAAGCAGTAAAATATAATTTTTTTTCAATTTCAATTCAATTCAATTTTATTTATATAGCGCCAAATCACAACACGATTCAAAGCGCTTTATATTATTAGGTAGACCCTACAATAATACATACAGAAAAAAACCCAACAATCATATGACCCCCTATGAGCAAGCACTTTGGCGACAGTGGGAAGGAAAAACTCCCTTTTAACAGGAAGAAACCTCCAGCAGAACCAGGCTCAGGGAGGGGCGGCCATCTGCTGCGACCGGTTGGGGTGAGAGAAAGAAGACAGGATAAAGACATGCTGTGGAAGAGAGACAGAGGTTAATAACAGATATGATTCAATGCAGAGAGGTCTATTAATACATAGTGAGTGAGTAAGGTGACTGAAAAGGAAGAACTCAATGCATCATGGGAATCCCCCGGCAGCCTACGTCTATTGCAGCATAACTAAGGGAGGATTCAGGGTCACCTGGTCCAGCCCTAACTATATGCTTTAGCAAAAAGGAAAGTTTTAAGCCTAATGAAAGTAGAGATAGTGTCTGTCTCCTGAATCCAAACTGGAAGCTGGTTCCACAGAAGAGGGGCCTGAAAACTGAAGGCTCTCCCTCCCATTCTACTTTTAAATACTCTAGGAACAACAAGTAGACCTGCAGAGCGAGAGCGAAGTGCTCTAATAGGGTGATATGGTATTACAAGGTCATTAAGATAAGATGGGGCCTGATTATTTAAGACCTTGTATGTGAGGAGCAGGATTTTGAATTCAATTCTGGATTTAACAGGAAGCCAATGAAGGGAAGCCAAAACAGGAGAAATATGCTCTCTCTTTCTAGTCCCTGTCAGTACTCTTGCTGCAGCATTTTGGATTAACTGAAGGCTTTTCAGGGAGTTTTCAGGACTTCCTGATAATAATGAATTGCAGTAGTCCATATTAGGACATGCGCAACCACATACTATCTGCTAACATGTATTTGTTAGTGGATAAGTGGATTTCCAAGGAATTGTCACTGATTAGAGTGAATTTAAAGATTGACAAGAAAACATATCAGTGCTCCAAGAAATATTCAAAATGTCCAGTAAGTATGGATGATGTAAAAACTCCACTGCTGCTTTTATTGGGTGTGCCATATCAAATATTGAAAGATGCCAGGAAAATTTCACATAGCACAGCATGCAGTGAGGCGGACCATCATCTGGATTATTGGCAAAAACGATTTTACTAAGTAAATGGGGAAAACCCATTTCCCGCACAGATGAAACAACAGTCATGGCCTGCCTGCATTTGTATAGCGCTTTTCTAGTCCATAGGACCCCAAAGCGCTTTACACTACATTCAGTCATTCACCCATTCACACACTGGCGATAGCAAGCTACATTGTAGCCACAGCTGCCCTGGGGCGCACTGACAGAGGCGAGGCTGCCGGACACAGGCGCCACCGGGCCCTCTGACCACCACCAGTAGGCAAACACGGGGTTAGTATCTTGCCCAAGGATATTTGGCATGCAGCCAGGATGCAGCCTGGGATCGAACCACCAACCTTCTGATTAGTGGCTGACCTGCTCTGCCACCTGAGCTACAGCCACCCAGTCATGGTGGGATGGGAGGTGAGGCTCTTGCTAATATCATCTGTTGGTGTAGTAATTATTAAAATTCAGTAAATGTGGAGTCTAACATGCAAAACAGGTCTACATGAAGGTGTGTGTATATGACATATTTTCTATTCGGCTGAAGCCCTGTAATGGGAAACATATATATTTATCAAAATGTGATTAAAAAATAATCTGTGAAGAAATTTGAATCAATGTATTTTTATTCGCTATCTTCTTGTGGATATAATTATTATATTTATGAAGCAATCATAATTTATCAAGCAATATTTGTTCATATGGCTCAGCTAAGATGAAACTGAAGTTCTTCTGTGTTTACCCACCCTGCAGTCTTTTTAGTTGTGCAAATATATACATAAAGAAAGGTGGAGGAAAATACTTTCAGTCTCTACTTGAACCTACATCCTTACTCCCCCCCCTCTTCTTTCCATCTCGCTTCCTCTCCTTCCCCGTTTCTTTCCTCTGCCTCTTTTTCTCCATATGATTAGTCCTGAATCATGTTCCAGTGGATGTACTTCTCGGCCAACTAAACTAATAAATACGCTCTACATGATTGATCCTTCTGCCTGTCCTGTTTACATAGTGTGCGCTCCCCTGCGCCAAGAGGCGTTGACCTTTCACACACAGGGCAGCTCACCCTCTTTATCTCGCATCATTGTGCAGCTGATGAGTAGATTGCAGCCAATCAGGTGGGAAGGTTTCGCTTACTATAGCAGAGGAACACACTCAGATCTGCCCGAGTGGGGATGACAGGGGGAAGATGGGATGTTTTCCTCCTCTGTTCACAAAGGAATACTTTCACTGCCCCTGGCAGAAGGCTTCTTTATTAAAGGGACCAGATGTGGCAGACAGCAGTGTGTTGTAATGTAGCCACTGTGTCATGAATCAACTGCTCTGTTGATCTTGTGACCAGCCGTGCCCCCCGGTAAACTCCAGAGTTTAAAGGTTGTCTCTCAAGCTTGTCTCTAATCTGCACTCCAAAAGAGAGGAGAGGTCTAAATTGGCCCTCTGTTGGCATTACACTGGATGTACATTTCTGGGCTCATGTTTGACATTTTCTGGTACTAGCTCACCAGCTGTGAAGGGTTTCATGTTTTTCAAATTGTTGTCTGTTTCCAGCTGTCACCTTAGCTTATTATGGGTATTTTGCACAGCTTTATAGTATGAGGAAGTAGTCAATGACAGTTATTGTTCTTTGAAAATTTGACCCAAAGAGCCCCTTTTCCCCCTCCTTGAAGGAGTGTTAACAGAGAAATAGAATAGCAGTGATACATAGCTCAAATAATGGAAGATCAGTGACACTTCAAACTGTCAAAGTTCTCTGAACTTTGACACAAGCGATTGAAGCAACAACCAGTGGGAGCTAAGTATACTGTTGATTGACATATGACAGAGTAAGGAAGGTTACCTACACAGAAATGTCTGTTATAGCAGCTGTTAGCGGCAAAGTGATACTTGACGGTGGAAAAAGCCTTACATGTGGAGAAGGTAGGCGCACAGTGTTTATTAGACCTGCAGTTCTATGAAACCATTGTAGAAAAAATCTGCTTTCCCTTTCCCACCTCTGCTTTCTCATCTCTGGTTTCCCATCATGGCATCAGCTATTCTTCTGACACCACCCAGCCCCCCCAACATTTGACCTGGTGACAAAAGGAGCCTGTCCTTTTCATCTACTTTTAATCTTATCCTCAGTATTAATATGACTACTTTGGACCTTTGCTGCTTTGAGCGGAGGTGACCCTCTGCCAGCGGCCAGTCCATTCACATACATATTTGAAGAATGTTTCTGTTTCTTTATTTTTCCTTCTGGCAATCTCCCTAAGGTATGGAGGAAATGGAAAGACTGAGAAGAGCAAAAAAAGAAAGTGAGGGAGAAAGAGAGAGCGGAGATATTCTAGGGGGGATTGTGGGAACCCACTGATAAAGGCGTGCATCTTAATCCATCCTAAGGCCTGTCTTATGCTGTGCTATAAGCTTTTATGTGATCATTAGGAGTGTGTGCCCTCACGCACATCCACATGCATGCTTTAGGTATAAGTGTGTGTATGTGGCTTTGCATATTTGATATGTTAATGTTCACTGATGCTGTGGTAAAGTCTTTTTGAATCTTGTATATCAAGGCTCCTCGAGATCCTTACAGTAGATGTCTTCTATAGAAACATGGCACACCCACTCGTTTTCACAACAAGGTAACAGTACTACAAGTAGAGTGCATAATGACTTGTTTTATAGGATATGAGTATATTAAAAGTACTAATTAATGCTCTGCAATTCCTCTGTAATGCTTTGCACTAGGTAGGGATTTTCTGTGTGTGTGTCTCTCTCTCTGAGGTTATGCCTTCAGCTCCCTTGTTCCTCCTTGAGCTTTAGTGGAATTTGGCTGATGTGCGCCGAGGGGAGGAGAGGAAGGAGGTGCTCATCTTGTTTCAGTGCTTTATGAGTCTGACGTGTTCGTCTGTAATTGCAGTTATGGGTGATTAAACTCTCAATGCCCCTCAGGATCCACAGCCAGCTATCAATCAGCGTCGGGCCGAGCTGCACAGCACTCAGATTGGTTCCTCTGTCTGTCTGTCAGATATCCTGCTTCATGCCGCTCTGTAACATAGCCGTATAGCGGAGCTGCAGTTTGCTATTTTCAAAATAGGCAAACACATGTTGCATTTTGAGTTTAATTAAGTGATTGTCAGAAAAGGGGAATGACCTGCAACTTTTCCATGAGGTGTCATCCTCCCTTGTTTATATTTTTCTGTTTAACAAAGCTGAGGCTTAACAAGCCTTAAGATAAGTTGGTTTGTGAATTCTTGACTTTACAGGTCACTTGCCAAGCAAAGTAGCCACTTAATGGTTAAAAATTGTAAACATTTTCGAATGTATTTTTAGTAGTTACATAAATACATAATATGTCATGTGCGAATAAAATTCCATTGAATAAATTGAGTGATTAATTATTGTTTTTGCTCTTTTTTAATATCCTCCTCATCTATGTGTTTCAGATACTTGCTGAAGCATATATGCGAGGCACATCATCTTTTATAGTTTAACTCTAAAAGCCGATGTGTGTGGGTGGGTGGGTGGGTGTACGTGGGGCTTTTGAAATTAATAATCTGTTGATGGCTTCATGGTTTCTTTTATGTTTATGTATTCATACCCATGCTGTCATGCATGGCAAATCATTGCAGTGTGTTTGCATGTGTGGTAACATATTTATGACTTAAAACAATTGGTGGGTAGATAAGGGGATCAGGGGGGTTGGAACTTAGGCCTGCTACTTGCTCGTCTAATTGGTGAGTGTTTGCATCTGTGTGTGTTTATGAAAAATGTGCAACTTATCTACAGAGGCAATATACAACCGCGGGAGTCTTGTCCTCCTCACTATCCTCCTCTGACACTCCAATGGCAAGAGGACAGCATTTTCTCAGCTGAGAGAAGATGGCAGCCAGGCATCTGAACATTCCCTATCGCAAGGATTTGAGTCCAAGCAAAACACTTCAGTATGTGTGTGGTAAAGAGGAGTGTGCCTGTTTGTGCAAGTTATCTGCCAGTGGCCTCCTCCCATTAGTTTGCTGATTTGGTTGAGCCCTTGTCTTCTGTTGAAGGTTGTGTGTTTTCATTTCTTTGTCTCCTCCTCTGTGTTGTACTTCTGGATGCAACAAGGATAAAGAAAAGAGTAATTCACACCCTCGTTGCCTTAAGGATCCTTGTTAGATATGGCAGAGTGACCTCACAGTGGAGGTGCCAAGAGGGCAGGAAAAATAATTTTCTCAAAGCAAAGGCAGAAATATGAAGAAAAGAAAATAGATTGAAGTGAAGAAATGACTCCTCTTGCACCACATCTAAAGCCTTTGGCTAGACTGGAGCATCTGTCTGGGTAAAGGGCGAAGTCTGTAGAAGTTACATACTGATTCATTTGTGAAAGCCCACATGGACACTAAACAGTATGAATACACTAAGACCTCATACACAGTGCCATTTTATTTTTTGCGTACTTGTCACACTAACATGTTTTAGATAATCAAACAGATTTTAGTATTAGGAAATGATGACCTGAGTAAATACAAAATGAGATTTTAAATGACAATTTCCTTTATTAAAGGAAAAAAGCTCCAAATTTGAAATTGAAAAGCAATTGCCGCTATTGTTAAATCAAAGCTAACCACATTTGTCACAGACGTGTTGATTCAAGAAATCACGTACACGTAGGAACCTGTCTGGTAAAAAAGCGACACATTATGCCACGAGCTAAAGAAATCCAAAAACAGGTAAGCAACAAAGTCATTGGCATTTGTCAGTCTGGATATTTCTGGGACTCCAGCAAACTACAGCGAGAGCCGTTATCTACAAATGGAGAACAGTGGTGAACCTTCCTATGAGTGGCCAGCCTACAAAAGAATGTCTCAATGGTCACAAAAGAACCCAGAACAACATCTAAAAAAAGTGAAGGTCTCACTTGCCTCAGTTAAAGTCAGAATTCATGGTTTAATAATTAGAGATTCTGCAAAAATGCCCCCCCCCCCCAAAAAAAAACAAACAAAAAAAAACACTGCTGGATTCTGATAATTCTTGAAATTAAGAAGAGGTAAAAAAAAAAAAAAGAAAAAGAAAATGTTAATTGGTGGTTCCCTTCAAGATGTAAAAATATTCTATCGACGACGAGACTTTTTATTCCCGTTACATCTGGTGTAAAGCTGACACAGCATTTCATTAAAAGCACTGTATCAAACATGTACCTGAATGATTTGCTGCAACACACCAGCAAGTATACCTCTGAATCACTAAAAGAAACAACAACCCCAAAACAAATGAAGGTTTCAGAGTGGTGCTAGAAAAACTTCCAATATGGTTGAATTAAAACAATTGTACAAAGAGTGGGATGAAATTCCTCCACAGCAATGTGAAAGACTAATTGTCTGTTATCCCAAATGCTTGATTGCAGTTCTTGCTGCCAAAGCAGGCACATCCAGTTAGGTTTAGGGGGCAATTGTTTTCTCATTTATAGAGACCAGATTGGTCCTGCGACTGACTGATGACTCCACCCCACTGTTTGCATGGATTTAAAAAAGAAGGAAAAAAATTAGGAAGGGACAAATACTTTTCGCAGTACTACAGACTTGGTGTATAAGTGAGTATTTAAATTTTGTTTAATAAAAATAAGAAAAAATTGTAAGTGATCGGGTTGAGTGGTATGTTAAAAGCTTCCAGTCAGCTAATGTTGGTCCATCAACCGGTAATTCCCAGTGTATTTGCCTACAGCTAATGTATTTATCCTGTTAACCCTAGAATGCTGGATTGTTATCTCAATGTGAGCATTGCTTCTGCATCTTATGAAGGCTTGAAGTATTCTTTTAAATGTTTTTTTTTTTTTTTTTTTTATATTGCAATTTGTGTTTTTGAGTCTATCAGTTTACTTTGGCTTTTCAGTGGGCAAAGGGGGAAAAAAGCCCTTTAAGTTGGTGGAAAAACCCGAGCTGAAGCCTCTTTTGAAAGTTTTGCTGGGCAGCATGTGTTTGTTGGCAGACTGCCAGTGAAAATGCAAGAGAGGGGAAGTCAGCAGACTGGCTGTCTTCTGTTCACTGTTGTTCAGATTGACTCTGTCAGGCTGGCCTTTGAGGCCTGTAATCCAGGTGGTCTGTTCTTTGCGGCGCCCGCTTCCCTCCTCATCCTCCCTCTCTCCCTTCACCTCCGCTGCCCCATGCCCACAAACACGCCTGGCATCAGCGGCTTCCTCTCTGTGCAGTGGTGTCTTCCTTCCACCAATCACATGGCTCTGCAGTTATGGGCACATTGGTGTAAGCCAATGAACGACACCTGTTTTTCTCAGGAGTGGTTCTACATGCCAGTCATAACACCCACTTTATTTGGCCTCTGTCACAAAGCCAATCTCAACACGTAATTCACGGGCATCCAGGCCATGAGAGGCACAGGCAAGAAGAAATATGGATTTTAGCGATGGGGAAAGGACTTTCTCGAAAATTACTTTCCCAGCACAAATGTCACAGAGAATCTGTGCTGCATCATTGCATCATCGGAAAAAAGTATCATGCAGTAAAGGAACCTTTTGATAGGACTGAGGGATCATTGTTCGGTGGTAAGAGTGGAAGAATGACTCATTTTCTGCCTGAAAGCCTGAAAACTTTCCCCATGTTTCTGTGTACACCTGAGACTAGTCGAAGGGATCACATGTTTTAGCTTTTCCAACATGTATATGTTTTATTTTATTACAAAGATTTTCCTCTTTCAAGCCTGGTTAAAAAACATATAGTAACTGTCACTTAAGAGCTGCTGCGGTGTTGTTAGTCGATGCCATTCAGATTTCTTTGCACTGGCCAAACGCAAACAAATTCCTGATAGTGAAGCTTTTTCAAAGCTTTGAAAAAGTCTTTGTGCTTCACCAAATAGCTTGTTATAAGGGTTTATTGTCTGTCATTGTAATTTTTTCTTAAGGTCAAGATTATGTATCAGATATCCGCTTTTACACAGTAACTTTTTTTTCTTTTCAATAACGTTAAACGAAAGCAACCTGTGAATTTATGTGGTAAGTTTAACCTGGCTCTTCAGCCTTCAGTTTATAAAACTGTACTAAAACCTCACTTTAATAATACAAGTATTAAAGAAAACATATAAAGTGTATTTCTTTACCAAAATGGAGAAAAAACATTTGCATTAAAAAAACGATTCTTTTTTGTGCTTAAACTGTTGATTAAATATCTGACGCCATTGTAACCAACTCAATCTCAAACAAGACTTAATTTGAACAGGCTGCTTGATGGAGGTCATGGTTCACTAATGTTATGTTTATAGGTTACAATTGAAAAGCAGGGCTGTGAATCTGTTGGAAATAAAGAAGCACTTGCAATTGTATACAAGCATTATTGGATGTGCTTTAGCTTAACTCCCCTTAAATTTGGCTGGTCTTTGGCTTTTTCATCAACATTACACATTTTTTTGGTGTTGGGCTGCATTTTTTTTTTTTTTACATTCTTCCTTGAAAGCCACAATCTTCTGGACTTTCCAAGAATGATGTATAGGAAGGCAGAGAAATAACAACCTGGACCAAAATAAATATTCAATGGTGATTTTATATCTTGTGATTTTGATTTGAAAAGAATTCGGCTAGACTATGGTATAGCAATTGAAATATGCAACAATATATTTTTGGGGCTGTTGTGGATGACAAATAAATCTTCAGTGACCAAGGGCAGCTACCAGCCTTGAGTTGCTGAAGTTGATAACAGTAAATAATAGTCCTAGTTGCATGAACATAGCTTTTAGAGTCATTTCTATTACATTCTTGTAAAATAACCTTGACTGTGCGCTTTAGAAAACATGCAGAGCATACATAAGTGCATAGAATCAGTCAGTGGCAGATTCCTCTCCAATACCTCGAGATGCATCCGACTCGTTGTGTTTTTGTTTTGCTGATGCTGTGTAAACACAGGCTAGTAGTGGTAGTCGCATCCCTGGCAAAAGAAATGGGTTTTATATAATGAAAGAACATGTTCAAAAGCACAAACATTAAGAAATAGAGAGAGAGCGGGAGACAGCAAGGCTTGGAAGCTGATCGAGGTATCAGTAGAGAGGAAAAAGAACTGGCAGCACTCTAACCAGTGTGTCTTCCCAGGACATAAAAGACTTGCTGCTCCGAACAGGGATTATCCTCCACCTCTGGGGAGTTCCTGTGATGAGCAGCAAAGGCAGAATAAAAGATGTGGAAAGACATTGAAGGAAACAGTAACAGAGGAGAGGAAGTATGGGGAAAAATTAAATGTGAAAGCATGTGCACTGGGGAGGGGTAAGACACATGCATCTATAGACTCTGATCCACATATATGTCAGCTCCACTTAAGGACCTGCAGATGCTCAAGATGCTTCAGTTGACCGTGTTTGCGCTTTCTTCTTTTCTTTTCTTTTTTTCTGCAACCTCTCTCGACCCCATGAAAAATGTCCCATGCTGGTAATTCAGCCATGAGCCATATCCCTGTTTGATCTAGCATCTTCCTGAAAATCATCTCTCCAGGCTCAGACATTTTAAATCAAATGTGATCTGTCCTTTCTAGCAGAAAATACTTGTTGGAGATGCAGATTACAAAGGTCTACACTACAAAAACACAGATCTTAAGGATACCTGAAGAGAAATCATTTTGTGGTTAATGGTTAATGGGCTCTCCAACATGTCAGTTAGTCTTTGCAAAATCTTGCTAATAGGCAGACAAAAACACAGCACATGGCCATGACAACAGCTTGGCTTTCACCTTGATTTAAGAACAATTGTCTCTTTCATGAAATTTCCAAAGTTGTCGCTTGTTTTCTTCTGCAGCAAATTTGCTACACAGGGCGGTGTTTAGATTTTCACTTGCTTAAATAAAATATGAGTTTTAGAACCAGCAGTGTCACTAAGCAGCTCTTTTGGAACTTGGCAGCTGAATTAATTGTTGGTTTGAAATAAAGCATTCAGGGGAGAAACGTTACGCTGTTGACACAAGCTGTTTGAGTTGTCCATCTGACTTATTTTGTTAATAATGGGCCAAAAGGTAATTGATTTTGTGTGTACTGGACAGACTGTCTGTGTGCAATAGAGCAAGAGAAGGGGGCGGATGGAGGCGTGGGGGTGGTAAGGTTGGGCCTCAGTCAATGCAACTATATTTTCATGATTTCGCTTGTTTGTCTTGGATACAGCGTGCCTCCGATCCTCTGGCCTGCAGAATTTTGTGTTTGTTTTCGGTGAGTCAATGCACTGATCCAAAGTACACTCCTCCAGTGACAGAACTGACAGAACACACACGCGTGTTCTTCAGGACACACAACCTCTGGTCTTATTGGAGCGCGTGTGTTCCCACCCAGTTTGCGAGGCCTCTTCCTGCAGCACGTACACACATAGTTTCCCATCACCCTCCGAGCGGCCCCCAGTGTTATAAGCTTTCTCTGAGAGACTTTCTCGCACTTTGTTTTCCTCCCCCATTTGAATCTCTGTTATCTATTTATGAATCTCTAGCCGCTCATTCTATGTGTTCATACATCGATCAGTCCATCTCTACCCATCATTCCCATTCCCTTCATCTCTGGCTTGTTCCCCAGAGGAAGAAGGAGAAGCAGTGGGGGGTGGGAGTATGGCAGTTCCAGCTTACGGCCAGGAGCCAGCTCCTTCTCCATTTGGATTTCAGTGCAAACAGACCAGCACCTCACAGCTTACAACAAAAGAATAATCATCATAAGGGGAAAATGAGAAAATAAAAGGTGGGTGGAAGACATCTAAAAGGCTTGTAATAGAGTCAGTATATTTAATCTTTCCGCTGGGACGGGAAATAAAGCTTTGGTGTTGATTCTGTGTCTCAGAACTAAATGTGAACAATCTACTTTTGTATTTTTGTATCTAGATTTGTGTAAGAGGACGATTACCATTTTTATAGGCTGAATACTGACTCGGCAAATGAGTGCAGGGAGGGTGGACATAAGGCTCTGTGTGGGTCAACATCTGCCTTGGGCTAATTCCAGGTGTTGCAGAGAGTAAACAGCCACATAAACAGAGCCTAGACACACAGTGTTCAGCTTTTGAAGTGTTTCAGTGGTTCCTTGACACAAATGGAAGTCGTCAATCGCCCACTGTCTCCAAACACGTTAGGAAGTGACAAATTCCTCATCCTGATGTCACCAAAGGGTAGGGGCAGTTTGTTTTTGCCGTCGTGGTAATTGGTATAATTAGTCATCAGTCACTGATGGCTTTATGACTCCACCGTAAATACAAGACACACCTAACATTTTCACTTCCACTCCTCCACATATAATGCTGAATTTTTTTAAATCTTCTGCATTTACATTTATTTTCCCTGCTAGCAGTGTTTGTATTAACCTTTTAAAGACTGCTCTTCATTATTTACTTAGTTGTGATGGCTTTTTGCTGACTTTTATTCTAAAAATTGCAGAAAAAGATCAGTTAAAGTTTCTGGATTCATTTTTGACTAGCCTGAAGGTGAAATACAGAAATCCATTCAGCTGTTTAGTTGGTTTAATCATATGGCTTTATTATTTGTAGTGTGGCTTGCAGTGTTCTTAGAAAGAAATACTGGCCACACAGACCTCAGATAACTTCAGTTTGTGTAGTTGTACGACATCATCGAGCAACCATTTATTATTTTAATTGTTGACACTGGTGCTTTTAGGCCCCTCTTATAGTCTATGTGCAAAAATAAACCACTTTGTTCTCTAATACTTTCTGAGTGTATTTACATATATATATATATATATATATATATATATATATATATATATATATGAGAGAGAGAATTTTCAAGGTTTGTTTTAGTGTTTTTCTTTCTTTGTCGTTACACAAACCATTTTCATTTTATTTCATGAGCGTGACCTTGCAGAAACATGACCCTTGTTTGTAATGATGAATGCATCATTGTGCCTAGCTATGTATGAAAGTTAAAAAAAATTGATCTGATTCTTTGTACCCGCTGTTGCTAAATTGCATTCAGTCATGTGCTTTGCTGTCAGCTCATTATCTCTCTGTGTTTGTAAGTATATACTCGGTCGTGCGCCTTCAAGTGTGTTTTGGCAGTGAGCAAGTCAGATAAGGGTCTGTGTTGTGATATTCATCTCTGGGCTCAACAAAAGAGGAAGTTCAATGAATCAGAAGCTTCCTGGCTGTGTTGTATTTCCCCAGTTACATGTATTCATAGCAGTCTTGGCCATGAAACCTTACATTTCTTTAAAAGGTTTAAATACTTTTTTTTTCTTTCTTTTTTTTTTTTGCTTTGCAAATCTTAATCATAGAGATTTATAATATAATAAAGCAGGTGGTAAAGGTGATGTTTTCTCATCATCTTTTGTCTGCAAACTTCAAAAATCGCCTCCAAAACCTCCACATTATCTGATTAAGGTCATTCAAAGAGCCTGTCAGTCTTGACGGTCTCGAATATTACTGACCTCTTTTGACTTACTAAGCTGCTGTGGTAATGAATACTCAAACAGAGCTGAAGAACATCAGTTGCAGTGTAATCTTCTTCACCCGACAGCTGCTCTGCAGGCTGCAGAAGTAATTATCGCTCAACGCCATGTCTTTGATCAACTGGTATTGTCAGTTGATGTCTATGACATAAGCCACTGACCAAAGCACAGCAAGTGAGATATATTCACTATGGCTGTCATTCATTTGTTGAGTACATTTCCTTCACAGTAGCTATGTTGCTTTCATTCTTTGTGCCTTTGGCCTTTTTACTCCATTTGTTGCCCTCTTCACTATCTCTTGGTGTACTAGTTTTCTCCTCACAGTGAGAAATGTGTGTAAATGAATTTGGTGTGTAAATAAAGCTACCTACTATAGGTAGTACTTCGAGTGTGTTTGACTTTCTTCAAGTAAAGCAAATACAATTAACTTCAGCTCAATATTTAATCATCAAATTATAATCCGTAACCAGCTAATAGTCCCATATCTGTATGTACCTTGAGCAGTTTTGCAGCCAGATTAGATATTAATGATCCTGCACTTGTGCAGGCATTAAAAACAGAACAAAGACACCCTTTAACATTCAAAACTTTTTCATCCTTCATAGTCATTGGAGTAGGGGTGGAGAAGTATTACTTTGGGGGTGCTAAGTCTTGTGTATTTGTGTGTGCAATTTTTTTGTTGCTTTTTTGTGGTTTTGTATAGCAGTTGTTTACATTTCTAACTTACAGACAATGAATAATAAAATATCTGGATTTGCTTCCTCATGATATTGGCGAGATTACATTAAATTGAGGGTGCTGGTTACTGTTGATTTTTCAGAGTTCCTTGGGTTAAATCTTTATGGCGTCTATATGGCCCTAGTTGAAGACACGTTACAAAGAAAGCCTTCCCTTCTCATTCTAGCAAATCACTGAGCATGACTGAATTTACAGTGCAGTTGACAAACAAGCCACCAAGTAATTCCATACTTAAATAAAGCAATATGGGAAGGATAAGGATAAGCTTGGTGATTAGTGGCATTCACATGATGAGCAAGGTTTCTAAAGTGTGTCTTTACCCAGTGAGAAATATGTTAAACTAAATTTGATGCTCACAGTTCCTTTTGTAATTTCTCAGGTTGTTCAACCAGTTGCATTTGGCTTTGCTTCAAACTCTTCAGATCTGCCTTGTTTAAAGGTTAGACCAGAAAGTTACAAGCAGTGTGTGAAATGATCTGTACATAAGAATTTGGCCCAACCTCAGTCAACTGTATCTCTGTGCACGAGCTGGTTGGTGCTCTGCGTGGAGCTCCCAGGGAGACATGGTATATCACCTCAGAGCTAAAGAGAACAATTAGGCCATAACAGCAGATCATAGTGTTGGCAGCCGGGGCACTGTTAGCAATAGTGCCAGTAATCTGTGGCTTAGCTGGCACCTAGCCACATCTAGCCACAGCTTCATGGCCTCTTCAGACACTTAAGAGTCACTGAGGGCACCAGCATGCCCTAGGAGCTGGCTCTTTTATCCACATGCTATCAGGGAAATGAACTGAAATGGGAGGAAAATAAAGCCTGTGAGAGACAGAAAAGAGTAAAAGGGAGGTGGGAGGGAGAGAATTAAGTCTTTAATGAGGGCAGTTGTTTCAGCAGGCAAAAAGAAGCGGGTTATATCAACACAGTGTATCAAATGATGGCTGTTAGCAGCCCACCTACTGTGAAATTATGGGTGGCCTGTTTTGGTTCTTTTTTGCCACTTATCCCACATTAAGGCCTTTATCTGTTGCTCCTACACTCTCTTGTTTAATCTACAAGTTGGTTCATGAATCCCAGCAGATGTGGGCTTAAACAGACAGTATAAAGAGAGTCTGGATACCTTTGATTAGCACTGTCATAAAGCTCGAGGTATAGTTGCAGCTGGCCTGTCTGATCATATCATCTAGTTCCTTGATCACCATGTGGCTTCTTGCACTGTCCTCAATCCTCACTTACTGTATTGAGGATGGAGGACTTGACTAATAAAAACTGAGATGACAAAAACATGTAAACATGGTATTTTGTTTTATCTTGTAGCATAGTGTTAATTGTGCAAGGAGCATAATGAGCACAAAGACCACAGGAAACAAAGGACTAAGAACAAAAACCCATTTAATGAGCCTATAATACACCTTTCTAAATTCATAGTCAGCAGAGATGCTGATAAGATTCTTTTGTCTGCAACCACTCGTTTCTAAAAGTAAGACAGCGTTAAAGAGGTAACACTGAGGCGTGTGTGAGAAATACCATCCAAACTATTTTTAAGTTATAAATGCTTACAAAGCTTTCCACTAAGATTTACAAGAAGTACATAATACATAAATTCTGTTATTATTTATTGACTCATTTATTGCATCAATCCCACTGGAAAACACAAGGCCAAGTTCACGTCAACAGAAGAAAGAGGGTTTATTTCAGGGTAAAATATTTGGAATTTGAAAATAAGTATTATTTTTAAAAATCTGCTTCAATTAGCTACAATATAATGACTAACTATTTGTTTCACCAGTGATTATTTAGTGAACGTTCTCTTCTGCTTCCCTTTATATATATGGCGCTAAATAATAACAACATTTGCCTGAAGGAGCTTTATATTGTAAGGTGAAGACGTTAGAATAATAATAATGGATTGCATTTATATAGGTCAGTGGTTCTTAACCTGGGTTCGATCGAACCCTAGGGGTTCGGTGAGTCGATCTCAGGGGTTCGGCAGAGCCTCCACCGTGACATGCACGGCTCATTTTGTGCACTAGTAAAAAGCATATCTATGTCTTGAATTTGAAAAACATATTTTATTTTTCACTAAAGAGGGGTTCAGTGACTGCGCATATGAAACTGCTGGGGTTCGGTACCTCCAACAAGGTTAAGAACCACTCATATAGCGCTTTTCTAGGCACCCAAAGCACTTTACAGTTCCACTATTCATTCATTCTCACATTCACACACTGGTGCAGGCAGACCACAGTTGTAACCACAGCTGCCCTGGGGCAGACTGACAGAAGGCTGCCATATCGCGCCATCGGCCCCTCTGCCCAGCACCAGTAGGGTAAAGTGTCTTGCCCAAGGACACAACGACCAGGACAGAGAGAGCTGGGGGATCGAACCGGCAACCTTCCGGGTACAGATGAGCTTCCCAACCCCCTGAACCATGGTCGCCCCTAATAGAGAGAAAGCAGCAACAATCAAAAGGTCCCCTTTGAGCAAGCACTTGGTGACAGTGGAAAGGAAAAACTTCCTTTTAACAAGAAGAAACCTCCGGCAGAACCAGGCTCAGGGAGGGGCGGAGATTAATAATAATTAATAATAACTAATGATTGGTGGAGCTTATCCCAACTGCCCTACGGTGAGAGGCGGGCACACCAAGTCACCAGCCTGTCGTGGGACTAATAGAGAGAGACAGACAACCATTCACATTGTTGGGCAATTTAGACACACTAATTAATCTAAGTCCACATCTTTGGACTGTCGGAGGAAGCTGGAGTATGCTGTTTTAGACCGAGGACCTTCTTGATGTGAAGCAACAGTGTTAATCACCACACCACAATGCTATATGAACAGCTAGTGCTTTTATTTATAGCTTAAATTACTTGCTTACTTACATTTTTATTAGATATATGAAAACTCCTCGCTTATCCATATTTTTTGCATCACTGCAAACAGAAGTTTTCAGATTTTTTTATGCTCTAGAGCCAGAACAGGTTGTTTACTAGTGGAAAATGCGAATAGGATTTTTTTCCATCCAAATTTCAGAAATTTTATGAACATAATAAGTTTGTAAAACAAAACCTTTTTTAGTAGTGTGCGCCGATTATATGCATAACCAGTTGATATTTCATCAGCCAATCACAAGCTTGCTCCCTACACACACACACACACACACACACACCATCACACACACACACACACACACACACACCATCACACACACACACACACACACACACACCATCACACACACAGCCCCACTTCCTCTCTCCTATCTACAGAGTAAACATATCAGACTCAGATATTTACACTTTGGACATAACTGAGGGCACCAGATTAGTCTGTTTATGTAGTGGAAAACAGTAGACAGACATTTCCCAATTAATGAGCACACATGCGCGCACACAGAAAGTGTGAAGCTTAATGGAGAAAAAAGAACAATGAATAATGATCTAGTTTTTGAAGCGCATACACAAAGTGGTTTATGGAAGACTGAGAAAAATATCAGCCCGCTGTCGTCATGGCAATAGAGACATCAGCAGTAAAAACTCTAAAAATGAAACCGTAATACCAACTCCCATGTTATTTTGGGCTCTGTTTTTTTTTTCCACAGCCCACTGAATCTCCTGGGTTATTTCGTTGAATCTCTTTTTTCCTCTTCTCTCTTCTTCCTGAACACATCCGGAGAAATGCTAATGACTAGTGTTTCATTCCGGCTTCGCTCTGTGCCGCTCTGTGCTTTTCAAAAGTGACTCACCTAGACGATGTCCTAAAACGTTGTTCCGAAGAATTTAAAAAAAGAAAGAAAAAGGGAAAAAAAATACTGCTTGGTGCCTCAAATCAACAGAAGGTGTGGGGTAGAGGGGTGCATTAAAAACAGGGCCCGTGTTATTGTTAACATGCCACCCTTTTATCCAGTTTTTTCTTTGGAGCTGCAGTTTACTAAAGTGCCACAGTGTAGGTGCAAGTGACTCATGACTGCTTAGTTTATTGCAAAGTCGGTCTGTGTAATGATCATTTGTTTCCTGGCCGGTCTCTCACCTATGCCATCATTCCCCAACTTAGCCATAGCCAATCACGGTTAGTATAGAAAGCACGTCGTCTGTGCAAAGGGTCTACATCAAGCCCATTTGGATATTTTTTTTGTTTGTTTTTGCATTTTTTTCTGCACTGAAAGACTGAACAAAGTCTTCAGAGAATATGGGATTGGACACAAGCTATAGAGGTATTAAACTAAAATTGGCAGTGGTGTATGCACAAACACAGAAAGAGAGAGAGCATTATGATTTTTGTCTACTGACAGTCAATTCTGTTGATGATGATTCAGGAGATTTAATAGCTAAAAGGCAACTGGACATAAAGTATGTGATTTACTGAGATTTATCTGTTCTCGCTTTCTGTTTTTGTAGCATCCCACGCCCTTGCGTTATACTAAATCTCCACTGTGGCACTAGTAGATAAATAATAGAGGAGCAGAGTTAGGCATGGAATGAAAAATGAGCATCTGTCTGCCTCTGTATAGGCACATGGCTATGATTGTGAATGTGTTTTTAAAAAGGTTAGACAAAACAGGTTGTTCCGAAGTAAGGTGAATGAGACGCTGAGAGGACAAGCATATGAAGCCAGAGAAGTCATTTGTGAGACAGCAGTCTAAAGAAAGGAAAGACACACTTTTCATCGGCTCTCAGGATTGTTCCGACTATAGTGGTGCACTTTCCATCTATAATGCATCATCCCTTGCTGGTGGCAGGGGCAACACAATCTCATGGGCTCGTTAGGGAATGCAACCAATGGTGTTAGCTCTGAAGGCAGCTGAGTTATTTGTAGTCTTTATGTGAGAACAGTGGTTGCTTATCTTTTCATGTTGTCACAAGTTCTTATGTGCATCAGCTGCTGAAAATTGAACGGCGAGGGTTTTTTTCCTGCTTGATTGTTTTACTTTAATGCTAACAAGCAGACTGATCCAGCATGTTGTTTGAGATGCTTTGAAAATGTTTAAATCCAAGATGTACGCACAATGTAGATAAGTAAACTCATCAGATGTTTTATCAGGTAAACCTTGCTAGCACTGCGTTAATCCCCCTTTTACCATTTAGAACTGGCTTATCTCTTTGCGGCATGAATTGAACAAGGTGCTCTGAACAGTTCCAAATAGGTCCACATGGTTAGGATTTCTTTATATTTGAATACCTGTACCTCTGAGACATGATTTCAACTACCAGCAAATGGAGCAACCATCCAAAATTTAAGCGCAACTTCATATGGTGCAATATAAGTTATAGATTTCTCCAGAGTAGGAGTGGTTAAATTTATGGAAGTAAAGGTGATTAAATTAAAATATTGACTGTTAGAATGAGACTATATGAATGGGATTTTGCCCCTGCTGTCTAAAATTACAAAACAATTTGTTAGCTTACACGAATGAATAAAATGTGCTGTCTAGCGTGTGCTAGCAACCAAACCCATCTCCGCGCCAGTTAAATCGCACCCCTTTTAACATCCCACTCACTTTAATCCTGTACAGACCAGAAATTCTTTGTACTGTTTACACCAGTGCTGTTGTGCAGATAACAGATGGTGTCGTTTTTTTTTCTGGAGAGAGGGTGGTCATTAATCACAACTGCAGCAGCTCACCTGTCAGAAAAAATGTAAACAGGTTGCTTCCAACATGTTCCTGTTTTTGCATTGATCTGTCATCTCATTATCCCTTCTTATCTGATTCTCATCCGTTTATCATCTTTAAACACACAAGTGAGTAACAGCTAGATAATAAATTGGCAAAATTTCCCCCTTGTAATAACACTCAACAGTAGAACGAAAGAGCAAGAAAGGAAAGCTAAAGGGAGGGAGGCATTGTTTAGATGTAGGAGACTTTTGAATGAAGTGGAGAGGTGATAAGTGGAGAACTTTGTCTCTGTCAGCAAAACAAGCTCTAATTTGCTTATTTGTAGCTGTCACTTGTTTTTGTGTGCCCAGCGATTTTGACAAATTGGCAGGGAGAGCCTGCAGTCGACAACGCTCTAAGTGGCTTACAGCTGTGAGTCACCCTTTTTTCTAAGTTGACGCTAAGAGAACCTGGACAGATTTAGTATTTAGTATTTATTTATTTATTGTCATTGTCAAGAACAATGAAATTGCGTTTGGGGCTTCCATACAACCCAAAAAAAAGAAGAAAATAATAAATACCCCTTAAAACCCAAGTGTACATATTTAACCCAGTGTGACTCCAATGCAATAAGACAATCCTTAGCAATAATGTTCGTAGAAATTCAGACAAAGACCTGAGAAACATGACAAAATACAACAATGCAACCCATTCAATATTATTGTACTGTGAGATATGATATCAGATATGATAGTTATCTATTTAAGAAAGAGGGGGGGGGGGCAGGAGGGGGAAGAGAATAAAGATATGATGCACCAATGCAGACCAGTTCATTGCTATTAAGAAGTTGGATATGGTTATTGTCCGTGAGAGGGGGGCAGAGAGTTCAGGAGCCTCACAGCCTGTGGATACAGGCTGTTGGCCAGTCTGGATGTTCTGGCCTGTATAGACCTGTACCTTCTCCCTGAGGGCAGCAGATGGAAAAGGTGGCGCGCAGGGTGATGTTGGTCCTGCAGGATACTGTGCACCCTCCTCAGACAGCGAGTGGGGAAGATATTACTGATCTCTGGCAGACTTGTTCCAATAATTCTGCCAGCTTCTTTCACCACCCGCTGGAGTGCTTGCTGATCGGCCTTGGTGCAGCTGGGGAACCACACTAGAAATCCATACGTCAGAACGCTGCTGATGGCACAGTTGTAGAAGTTCAACATCAGAGATCTGGGAATGTGTGCGCTCCGCAGTCTCCTCAGGTAGTAGAGGCGCTGTTGGGCCTTCCGTACAACTGAGGTGATATGGTTGCCCCAGGACAGGTCCTCGGTCACAGTTACCCCCAAGAATTTAAAACTGCTCACCCTCTCCACCGCCTCACTGCCAATGAAGAGAGGTAGATGCCACTCATTTCGCGAATGCTTCAGTATGCTTCACACTCACATACTCACTGCATGAGTTTGTGAGTGTGCTAAGCAGCTCCTTTAGTCAGAGACTGAAACACCCTCGCTGCAGGAAGGAGCGCTTTCACAGATCATTCATCCCAACAGCAGTTAGACTCTATTACTCCTCAATCACGATGTCATGACTCACTGGACACTGTGAACATCCACGGTCACCACTTCATGCATAATGGACCTTCTATGTGGACATGCGCAGGTATATATGTATGTATATGTATACAAATGTATATTTAGTGTGCACATGTGTGTGTGTGTACATGTCTATACAGGGAGTGCAGAATTATTAGGCAAATGAGTATTTTGTCCACATCATCCTCTTCATGCATGTTGTCCTACTCCAAGCTGTATAGGCTCGAAAGCCTACTACCAATTAAGCATATTAGGTGATGTGCATCTCTGTAATGAGAAGGGGTGTGGTCTAATTACATCAACACCCTATATCAGGTGTGCATAATTATTAGGCAACGTCCTTTCCTTTGGCAAAATCAAATCAAATCAAATCACTTTTATTGTCACATCACATGTGCAGGCACACTGGCACAGCACATGCGAGTGAAATTCTTGTGTGCGAGCCCCACAAGCAACAGAGATGTGCAAACACAACAACACAAACGAGCAAAATACAAGAATGGCCAACCTGAAACTAATAAATATATGTACAATATATAATAGTGTATGCATTTCTGGATGTGTATACTAAATATTTTCCTGTGTGTGTGTGTGTGTGTGTGTGTGTGTGTGTGTGTGTGTGTGTACACATTTTTACAAATTAAATAGTAAAAAAAAAAAAATAATAATAATAATAATAATAAAATATATAAAATATACAGAGTTGAATATGTGCAAAACAAGTGGCATTTATATACAGTGTGGAGTGCATAATGTTGAAGTTCCAGTAGTGAAGCTGAGGTGTCTATGACGTGTTCAGCAGTCTGATGGCCTGATGGAAGAAGCTGTCTCTCAGTCTGTTGGTACGGGACCAGATGCTGCAGAACCTCCTTCCTGATGGAAGCAGTCTGAACAGTTTATGGCTGGGGTGACTGGAGTCCTTGATGATCCTCCCCGCTTTCCTCAGGCAGCGCTTCCTGTAGATGTCTTGGAGGGAGGGAAGCTCACCTCCAATTATCCGCTCAGAGCACCGCACTACTCGCTGGAGAGCTTTGCAGTCCCCAAAATGGGTCAAAAGAAGGACTTGACAGGCTCAGAAAAGTCAAAAATAGTGAGATATCTTGCAGAGGGATGCAGCAGTCTCAAAATTGCAAAGCTTCTGAAGCGTGATCATCGAACAATCAAGCGTTTCATTCAAAATAGTCAACAGGGTCGCAAGAAGCGTGTGGAAAAACCAAGGCGCAAAATAACTGCCCATGAACTGAGAAAAGTCAAGCATGCAGCTGCCAAGATGCCACTTGCCACCAGTTTGACCATATTTCAGAGCTGCAACATCACTGGAGTGCCCAAAAGCACAAGGTGTGCAATACTCAGAGACATGGCCAAGGTAAGAAAGGCTGAAAGACGACCACCACTGAACAAGACACGCAAGCTGAAACGTCAAGACTGGGCCAAGAAATATCTCAAGACTGGTTTTTCTAAGGTTTTATGGACTGATGAAATGAGAGTGAGTCTCGATGGGCCAGATGGATGGGCCCGTGGCTGGATTGGTAAAGGACAGAGAGCTCCAGTCCGACTCAGACGCCAGCAAGGTGGAGGTGGAGTACTGGTTTGGGCTGGTATCATCAAAGATGAGCTTGTGGGGCCTTTTCGGGTTGAGGATGGAGTCAAGCTCAACTCCCAGTCCTACTGCCAGTTTCTGGAAGACACCTTCTTCAAGCAGTGGTACAGGAAGAAGTCTGCATCCTTCAAGAAAAACATGATTTCCATGCAGGACAATGCTCCATCACACGCGTCCAAGTACTCCACAGCGTGGCTGGTAAGAAAGGGTATAAAAGAAGAAAAACTAATGACATGGCCTCCTTGTTCACCTGATCTGAACCCCATTGAGAACCTGTGGTCCATCATCAAATGTGAGATTTACAAGGAGGGAAAACAGTACACCTCTCTGAACAGTGTCTGGGAGGCTGTGGTTGCTGCTGCACGCAATGTTGATGGTGAACAGATCAAAACACTGACAGAATCCATGGATGGCAGGCTTTTGAGTGTCCTTGCAAAGAAAGGTGGCTATATTGGTCGCTGATTTGTTTTTGTTTTGTTTTTGAATGTCAGAAATGTATATTTGTGAATGTGGAGATGTTATATTGGTTTCACTGGTAAAAATAAATAATTGAAATGGGTATATATTTGTTTTTTGTTAAGTTGCCTAATAATTATGCACAGTAATAGTCACCTGCACACACAGATATCCCCCTAAAATAGCTAAAACTAAAAACAAACTAAAAATTACTTCCAAAAACATTCAGCTTTGATATTAATGAGTTTTTTGGGTTCATTGAGAACATGGTTGTTGTTCAATAATAAAATTATTCCTCAAAAATACAACTTGCCTAATAATTCTGCACTCCCTGTACATAGGAATAGTAGTGGTACAATAGTTATGTTAAGCTATATAGTTTATGTCTTGCATAGTTCCACAACCATATCCATAATCACATACTGTGTGTGCTACCGTTGTATATAATGTATTATCTTACTTATTTTTTCATTGATTGTACTTATTTGTATTTTGATATCTGTACCTGAGCTGAGGTAACGCAAAAAAATCCCCGTCATGGATTCAATAAAGTCTTATCTTAATTTTTATTTTTGCTCTTACCTGCCCTGCCCTTTTTCAGTGATTGGCTTTACAGTCACTCTTATCTTTTGAACAGGTTTATTTCATATCTTGCATACAGTGCAAACGGCTGCCAGAGGTTGTTTTTCCAAGACTGCTCATGATGCATATTCCCATTTCCAGTTTAACAGGTTAAGATGGAATTGGCTATATGAAGAAACGCAGGCAGGAGTGGCAATGCTGCCCCCCCCCCCCCCCCCTTTTTTTTTCTCCACTTCTTTTTCCTTGATTAGTTGGGCTTAAAGTCAAAGTGTTGGTTGAAGATTTTACAGAGATTCTTTGAGTTGTATTTTTATAGTTAACTGATAACAGAAACTGGAATTTGAGATCTTGTTGTGTGAGCCGGGACTTTATCTCAAAGGAGAACTTGGCAAAGCTTAATTTAAACCTAAATGCACATGTCTTGTGTATGTACAGAGGAACCTTATTTCCATCTTGCTCCTTGCTTACTTTTCTTGTCCAGTCTAGTCATTTCTTTCCTTTCTTCTGTCATTCTTCTTGTTTTGTTTCTTCTTGATTCCCTTTCTCTCATTGGATCTTCCTTTCTGCTTTTTTTCTTCTTCTCCACTCTTCTGTCCTTACAACCATTATTTGTTTCCTTATCCTTTCTTTCCTTGTCTCCTCTACCCTAATTTTCTCTTCTGCTTTCCTCTCCGGGGAGGATTAGGACAGAGTCCTTTTCATCCTGGTGTAATCCTACACTGGCAACCCAACTCCAACAAGAGTAAACATACACACGCATACTGTACACTCAAACGCACACACAGATATTTCGCATTGAGAAATCTTTATGTTCTGGGAGCTTTGTCCAAACAAGACCATCCACATACAATCCAGTGTGACCACATGGTTCGCTGCTTGGTCATAAAGAGGGGGAACATTAGAGGGGAAAAGTGTTCTGCTTTGGATTTTCCTCTTCTCCAAAAGCTGTCGGAAGAAAGAGGGACATAAAGAATGAATGGGAGGGGAAAAAAGAGACATAACAGGCGGATCTACCTCCCAGCCTGTCTCTGTCATCCCCCCCTCTAGGTGGGGCCTTGCTGGGATTCTGTTTGCTGAGTCCCACTCTCCCCTACCCTCCACCCCCACTGAGAGCTACAATGGCAGATTGGCAACTCTAATACCGCCTCTCGTTTTATCTGCTTGAATTGAAACCCAGTTGGAGAAGGGTTATGGGAATTATTTTGGAGCTATGTGTGTGTGGGCACATATTTTTGGAGGAAAAAATCTAATCATACAGATAGAAGCTCAAGAAGTATCAGTCATGGGATCCAACACTGAAGTAACATAGCTAGATACAGAGCTGTTATTAGCCCCTTTTTTAACAAGTCTGTTTGTTTATTTTCCAAAGGATAGGGTGTTTCTGTGTGGGTGTGTGTGTGTGTCGTTTCTAACAGGAAGTTCTTTTGAGTCAAGCAAGATGTGCAGGAAGTATTTGGTTTGACTCAGCTGAAAACTGCACTGGTACTCAGTGCAGAGTGCTGCTAAAACCAGTGCTCCTGCAAATGTATTTTGTAGCATTTTTCTTTAAATGATTTGAGTTTGTATGGCTGTTACTTTGGCTACGTAGCAATAAAAAGGATGGGGAGAATTCCTAAAAGAAACTAAAGTTGCTAATCTCTGCCTTTAACTAGTTTAGCTATCTGCTTTTTTCCACTGTGCAGAAAATAGAGGAACCTGGTCACGTACAAAATGTGGGAGCGTGATAGACAAGCCACACTCCAACTCATTACATAACATGTGTCCATGCTCCCACTGCAGAGAGCAGACAGAGTGAACTTGCAGTGTCAAAATAGGACAGGGTATAAAGGAGGGTATTTAAGGACAACAGAGAAACTGATGTGAACCTCAGCTCTCTAATGCCAGCTATAAAAATGGATTGAGAAATTGTTGTAAATTAAAATACAAAAATGAGGGAATGTCTTTGGAGACACTGAGATATGTCACTATTATTATTATTGTTATTGTTATTATTATTGTTATTATTATTATTATTCATGGACATTTTTGCAACATTTAATTGTTCAGCATTTTGCTTGCAAAACTAATTATGTGAATCAGTTACTGATAAGGCCACTGTTGTTTGATAAATTATAATGTCTATAAATACATTTATGTTCAAAAAGCTGGTGTATCTTAACGGTGTGTCCCTTTGTGGGACATTTAATGAATAAAAATGGGGTCGATGGATGTGAGATTATAAAAAAGAATGATGGAAGCAAAGGCAGGCTCAGTCATAAATGGAAAGTATGCAAGACTGAACTGCAGTGTTGAAAGTTGAGACAGGAGGTTTGTTATCAGTACACATACAACAAAGTTGCCAAAGTCTCAGTGACATAGCACAGCATATCAGTACTTCTTTGCTAATGTTCTCACCTGTCTCATATCTTCTGTGTTGACAGCTGATGGAAAGATGGAAAGCTCAGTCAAGATAAAGAGTAGCTCTGATGATGGGGGGGCTGTGAGCGCAGATGAGCTTTTGTACACATGACCTTATCCTTATCATTCTGACTTCAGTCTCAGTCACTGCAGGATTCTCCTCAGCTGTGGTGCAAGGTCATGCTTGTCATTTTCCTGAGCCCACTACTACCCCATTCATAAGCTATATGCAATATAAATCCAGTGTATATCCCTGACCTCGTAGATGCCTCAAGGAAGGACTTCAGTTTACCAGAACGAAGCAGTCTGTGAGAGAGCAGCAGAACTGCTTTGTAAAGTTATAGAGTCTTTTTAAGTGTTTACCACATCCATGGCCCCCCATATCCATAAGTCTCTACTGTGTTTTATTTCTTTTAATGTCACACTTGTTTCTTTCCTTTGTCTCATTGTATATCTACGTTTGCCTTTACTTCACGGTGTGCTCTGCTCTTTGTGTTAAGCATTATACACATAGCTGGGAACAGGATTGACTGTTAAAGAGAAGACCATAGACAGTATAAAAGGGGTATCTTGCCACCAGGACATCACCTACTGGTTTGTGAAGTCCCACTTAAATCTGTGATTTCAGCTTTTTGGCCATAGCCATCTTGGAAACCAGATGTAGTGACTTAGGGATGAATGAGATTGTGAAACTGTGCACTCGCTGGCTAATGATTTATGGTTGACAAATCATTAGCTAGCAAGCCTTTCCTGGATTATTCTCCTTTGTGACTCTTAGACGGACCACAGTTGAACAAATGGATTTAATCTTCTGTTCAGTTTGACCTGAGACTAGCAGGTGAGACTCATCAGGAAAGTGTTTAATGAAGTTGCAGATTAAGAAAGCCGAATGTCACTTTCCATACACTTCTAAGCAACCACAAGTCTTTTTTGGAACTACATGAGTTCAAGGCACTTTTACGCTGGCTTCACTTTTCAGACCTGGAAACTATGTCCATTTATGGTTGGTACATTACTTGTAAGTTTCCCAGGATATGTTAATCCATCAAAAATGATGGTGGAGAAAAACAGCAGAGTAAAGAAAACCAACACCCGGTTCATGTACACAAGCTTTTCATGACATTCTGCCCATACCCACAACCGTTCAGCCGCTGACTTTGTGGTTTTTCCACTATTGGTGATTGTTGGATTTAATTGTCTTAAGTGTTTTTTGCTGAATTGTCCATTTTCCTGCACAGCACTCACATTAAAGAACTGCCTTCACACTTTACCAGATGTGCTAGCCTTGCGGTGCCAACGACCCTGGCTGGAAGAAACCAAGTGTGAGAGCGTTGTTTTGAAGAATTCTGAGTGTTTATTCAAAACTTAGTTATCAAAGTGGCTTTTTGGTCCAAATTGTGAAGCCTTGCATCAGGTTTTTCCTGTCTCATTTTGCTTTGAAAATCTTATGAAGGCAAACTCAAAAGACCTTATTATCATAAGAAAATATGACGGGATGGTAAGAATTACCCGTGTTTATTATCAGTGATTTTCTTTGCTCATTGGAATCGTCAAGATAAAATGTGTAATTTTTTTGTTTTTTTTCCTGAACAGATTCATCAGGCCAGGTGACCTCTTCGCCCTTGGGATCACCAACCTCCCACCGTGGAATGCACCCATCTCTACTCAGCCCAACGTCCATGGGGCCCTCAGGCCCTCTCCACTCTCCCATCAGTACGCTGAGCTCTCCAATGAATGGCCTGGCTTCACCCTTCTCTGTCATCAGCTCACCCATGGGCCCTCACTCCATGAACTCACCTGGCATGGGCTACGGTCCTAGCGTTAGCCCCCAGGTGAGGCCTGTTAAGAGACACTTTTAAAAGTTTACATTTTAAGGATGATTTTATAGAGATTAGTAAGCATACTGACAACAAGTTATCTGCTCACTTTCTGATAAACCAAAAGATATATTTCTTTGATACTCACAGCCATAGCTGTTGCTTGCACTTTCTAATACCTGAAATAGTTTAAACCTGGAACTCTCGTGGTTAGCCCAAAGGTTTCTCACCCCAACCGGTCGCAGCAGATGGCCGCCCCTCCCTGAGCCTGGTTCTGCCGGAGGTTTCTTCCTGTTAAAAGGGAGTTTTTCCTTGAATTTGGTCACAGAGAAGATGCTGGACTGAAGACCTCCTACTGATAGCTTTAATTGCTAGCAGAGTTCCATGAATGTCTGTAGTTTCTCATGTTTGTTTGCAAAAGCTTGCCAAATATTGGCCAAGCAGCAGTATTACTAAGAAAGTGCGAAAGAACGAGTTGTGAAGTTGTGCCAGCATGTTTCAAAACTTTTGGTTTGAAGGCAAATGGTCTTCGTTTCTGGTTTATGTCACACTTTTCAAAGTTTCAGTACAGCTTGGAGAGCTTGGACGGTGTTTGTAGACAGATCCATCACTTTCATTCAAATTATAGGCGAAAGCAATATGCAGGTCTTATCTTCCCAGCAACTTTTGATCAACCTTCAGCAACTTGCAAGTGGTCAGGGAGTGCTAAATTATCCCTCACAGTGAGCGGTTGCTAGGTGGTCACTGATCAGTCTGTAAGCCAGGTGCGACTGGGACCTTATTCACTACATCTTACACTGTCAGCAGGATTTTCACATCCAAAATGTCCAAAATGGTCAACAGGTGTGTGGTCTGGAAAATGTCAGTAGAACCACTGCAGGGACAGTGTGGTTTATTTTTGTATCAAAAGGAAAAAGTTTGGAGAACTTAGACTGCTGTCTATATGTTGTGTTTTAATAAAGAACTGACAGTTTTTTGCACTATAGATCTCTCATTATAGACCAAATTCTGATTTTCATTAGTTTTAATTACATTTTCATTTGAGGTTTGAGAGTCATGCACATCATGGGTTGCTTTTTTATTTTAGGCAAAGTACAATATTGCAAATTTACAACATTAATAGAATCAATTCCACCTGTTTCCTCATATAGATTTAAATATGATGTTACTCCAAAATGCATTAAGTTACTTTGTAATTTTATTATTGTGCGTTTTAACAAATGTTTTTTAAAGTTAGCTATTTTTGGAAGAAATGTGATGAAGGAAATTAAATATCCATTACCATATATCCAATATCCATAAAGTGGATTTCATATATTCTATAATTGTAATTCAAATTAAAAACAAAGAAATAAATGAGGAAAAAAGTGAGTTACTAGTAGCTGGTTGTTTTGTTGGGGCCAACAAGAGGCACTTACAAAAGGCAAAAATTTAAGTTAATGACCCTTCTTCCTTTTACAACTCTTAATTCTTCTATATAGATATTGTTGACCAAAAGTTTTGCTACTGTCCATTTTTAACGAGGGGCAAAAGCAGATCTCTGTAAATGTGAGGTGTGCACTGTATTTATTACACAAGATCAAGAAAAAAAGCCTCGTAGCAAGAAGCTGTAGTGTGTTTAGGGCAAAATGAACACCCATTAATGCTACATTTTTCATACTGTAAGAAACCAGAAAGCCTTCATCCTAGGTTTCATGAGGTTTTCTCTGTGCTCCCTTTCAGATCACAGAGAAGTGCAGCTGCCCTAAGCCAACCAGAAAAACCATTTACGTATATCGTGTCTTGCAAATTGCAGTCACATGTTTCAAAAGTGCAAATTACAGTCAAAACTTGCACACTCACACATATATGCACACATATCATTTTCGTAAGCCAGGCCCCAGCAGACAGAGACCCTGCTCTGACCCTGTGGCACAGTTAATCAAGTCCTATTCAACTGGGATTCCACACTAGTTTAGCTCTGTCACTCTTACTTCTATATCTGAGGCATATTTTTTCCCTGCCATATCTTACTCTCGTCTCTTTCTATTCATCCATCCTTTTTCTTTGGCTGTCCACTTTCCCAGTCTTGTTCTATCCTTGTCTATGTCACAACATCTCCATTTTCTCCCTTTGTCTCTGTCATTTTTGTTCCATCAATAAGCTTTGGTTTCTTTGCTATTAAATGCACACACGCAAACAATTGAGACATCAAAGCATACAGTGGCCCAGTTTCAGTTTGGTGCCATATCTAAAATTGAAATAGTTTCCCCCCAAAATGTGGTTGCTGCCCTTCTTTATGTTTGTTGATTTTTTATTTATTTTTTTTGGATGGGCTCTCCTCGCTATTGTTGAGCTTATCTGTGTCTTCTTAGTGAAAGTGTCCCACATGTAATGGAGTTTAGAGTGGATTAGGAGCACTTTGTGAAAGCAGCCAAAATCTTTCATTGCTAGAAAGCCCCTCGTCCTTCTCCCTACCCTCTCCTTCTTATTCCTGGGCACTTTATGATTCCAACACTTTCATCTGCACTGCCATTTCTGTCCTGGAGGGGTATTCTTTATTTGCAGGTGAAATTTTTAGTTAGCAAAACACTTTGGTGGGTTCAGCTGAACCTGCAATGTTTTTCACTGATTTACATTGTGATGATAGTGAGGCACACGTGTGGGGGTGGAGAGCTGATATTAGACTATGGTGGATTTTTAATTTGTCCAATAGTGGGACAGGAGACTTGAGAAAGCTGAATGACACTGAGGACCACACAACAACCAACTGAGCAGAGAAACAAAAACGGCTAGTTAGCAGTTAGCTCAATCATAAACCAATCAGATGCCTGAAAAATTAAAAGTAAATCATGAAATATACTGAAGCAACTGTCAGTGTACCAGGTTGTGGGGAAAAACTGCTCTGTCTCAATGAATCTTTTACACGTGCTTTAGTGTTTTGATATAACTTTTTAGGTGTACACATTAATCTTAAAAATATGTTTACATTATGGCATTCATGAAAAATATCCTGTGGTGTCAGCATACTGGGGTATTTTTGTACCGCCTCACAGCCAATCCCACCATTTTTAGTAGCTGTGTCAAGAACCAGTAACAACTGATTCAGTTAGTGCCAACTGTTTTAATACTGTACTTACAGTAATTATAGCTGGTTTAGTATTTACAGTGCTGTAGTGGTTCATTTGTTGAAACAGTTGATGTGAGGGCAAATGCGTCCAACAAACCGAAGGTTACCGTACTGGTGCGATTTAATTGTTTCTTTATTATTCAAAAAAATAATGAAAATACATTTTTTGTAATGTTAAAATATCTTTAGATAACAAGAAAAAATATCATTTTGGCTGACTTTTTTGATTAGTCTGTCTAAGAGAAGCAGTATACACACAAGTATTATGCTTAACTTAAGGTGTATCTGCATACTATCATTATATTGCAAAGCTTTAAAAAAAAAAATTCTCATTTCATTAATGCTAAAGAATAAAGAAAGGAAAAACAAAAATGTTATTGTTGACACCTGTGTTTTACATATTTCGAATGCCACCCAAACCCAAACTGTACAGGTGGTCTTGTAAACGGTTAACTATGAGTGATTCCATAACCGAGATTGTTGAGGCTTCTTGCTGCTGCTCAGCAAAGGTGGGGAACAGTGGTTTGATTTGAAAGTGCAGTGGCTTAGAGCATAAAGATGGTGGCACTGCCCTGTGGTCGTGAGGCGCGGCACATCTGATAAGACGTGATTTGAGTCAGACGGCATATGCCACTTAGACTTAACACTCGGCTGACTTGCTTTTGTCAGGAGCAGTTAACTGGAACGAGGTCACAGCTCAGCCTTTTTCACTACTTAACCGCCCAGACCAGTGTGAGACCCTGCCTAAGCTAACGGCTCACAATGCACAGGCGTGGACACACACCAAACTGCATATACTGTACTTTCTTTCTAATGATCATACATGCATATGTAGTATTATAAAATACAATAATCACAAGAATACCTTATTTGACCATCAGCTGCACTCAGCAGCATCTTCCAGTAGAAAGATTACATTTATAGATGGACATGCACGGTCAGGTGGTAATCGTGCTTACCTACTTTGCCCTAAAAGCTATATATTTTTCAATAAAAAACAGTGTATAAATGAAAAGCAGCAAGGTTTAACTATCCTCTACATCAAAGGTTTAATTGAAAACATGATGAAAGCTTGGGAGAAGATGAACAAAAGTCCTATTCATACAGGAGTCTCACATCCTCAGAAAAAAGCTAACCACATGTAAAGAGAGAGACAGTCCTTTATTATCAGCCAGTTCTTACATCTTGAACAACAGTACTTCCCCTTCAGCTCTGTCCCGAGCATCCAGACACAATGACATACTGCGGTTATGTTCTTTCTCTGTGAAGAGGACCATGCATTGTCAGCAAACATACTATACATAAAAGATATTGTGTGTTATTTGAAGCGCATACTTTGTCTTTTATTTCGTGGTTTTGCCAGGGTTGTCAACTCATATTTTCTGGAGTTCTATGAAGGGAGAGGTTGCAAGACATCTTTTGAGCTATATGCTCTGGGTGTGTTGGCAAACCGTAGTCGTGCTTCTTAGTATCAAACTCATCAGTGGTTATGTCTGTAGGCTTGAACTTACTGAGAAGACAGACCGTCCCCCGATCACAGACACCGCAACTACCCAAACACATGGAAGGGATTATAGTGGTTGGAACACAGTTCACACTTGCAGTGACAATGAGGAGAATTGTCTGGCTGTTGGGAAAAAGGGGTTCTTTATCATAGAACCATGGCTGGCTACCATTTTCCAGACGCAGTCTGTACCCCTCTGGGTTCTGTCCTCCCACTGAAACCTCGCAGCAAATCCTAAACCAACAACAGACCAGTGTCTCACAGTAAGGCTTTCAAAATACACATTAAGCTCGACTGTTTCTGGACTCAACAACACAAATGTGAAAAAGGTGTAAATGTTTTACAAGAAATGGAACACGCGTTTAATAAATTATAAATGAGCGGCGGCCGTGATGTCATGTGCCACTTTTCAGTACATCGTGTTTAGGCGTTTGTGTTGCTAGGAGCCTGAAACACAGCACATTCAAGTGAAAGAGAGAGAGAGGTGGACCTTAGCCCCTTTCTCTGTGGGAGTAATAAAGGTCCCTTCCACTGCTGTGGTCTTTGATGGACTTTGCATGACATCATGGCTCCATGGCTGTAGAAAAGAACTGTGTGTAAGGTCTTAGGGGAGCAATCAAGGCTCTCTAACGCCAATCAAAGCTTAGATGTGTTAAGGAAAACTTTGAAACCAATTTAGCGCTCACTTTTTCCCATAGCACTATAAAGGTAAAGATGCAGTGCAGTTCTGACGGAATTAAAGCAAATGATTAATACATTGTGTTGATGGGGAGAATGCAGATTTTATAGAAAATAGTTCGACAAAGAGTTACGTTAAAGCCCCTCTCCTTTGTTTGCTTTTTATTAGTGATCTTATTTTTGTTATTTTTTCCATAACTTTTTATTTTACAAGGCTTCAATAGCTGATGGATTGTGTGATAAAGCTTGGGCCTGTGTGTGTTCTGCTTGTGTTGTGCCACACAGGAGTTGGGCCATTTAGGAGGTAGGAGCTATAAGGGATTGAAATGCTAACGTTAGGCTTAAGTTTCACGGTGCAGCCTCATAGTGCAGGCTCTAGACATTGTTGTTTGAATGCCTTGAGGGCACACTTTTATTTTAAAGCTTGAAATAATCCCTTCAGGGCTTTAATTGCATCTGCTGGTGTGATATTACAGCAACTCAATGCAGCCTGTGGACAGACATGTACGCTGTGGTCTGTCTGTGAAGTGTAATGACACTTTCTGTATGACTAATTCTACTTTTGTCACTGCCCAGGCGCCTGTAAAACTTGAAGTCATGCACAGATATTAGTCATTTTATATTTATAAACTCTTTACAGTCCTATAATAAATTATTTACTTCAGCATTCATAACTAAAAATGAAAGATGTGTTACACAAAGAAGGCAAGGCTGACATTTTCTATGAAAAGAGTGTTGAAACAGATTAGTTTAATCTTGCAAATGTCAGATGTTCAGTATCAAACCTCATTCTGGCAGAATTGGTGTTGATCACCCAACATCTTGTTTAGGATTAGGGAGCTAATCAGTCGGAAACAGTCATCAATAAAGTACTTGTTTACTTGTTGTCGGCCATGGAAAGTAAAAGGGAATCCAGTTGCCTGACACTAATACTATTACCCAAGTAAAAGACTCATCATTTAAAAGCAGTTGGATTTGTCATCACATTATCCGCCAAATGGTGGAAAATGGAAATGTAACTAAATGACTTGCAAAACACTGCTAAATTCATTGGTGGTTTTACACTGAAATGGTCTTTAAATTGCTGCCAGATTATGTGTTATTTGATAAAAGACATATAATTTTGTTCATTTTTATGGTGCACGGTAGGAAACACCTAAAAAGCTACACTGATAACGTAATCACTAGAGCATTAATCTCTGGACTGGTGCCTGTCTTGAAAGCAAAAATATGTCTTTATCCATCTCGAAGTGAAATGTAAGATAGTGACCCATCTTTACAACAAAGAGGACATGCCAGTGTACAGTTTTTGAAATAGTTTCTCACAAAGAGTGTGATATGGGAATACTGAATGGCAGACAACTCAAGTGCAAGTGCAGCACATTATTCATACATTTTCTGTAGACATGCATCAGTTGCAATTTTCTTGCCAGATTTTGATAATAAATCTGATAATTTGATAATTCAATAATTTTGAAGTCTGGCCTGCTGACTAGATTAGGAAAAAAAATCCAAAATACATTCAAACTTGTGCCCCCATTTCCTGTTTTTTTTTTTTTTAATTTGATGTCACAACAGTCATTTTAATATTGCAACAAAGAGAACAGCTCAAATAAATCATTAAAAGACTTTGTAGTCACCTACGTTTATTTTCAGTGCTATCAAAATGAGGAAATAGGAAATGATATATTGTTAGATAATTGGCTGTTGGCATTCGCAGTTTACATAATTCAATTTGTGTTTAATTTTTTGTCTTTTGCACGACATATTTCCATCTAGCACAGATATTGCAGTTGTTGTGACATATTTTCCTATATTTAGTTACATTTCTGGACAAGTGCATGTCAAGCTATGACGGATTAGCACAGAATCTTTATCTAAGATTAATCAGCCCATCGCAGCCTGTCAAATACATATGATTGTAGTTGCTGGGTGATCATTTAGTGCATCTCTAATTTTCAATAGTCAGACAGTATTACAGCATGTAGCTCATTTTATCAGTTAGAAATACATGTTTATTCAAAGGTTGCAAAAACTGAGGTTTTTTTTGTTTTTGTTTTCTTTGTTGTTGTTTTTTTCCCTTGGAATAAGACAATTTTATCATTGGCCATTATAAATGTATATATGCAGAGTATTTGCATTCTAGGTCACACACTAATCAAAAAATAATAATTCAAGTGTCATGCTGCATATATCTTCTGAATTTCATGCAAACTCAATCAAATTGATTATTAATTAAAATAATTATTGAAACTAAATTCTGGTGGCTCTGATTAAAACATCGTTGGGTGGCACCAACAATTTCTCTATGCAGGAAACACCCTGGCTTTTGCTGTATGCTCATCAACACCCACGCAAAGCCAGAACGACACACTTACACATGTACATGGAGACCAAGTGATAATGCACGCTTGTGCTTGCATGTAACTCCAGAAATTCATATCCACATAGACACATAGATCCACTCATGCCGTGAACCCACCCCAGTATGTGCAAAAACTCCAATAGATTCCAAAAACACTTAGACAAAATCCATGCCCAGCAGTGCCATTCTGAGGTGAGACAACAGCTGCAAGTTACTGTGTGTATTCCAGCTTCACTGCTTCCACAGCACTGATAGGCTTAATATCCTCTTTTTTTCACTGCAACAAAAGTTTCTGTCAAAACACGCACACACACACACATAAGCTGGCAGTGCTTGCGATGATTCATTTTATCTGCTATGGCACAGCATGGTGCGAGTGTTAGAAACCTCCAAGCTGTCTGGAATAATGTCTGCTTCTGCTAAATTCTACTGGGAGAGAGTAGGGAGAGCGTTTTAATAGAGCTTAGTGACAATAATCACGGAGCTATTTTACAAAAAGACATACTTAGGAAGGATTTATATTTTGTAACCAAAGGCTTTATTTAATGGTTGATAAATAATGTATGTATTCACTTAATAAGCTATTAAAATACATAAATTATGGCCATGTTGTGATCCCATGTGTAAGTGAGGGATCTTTTTTTTATTTTTCATTGATTCCTTTCGTTCACTGAGACTTTTGAGGGAGACTTAATTATTCACTGTTATGCTAAAAGCCTCCATAAATACAAGGTTTCCACATGCAATCACCAAGGCTTCAGCTAAGTAAGCAGTTCAAAAAATAGTCACATTATTGTTTCCTGTTATAACGTTTTGTTCTTTTTGAAATAGGCCAATGCAGTGACTATGTAGGGGTGACTATAATGGTAACACGGTGCTTTTTAATTACTGTGTATTTAGAAAGCTTAATGTAAGTACAATGTAAGTACACATTATGTACTGCAGTCTGTAGAAGCATAAAGTATACAGACATTTTTCCATTACATAGGCCAAAAAATGTCTTTTTGACAGTAATTCTGAGAGTGCTGGATGTAATCATGATGGTCATACAGTGTATACTGTAATAGCTAGAATTTGCCTTTCCTTCCTGTTTCCTCATCCTGAGCATGACTCATGTAATTTGCTGTTACATGACAGGACCTATTCGCAGAGGATCCCAGAGTTCATCCACAAATGACTGCATGAGCTGTGCTGTGCATGTGTCCGTTGATTAGTTTTTGTTATGTGAGCTGTTTGCGTTCAAAAAAAGTGTCTTTAAGATCTCTCATAAGTTATCTAACTGTGGCTAAAGCCCACAGGCTACAGAAGAGGGGTCCATCACCACATCCTCCCTGTGTGAAACCTGATACCCCGTCTCTGTTGATGCATGTCAAGATAGCACTCACACACACAACACAGCGATGAGAGGAAAGTTCTCACTCATTCCACCCATGCTTTGCACGAGTCCCAAGATAAGTGTTCTTTTAGAAGGAAGTGATTGTCACAATGTGTCAGAGGTGAAAGGGGACTCGGGGTTATCATTAGGCTAGATCATTACCTGATCCCCTGTCCTCACCTCTCAGTCGACAGCTGGTTAGACTTCATCTCGTGTCAACAGCAGATTTGTATCAGGTCCACTCACACTTCCTTGCTTTTACATTCTAGCTGCAAATAGTTTCAGTTTCATGCCTTAAAGCAGAAATAAATTAAAGTTACAAAAATTAATAATTCTTAAGCAAAGCACAGTAGAGGGAGCGGAACAAGTGTAAGGAGTGTGATCGGAAACAGTGGGTTGTGAAGTAGAACATTCAGTTCGTGGTCATGTTGTGCCGCTCTTTAATGGAAAACCTTATGAAGAAATTCTATAAGGGCGTTTTTGAAAAGACCCAGTGAAGGTAACTTTCTCTGTATTAACAAAGGTGCCCTTGAACAGCAAAGTAACTGAAGTTCCACATGAGGATTGTGCATTAAGGAGTGGTGCATGAGGATTTGATGTCTCCTTTTGAAGTATCTTTACGAGCAAACTCTGTGCTCTGACTCTCTGAATCGAGCTAAGCTCATCTTAAGCACAGGCCTCTACTGTCTCTACTCTTCTTTCTCTTTTGTCCTGTGTTCGCTCAGGGGACGCTCCTTTCTTTAGATTTCCACCGCCATGTATTGTCATAGAATATTAATAGTTCACAGGAGCTGTTCAGCTGCCAAGAATATTCTGTTATTTCTGTTAAAATGAATTATGAGTAATGTGAGCTGCACTAATACACTTTTTTTTTCTCTTCATCGTTATTTTGTTGAACTATTGTTTTTTTTTTCTTTATGGTTTCAATAATAAAATATTATAATTTATTGTATTGTCATTTATCTTTTTGTAGTATATTTAGTTTTTGAGATCACTGGTTCATGATTGGATTTTTTGTACTTTGTAACTGGAGTATATATTGGTGTATTAAAGGCCATGATGTACTGTTTTTGGCTGCTGTCACATAGTAAAACTTTGGTTTCGCTTAAAAATGAACTGATTGCAGTTTTATTGGCCAATTCCAATTTTTATTTTCAAAATAAAATGAATTATTAAACTACAATTTGTACTGATTTATGTAACAAAGCAAATGTCAGGTGCTTAAATCATTTTCCAGTGCGTTTATTCCTTTAACATATAACAGGGCAGGTGCTTCATTGTCAAATCTTTTCTATTTCTCACTTGTTTCTAAATTTGTGCTTTCATCCTTTGTTCTTACCACATACTTTAGGTTGCTGGCTTGTGTCTCACTTTGAGCTCTGGATAGCTTTAGTTTTAGCCACTTTTCCTTTGTAGTTTCTTTAAAATGCACAGGGGATGATCGGGTATGTGGTTTGTTGGTTTGAGCGTTTTTGTGGTGGTGTGCCATAGATTACTTTGGGTAACTTCCACACTAACATGATAGTGTGTGGCTATAAGTGTGTGTGTGAGATTTACCTGCACCATTGTGTGCATGTTTTGCACCCACAAAATGGACCAGTTCACAAGTGTCCATACTGGAGGCTAACTGGTCGGAAATCGTCCCATGTTGGTCCCCGGAGAATCGATTGGTGCACCTCTAGTTTGTTTGTTTTTTCTTCACTGTAATGAACCACACATATGTGTTGCTATCATGACCCAACATAAAAAAACACTTGTTTGGCACAATGTGTCATAGTGTTTTTGTAATTCCAAACCAAAGTAACACTTATAAATAACTTTTTACGTGCTGTTTTTTATATATTTCCATGCAGCCACTGATACTTTCTGTCGCTTTTCCATTCATATTTGTAGAACTATTAATTCATCACCTTTAGCCTAATGTTTGAATGTTACAGCAGAATGCTGGAGCCAGCAGGTGGCACAGAACATATAATCATGCATATCAGTTCAGTGCAGAATCTGACACCCTCAAGCAGACACAGACCCCCACTGTACTGGATGTATCACTGGAATGCCCTCCACAACATGTTATGTAACACCTGCAGAGAGAGAAAAAATGTGTAATTTAGTTAGACCATTTCAGGTCTCTTTTGTTTTGTACATTGTTCTGCAGGGAATCGTGTGTTACGTTGAAAAGTCTTGGATTTTAAATGACCCTCGTCTGTTTTAAGCTTTCTTGTCCTTAAAGTGTCTCTTTGGTGTCTAAAGAGAGGCTTGTTAGTGGGGTTTCCCTGAGCTGTACACACAACTGGCATACCTCCCTGCAATGGTTCACATACGTGTGTGTGCTGTAAGGGCGGGTGCATATATTCTATTTCCAGAACTAGTCCTGAGCCACTTTAATCTCCCTGCCTTGTCTCCATCGCCATGGGCAGAAGGAAAAGAAAAGTCCCCCCCTAGCCTGCCCACCCCACTGTTGGGGAGCAGTGTTGCTGAGATTGAGTTGCAGGTTCACTGAAAATAGATTGTAAGAGGGAAGAATCTTTTCTGTCAGGGAGAAAGAGGGTTTGATAGAGACTGTCTCAGTCAGGAAGACAGCTCTGTTAGTGCTGCACTCCAGGGGAAAGGACTAGACTCAGGCGTTTAACTGAGGTAAGACCTCATGATGTGGGTTTGTGCATGCATGTGGATAAACTTGCAGAGATGTGGGTGTGTTCACGTGCTCCCAAAGCGATGCAGGTATATCCCTGTATCCTTTTTGTCCTGCAAATTTGAGGCTATATCCAAACTAATCTTTTCTATTTATTTTTTTCTTTCTCACAGTTACCACTAGCATCAACACTAGGTCTTTGTTTTAGGACCCCTTAAACCATGGTGTTCCACAGACTGTGTGACAGGCCCCCTGGTGGGGCATTGAACCTCAGTGGGGAGTTGGGTTTTTGGCTTGCTTGGATAACCAGGGGAACGATATGAAAAGAAGTTCATCTGAATGAATATCATCTAATGATGGAAAACAAACGGGATGTTTTTCTTTTAAATCCAGTTTTGATTTTAGTAAGATTCTGCAAGGATTGGTGGGACTGGTGTTGCAAACTTTTTTGGGGGGTATTTGAAAGTTTGATAAGCTCTGCTATAAGTAGATACACAATGAACACTGACATTTTTTTTTAGCTTGAAAACCAGATGCAAAAATTATACCAACTTTTTCTGGCTGATTGCATCTTGTAAGCCACTGCATATCCTTAATTGATTCGTCACGCTCCTATCACGTGGCCTTATACTGGAAGAAAACAATGACATCAGCTTTGACTCCCAGGAGTTGATTCAGATATTGAATTGCATGCATTGCTGACCTTTAGTGTCCCTTGAAATTCTGCATTGTATTGTGTTTTTCTACAATGTTTCCTTTTTAACCTTTATTTGATGTCTAAAGTACTATAAGAAACTGTGCAGGATGGTAACCTTTTTTTTCCAACTGAGGCTGTCTGTGTGTGCCTCTGTATGCGTGTGTTTGTTTGTGTGCATGGCTCAGGCCAGTGGTGAGTGCCAGGGTGTAAACTAAACATTTCCTTATGGTGAAAGGAGGTTTAGCCTTTTTAACTCACTCATCCCTCCCTCCCAAGTTAATCCATCATTCACACAGCCAAACATTCTAACTTATGTAAGCTATAATTTTGAAATTCAACTCAGTTTCCCAAGTTCCCATGACACCCCATATGTCATGCTGAATTCTCTGGAAATATGTGTAAAATGATGCAGGAGACATCTAGTATTTCCTATTTGATGTGATGGCAAATCACCATGGGCTTGAATATTTCTCTCAATGGAAGCATGGTGTATTGTAGCTTCCAGCAATATGTATGTATTTGGCACAGCTAACATTTTTTTTCAGCATTAAAGAGGGATCAGATTTTAGGGTGTGTAATCTGTTGAAGGTGACATGCCACAGTGGCTTGTATACAGTTTGTGTGCAGTGCAGGTAGTATCTTGGCCGTGTGTACTTGCAATTTGAGTATGTAGTTATTTACATATTTACATATAAGCTGCATATAAAAGTCTTTTTGTATGCATATCTTATCTGCCTTATCTTTATGATACATGATCTGTAAAAATACATAGAGAAATAAAAATAAATTAAACTGATATATTGTCCATGGTTCTAGAGGAGCTTTGTTCCTTGACTTTCTTTTCTTATGAAACATGCTGATGAGTTCAAATATGGGAACTCTGGACTGGAGGGTTGTTGGAGCTTGACCCTTCACTAAAATTCAGTATATCTCAGCTACAGCTCCTTTGATTTTCAGCCCGTCTGTTTCTTTTAAGTTTTCAGTATGATTTTGCTTTTAACAATATGTGGATCAAAAATCCATTTGGTGCTCACCGGGACACACGTGTGTATCCAATAAATGTGATTTTGCAAAAAATCACTTAAAACATTTCTTCTCTTTTTTTTTTTCCTGAAAGTTTTTAAGTCTACCACCTTTACTCGTGTATTCTGAATAAAAACAGAATAATACCCATTTTAATTTCAAGGCATTTTTAGCTAATATTCTAATTAGTTTCATGTATAATCTAAGTGATATTTCTATGAATTGTAGCAATGTAAACCTGAGATTCTGTAATTCCCAGTTATAAAGATATTCCACAGCTACAACTGTAGTTGTGTAACCACTTACCAACATGCATATTAACTCAGTGGCTGTTTGGAATTATAAGATGGCGCCGGTGAGGTCGGCTGCCGTCACGACTGCTCCGACCACTTTTTCTTTGTCTTTGCTTTTTAAGTTAGTTTTCAGCGTTTCTAAATCGGCAAAATCATCACCATTGGGTACATTAGGTATGACAGTGACACTCTTGTTTCTATTGGTATACAATGTACTCACAATTCGAAGTTTTTAACTCCTGATCCGAGCTGGCCGAGTGAGATCTCGAGGGAGAACAAAGGGAAGCGGCGGCGGCCTAGAGGGAAGCGAGCCGGCGTCAGGAACAGGCTGAGAGCTCGTGCACACCGCACACCTCTGCCTAGCATCCTGCTCGCCAACGTCCAGTCACTGGAGAACAAGCTTGACGACCTCAGGGCCAGGATAAAGTTCCAGAGAGACATTCGGGACTGCAATCTCCTCTGCTTCACCGAGACATGGCTGAACCCAGCGGTGCCGGACCACGCCATCCAGCCGGCCGAGTTCTTCTCGGTTCACCGCATGGACAGGACACGGGACTCGGGGAAGTCAAGGGGAGGCGGCGTGTGTTTAATGGTGAACAACAACTGGTGCAACAGTGCGAACGTTGTTCCTCTCACACGCTCCTGCACACCAAATCTGGAACTACTGTCCATCATGTGTCGTCCTTTTTATCTACCTCGGGAATTTACATCGGTCATTGTAAGTGCCGTTTATATTCCACCACAAGCGGACACGGTCACCGCCTTATGCGAGCTGCATGAGGCACTCACACAGCACCAGACACAACACCGGGACGCTGCGCTTATTGTGACGGGGGACTTTAATAGCGCCAACCTCAAACGCGCAGCGCCGAACTTTTATCAACACATCACCTGCCCCACCAGGGGTGAAAGGACACTGGACCACTGCTACACTACGGTCAAGGACGGCTACAAGGCACAATCCCGCCCCCCGTTTGGCAAATCTGATCACGCCGCCATCTTCCTCATGCCAAAATACAAACAAAGGCTGAAACAGGAAGTTCCGGTTCAGAGGAAGGTCGCGCGCTGGACGGATCAATCGGTGGCCGCGTTACAGGACGCACTCGATGACGCAGACTGGGGCATGTTCAGAAACAGCTCCGACGATGACGTCAACGTGTTTACGGAAGCGGTTGTGGGATTCATCGGGAAACTAGCGGATGATACCGTGGAGACAAAGACTATCACAACGTTTCCCAACCAGAAGCCGTGGGTGGATAAAACCATCCGCGACGCTCTGAGATCCCGCACCGCTGCCTACAACACGGGACTCATGACGGGGGACATGGACCCGTACAAAGCCGCGTCATATAATGTGCGGAGGGCGGTGAAAGAGGCGAAGCAGCGCTACGGGAGGAAACTAGAGTCACAACTCCAACAGAGTGACTCTAGGAGCCTGTGGTGGGGACTAAGGACAATAACGGACTATAAAGCACCAACAACCGGTATGACGAACGCGGCCGTGACTCTGGCAGACGAGCTGAACACTTTCTATGCTCGCTTCGAGGCTGCAGCTAAGGTCTCCAACAATGCTAGTGTTAGCGGCGCTAACGGCTGCAGACAGGAAGATACTGCCAGCACCGGAAACGTGCTCGTCATCTCCGAGCATGAAGTAAGGAGAGCCTTCAAGAGAGTGAACACCAGGAAAGCAGCAGGACCAGACGGCATCCCAGGTCGTATCCTAAGAGACTGCGCATACCAGCTAGCTCCTGTGTTCACTGAGATATTCAACATCTCTTTATCTCAGTCAGTGATCCCCACATGCTTCAAAGAGTCCATCATTGTTCCTGTCCCGAAGAAACCCCACCCTGCTTCTCTCAATGACTATCGCCCTGTAGCCCTCACCTCAGTAGTGATGAAGTGCTTTGAACGCCTGGTCAGAGACTTCATCATTTCTTCACTACCAGACACACTGGACCCACTACAGTTCGCTTACCGTCCAAATCGTTCCACAGACGATGCCATCTCTCATCTCCTCCACACATCACTCACTCACTTGGACACTAGAAGGGGGAATTATGTTAAAATGCTCTTCATAGACTACAGCTCTGCATTTAACACCATAATTCCCTCCACACTCACCACCAAGCTGGAGCATCTGGGACTCAGCTCATCTATGTGTCAGTGGATCTCCAACTTCCTAACTGGCAGACCACAGGCAGTAAGGATGGGCGGACATGTCTCAGCCTCCACCACTCTCAGCACTGGAGCCCCCCAGGGGTGTGTTCTGAGCCCCCTGCTGTACTCTTTGTACACATATGACTGTGTGGCCACTACCAGCTCCACCACCATCATCAAGTTTGCTGACGACACCGTCGTGGTGGGCCTGATCTCTGATAACAACGAGACGGCCTACCTGAAGGAGATTAGGAATCTGGAGAACTGGTGCCAGAGGAACAACCTCCTTCTAAACGTCAGTAAGACAAAGGAGCTGATAGTGGACTTCAGCACTAAGCAGGAGAGGAACTACCAGACCCCCGTCATCAACGAGTGCCCAGTGGAGAGAGTGGACAGCTTCAAATACCTCGGAGTTCACATCACGCAGGACCTGTCATGGTCCTGTCACATCAACACTGTGGTGAAAAAGGCCCGACAGCGTCTCTACCACCTCAGACGCTTGAGAGACTTCCAACTGCCCTCCAAGGTGCTCAGGAACTTTTACTCGTGCACCATAGAGAGCATCCTGGCGGGAAACATCTTAACCTGGTTCGGGAACAGCACCATGCAGGACAGACGAGCTCTAGAGAGGGTTGTGCGGTCAGCTGAGCGCACCATCCGCTCCGAGCTCCCTGACCTGCACTCAATCTACAGCAGGCGGTGCTGGACCAAGGCCAGGAAGATCGTGAAGGACCTCAGCCATCCCAACAACAGACTGTTCTCTCTGCTGAGGTCAGGAAAGCGATTCCGCTCCCTGAAGACCAACACAGAGAGACTGAGGAGGAGCTTCTTCCCGCAGGCGATACGGTCTCTCAATCACACCACCACACAGTACTGACCCACACATATGGTTCTTACACACACACTGGACTTTCTGGACTTTGGTTTTGCACAACACTGGTCACTATATTCTTCATTTCCGGTTAATACTTGTACAGCTGCTGTTATTGTGTATATATTTATTTATATTTAGATTTCTTCATACATTCTTATATAGTTCTATATTGTGTATTTTGTTGTACAGTTATTTTATTTTCAACTTTAATTTATATATTTTATCTTATTCTTCCCAGTTAAATTTACCCTTCATTCTAATTTGTGTTGTACAGTTATTTCATTTTTAACCTTAATTTATATTTTATTCCTTCCTAGTTAAATTTACCCTTTTTAATTTTTCATATTTATTTCCTATCTTATTCATAGCCTTTTCCTTTTTTGTTTTCTTTAGGTCACGAGCAGTTGAAAAAAAAAATTTTGAATTTGAATTTGGTTTATGTCCTGTGCGTCTAATAAAGGGCATTGTTTGCCCTGATGTATACTTTTCTATGTTCTTCCATTATGCTCTTAATGTACTTTTGTCAGATGAGTGTAAACACAGCTTAGGGTGTGTTTTAGAGTGACAAAATATGTTAGCCCTGTCATCATAAGATGTAAATGACTTTTCTGTCATTCCTAATCCCAGCAGATATAGACAGGGTTTCTCTGCAACAGTATGAACTTAATTTTAACTCAGAAAGTGTTTGTGCTATAAGACATTTCTCATGTGTGGTAACTTAATAAAAACACATCTGGCTCTGCTCTGCCAATAGTGTTCTGTCTCTCATCCCTCTGTTATGAATGTGCCTGTGGAGAATCTACTTGTCTGACTATATGCAGTTTTCCTTCCCCCTTTCTTACCATCATGTAAAATTACTGTGGTTTTAGCACAGTTGATCAGACTAGTGCTTTTACTTTTTTTCATGAAGTCATTTTTTTCCCACTAATAGCTGGCTTGTTTCTGTTCCATCCAGTATATTTAGTGAATAATTTATACATTTCCCCTTAACGTTTATCTCCTCTGGAAACAGCGTGTAGCTTGTTATAATAATTAGCCTCCCCCTTGCTTTTCACTTTCAGCAGAAAGCAAAGAGGGGTCATTTTTGGATGAATTGTATCAAAGCTCCTTCAGAGAGAGAGACACAGGCAACTATTGAAGTTAGACTTAGGGCTGCAGTTGCGCTGCTGCTAAAACAAATGCTGTCTCTTTATTCTGCTGTACTGTTCAATTTTGCAGTAGAGTTATGCTACCGCTGAACATTTTGGAGCCAGCAGGGCTTGTTGAGAGCATGAATAAAAGAGTTCCTGGGGTTGAGTGGTGCAGGATCCTGCTGCGCCAGATTTAGATCTGAAAATGAGGGGAACAGGAGGGAGGAGAGTGAAAGGGAGAAATGACAGAGGAAAAAAGAGGTGTTGCTAGGGCTGCTGACCATCTATATTACGCATCAGTAGTCTTAATATGGCTTTTGTTTTGTACATTTCAGATTGTTCAGTACTCCCTGAGTGACATGACTCCAGTTTCATGTAATGTCCTTATTGTGTATAATCTTCTTGTTGAATTTGACCTTAAGCTTATGTGATTTATTTGACGGTGCTTGTGCGATTTTGATGTTTTGAGTTTAGCGGGCTGCATTGTGACTTGTCGGCGTGTGTGTTTCTGTGTGTTGATGTTCCAGCTGAACTCTCCAATGAACTCTGTCAGCAGTACGGAGGACATAAAGCCTCCACTGGGCCTCAACGGCGTGATGAAGGTGCCTGCCCAGCCCTCGAGCACAGCTCTGTCACTCACCAAACACATCTGCGCCATCTGCGGTGACCGCTCCTCAGGTGAGTGACATCAGACTGTGATGACTGTCTGCAAAGGAAGCATGAAAATAATTCAATGTCAGAATTGACCTTGTCAGAAATCTTTTTGAGAACTGGTAATGGCTAAGGTTATTTTCACTGGAGATTACTGTTTTTAAAGGTAGGTGTGCGAAGGGGGAAAATCAAAACACAGGAACTGGAAACGTTCACAGAGCACATCTGTGCAGTGAACAGCAACACCAAGTTCACTTGGGAGGATGTCAGTGGAAATGGATGGGGCTTTTTGGACTACACATTTTAGAGAGAAGCTTCAAATTGGAGTATATGGGTTTATAAGAGCCCTACACCTCTGGGATAAGAAGGGGTTTACAAGAGTAGAGGGGAACAAGAACCAGAAACACACAAGAGAAGACCCTGAAATAGGTAGTTACTCAAAATGGGCCTTCTGATGTCTGCCCCCAACTGGGTGCAGTAACATCCAACTGGATGCAGTGATCGGAATGCCATTGTTCATCAACGGATTGATGAACAATGAATGTTGCATCTCCTGCATCTAAAATTTTTAACAGCTGCTTCAACAGTGTGCAGCAGACACAATGGAGTCACCTCTACACTACAGTATTTAAAATTCTGGGAAATTCCCACTAATCATTTAGAACTCCAGATGAGCGGTGAAACGTCTCCATGTAAGTCCATTTAGCACTGCTTAGCACTTAGGTGACTATTTGAACATGTTCACAAATCACTTCCCAATCAGAAATTTCTAAGAATTTTATGCAGTTTTCTAAAAGATTGTAGGGAGACTTGACATGGAATAGATTATTTTAAAAAAATCTAAACAGCTTAGACTGGATAACATTGCACTGTTTCCAATTAAAATAAAACAGGACTACACAGCATCTTGCAAAAGCCTGGGCTCTAACCACATGGAGAAACCTCCGGAGAAGATCCACACATGAACTTCGGTCAGAAAATGGCCCCACAGTATGCTCTGGCAGAACTACATACTGCAGCTTGTTGGAGTGGGAGAGCTTCCTGGAAAGACAACAGTCATCAGAATTCTTTAAAAATCTGGGCTAAATGACAGGGAAGCCAGAAAAAAGCCACTCCTGGAAAAAAAAGCATGTGAGGGCAGCAACAGAAACGCACATGAAAGGAACCTAAATCATGTGGCAAAAGATCATCTTGATTGGATGAAACCTAACCTTGAATCGCTTTTTTACTGAAACAAGAAAGCGCTATGTCTGAAGGCGACCATGCGCAACTCATCATTCATCCCTACTGTGAAGCAGTCAGTACAATGAATAGTGGGACAAGTAGAGGCAGATTTTGGAGTTTCTTAATTTTCATTTCAACACAGTTAGAGTTCAGACACTGGCAAATTATATTCAGATAGAGATACAAGATATATTCTACAGTGTGTTCAGGAGAAACAATGTGGTTTTTGTCTTTATCGTGGAACCTCTTCGGGATATTCGAGTGTGCATGGGAGTTTGCCCAACCAGAGCCTGTTTAGTGGATTTTCAGGAGGAAGCACTGGGAAAGACCTGAAACTAGACAAATTACATTTCTCAGCTATCTTGGAAATGCCTTGGAGTCTCCCTAGAAGGGCAGAGACAGGGACCAGGAAGAAGGAGGCCTGGATGTCTCTCCTTAGACTCCTGGCCCCTTGACCCAAACATGGATAAGCAGTAATGGACGGATGGATGGACGGATGGGTGGGTGGGTGGTCATTTAAGGCTATTTTTTGATTAGTCTCTGAAAGATGGTAACAATAACAATAAAGCAAAGTCAATATAACGTGTTACAAGAAAAGGCATAAAATTCCATTTAAGTCTGGCACCCTTAATATTTCTGTAATCTTTTTTTGTCCCAAATCAAACTTTCTCACGTAGCACTTTAGGTTGCACAATAAATAAAGATTGTAAATAACCTTTTTGGCTTCTCAAAGAACAATAGCTTGCTCCAGAGTTTTCTTAGACATTGGCTATCATTTGGCCAACTTCTAGCTTAACCACCTGAACCACAAGAACATTAACCCTGGGTGAACAGATAACCACGGGTTATCCCAGGAAATGACTCTCACAGCACTCATCTTTGTAGAGTTGTCTTAAATCTCTTTTTTTCCCACACTGCCAACAAATAACCATGTGTTTAATTTTTTTCTGGGGATAACCATGAAAAGTTTGTAGCCTCTGGATAAAGGTGGATATCTAATTCATTGGACAGTTTTACTGTCATCCTGCGTCATTGGTGCTGTGTGCACCCAAGGGGGAAAATCAAAACAATGTTTAATAGCAAGTCATGCTTCATTTAGCTGTGCTCGGGGGCTTTATTTATCTTCTCTGGTGGTCTGACCCAGCAGAGAGATAACAAAGAAACAGTTTGATCAACACTGGAGAAACCAAATGGACTCCATCCGTCATAAATAACAAAAAAGAGCTGTTAGAAACAGGGTCAGACAACACCATATTAGACTGCCCCCCCCCCCCCCCCCCCCTCACATATTCCCTTTAGTGAGCCTCTCTTTTCCTTCATTACCAAAGGGTTAGTAGAAGGGTCTGTGATCATAATTTTTGTTTTGTTCTTTCAAAGTGTTTCCTGGGTATTTCTTTGTGTTATTGTAACCACAGAATGGTAAATAACATGTTCATGAAATCACAGTAAATTCCGCGAATGTGTTGTAGTTGGTAAGGTCATAGGTGTGTACTAATGAAGAAGCAGCAAAACGGCCAACTCAGCTAATTCCATGTGCACTGTGTCACCTTATGTTTCCAAAAAAAGGATCAAAAACTAACATTAAGCAAACAATCTCTTTTCCCTTTTCCTCAGGTAAACACTATGGAGTCTACAGCTGCGAGGGCTGCAAAGGTTTCTTCAAAAGGACTGTCCGCAAAGACCTGACCTACACCTGTCGTGACAACAAAGACTGTGTCATTGATAAACGCCAGAGGAACCGCTGTCAGTACTGTCGCTACCAGAAGTGTTTAGCCATGGGCATGAAGAGAGAAGGTACAGCACATACCGTTGAGGATAATGTCTCACTTTCCTATTTCCTTATCTTTATTAATCTTCCTTTTAAAAGGCTCAATTTTGGGGAAGTGAGTAGCCGAGGAGTACATTCAGAAGTCCATATGATATGTATTTTTGCCATTTCTGTGAGTAGAAATATACTGAATTTTGAGATTCCAGAATTTTGAGGTATTCTGAATTTGGTTTGCACTCAAACTGCTGGTGCGTTTGACACTGGTGCAGAAACAGTATCGGAGTCATTACTTGAAATGAAAGTGCAGTACATAACTGTTGCATTATTCAATATATCAGTTTCACATTACTCATCAGTAATGTGTTAACAATATAACTTAAGCTACACCAAAACAAATCCCTATTCTAATAAGGACACACATACGATCTTTCTTTCAGTATTTATGTATGAACACAAAGCTGAAAAAACAAAGCAAAGTTGAAAAACAGCCCAAAGACACTTCAAAGCAATTGCCACAGCGATTCTACTTTAATTCTATAATGCACAGGCTGAAAAGGAAGCTGCAGCGCTGCAAGCGTGACTGCTCATCACTGCCTTTGTTACCTGTTGAAGTCTAGGGCCTGACTGCTGGGCTGGGGCCAGCACACATATCTGGGCTTTAGCTTTGCGTTAGCATGCTGGCTGTGCAGATTTTTGCAAAGAGCCGAAGTTATGTTAGTAGTACAAAGCTGTTGTTTGTTTCCTGGATGCAGTAATGTCCATCTTCCACTTCACCATTTTTCTGCTTCTAGCACGCAAACTGAAATGATCTGATTGTAGCACAAGTTCACAGGAAAAAAAGAAAGTTTGTTTGATGTTTTATGTTTCCGCCTTTCTATCTGCCTCCCATGTAGATAGCTGAAGAACTTTTAGTAACAACGTCATTTTAACTTTAATCTAATGATAGAATTTAGTACAAGAGCACGTTACATTACTGTTACTGAAGAATGTGATTTCATTATATACATTACTTTGGAATGCATTACACCCAACACTGCACACAAATACTCATTTAAGCTACGACTTCATTAACGACAGAGCTTTCAAAATACCCTAGAAGTTGACATAAAATACTTTGACATGTCAAATGTAATCCTTCCTTTTCTTTGCAAAGTTTCCACTTCTTATAGGCCAAAGAAAACAAAAAACAGAATACTTTGATAAACTTGGCAAGTGATGCAGAGCTGCAAAGACCAACTGTATCTCACCCAGCAAGCGATGTCAAGGGTAACTGACGTCATATGTTAGAGACGCATCAAATTTTTAGAAAACCCGGCATCTCAAATGAGAGAATTTTCTGCTTGCAGCATTAGTTTTTTAGAATGCATTCATCTGTTCAGCGCCATGAATCAAACATGGCTGTGAGTGGAAACCAAATGAGGGTTTGTGAGAGCAGGCAATCCACACAGAGACTTCAGCAATGTAGACTGAAGAAAAACATTCTCGGTTAAACTATGAAACTATGCGAGTTTATGTTTCCTGTATTTCCTGGAATCCTTTTTTGTCTTTTTCTCCTTCTAATGATTTTTGGAAATTTACATGTGGTGTGGGGAACAGCTTACCTAGTTATTGTAAGCCACCTCATTTTTCACACAGTGCAAAAGATGGATGCTGTACTTATGTTGCAAGATATGTGAAGTTTAATACTCCAACTGAGTACTCCAACTGGATGATGTCTTGTAATTGCACAGCACGATGAAAAATTTGCACCACATTCCTAAAGTTATAAGCTGCTGATGGTGTGCACATAATGCTGTCCTTTTGGAAGACATTCAAAGATTCTATCAGCCACATGGGACGAAATATAGGGCCTATTATTCGAACCCAGTTTAAGATCATTATTCAATTTCTACCATTATTCAGTCATTTTTCAGTGTTAATGTTATTTTAAAAGGAAACCATTACCTACACATAAATAGATATTTATTTTACTGGGACTGCAGACTTTGACCAGAGACTTTGAGCTTTAATTCAAAAGGTTTAACAGAAGTTTTCTTTTACCTGTTTAGGAATTACACTTATTTTTTTCCATAGTCTCCCATTTTCAGAGGCTATTAACATGGACTGGGTCTGTGCAAATGCAAATCCCATCTTTCTTGAAAACAGAATCTTCAGCTCCATCTCCTTTTTTCTTCTAAATCAGACGTTGGTCTTTAAGACTAAAAGATTTAAACGTCTGCAGTCAATCTTTGTCGGGGTTACGGCATAACCGACGTAAGTAGCTAACGCCGTTGCCATCATTCATGCTTCATTTCCGTGGTGTTAATTGCCTTGTGGTCGAGCCCCAGTGCTTTATATGTGGTGCCAGCCACCATAGAAACAAATAAACTCACAAGACTTTTTTTCCCCACCCTCTTGGGTGCCAATTCTTTGTTGTTGTTGATTTTTTTGAAGCAAACATGATTTTCCACTTCTTTGTACTTCCAATAATTTTGGCAATTTCCCTCCAGGGATTTGCTGACATCTGTGAGTTCTTATATAAGGCAGTGATTATTAATCTCTCTGATCCTTTCAATAATGACAGTAAAAACACTGACAGAAGTGCATAGAAGGACTCCATAGTACTGAACAGGTGAATGACAGTCACATGGTAGTTGTTGCTGTTATAGCACACAATGAAATGAAGACTATCAAGTTCTGAATTGGAGCAAGAAACAGATGTGCTGCGCATAGAGTTTCTAGCTATTTCTCATTTTTAACCCTCATCCCTTGTCGGGCTTTTAATATTCACATCACACAAACATAATTACAACACTTAATTATTCAATTTCACGTGACTATCTGGTGTCGTTGTGTTTGGATAATAATTACCTTTTACTTCCAAGTATTAAATAGAAAACCACCCCAAACAAATACATAATACAACTTAGAGAAACACTGACTCTTCAGTTCTCATTGAGATTCTGGGATTCGGTTGCACTTCAAACCAATGGATTTTTTGGCTGCAGGTTTTAACCTGACTTATCTTGACTTTGGGGTGAACCTGGGTACTCTGGGTTCGGCTTTGTTGCCCGTAATCGTCCTTGTTCAAAGGAGAATCATTTTGATGATCCGTTTGTGTGCTACACTTTATTCCCTCTGTTTTACCAGTTCTCAACTTTGCCTTTTTTTGCATTTCTTTTTCAGAAATGGATTAATGGCACATCTTGAAACATGTGTCTGCTGCATACTGCCAAACCTCACCCATGCACTTGTTTTTATATCAAGTTCTCATGTCATCTTCAGCTTCTTTTTTTTTTTTTAATATGGCTATATTGGCTCAAAGCAGTTCAAGAAACCCAGCAACACAACGTGAACACTGAATTGACAGATAGCTTTTGTAATTCATTATGGAGCAGCACAGTAAAGCGTCTCCAGGGAAAGCTCACAGTGGGGTTGAAAGTGGTTCTGTTGTCTGAGGGGAGGAAAAACATTCTGTGAGGTGTGAATTTTAACACTCCATCTAGGTGTTAGAAATATTAGCCCTTTCAGCAGTGCTGTTAAGCACTCTTTTGCACGTTGAACAAGCCAGTTACTGCCTTTCTTCATCAAAGCAACCATGTTTACTGAAAAGAGTGCATAGATTACACTACTTGATGCTTGGAGATGGCTAAGAGATCTAAGGATGCAAAAACAGCAGCATGTGTTAACCAGGTGTCTGTGGGTGGTTACTGAAGAAAACACAGTTAATGAGGAGAATAGGTTTCTTCTTTTCATTGGTATGTTTTGGAGGATATTCTATCTAAGGCCATTTTTTCCTGACCTTTACTTGGCCTCCCATCTCCTCTCTCTTGTTTTTATTTATGTCATTGTTGGGCTCTTTATTCCTTTCAAGGATATTATCATTTACTGCCTTCTGCCTCACTTGCAATGCTGCCTAAGCCTCCCCATGCAGCCCGGGGGGCTGTGGTTGGAGAACATGGCAACAGTAGCCCAAAAGGCTGAGCGAATCCACAGAAAAACAGGATTAAATGAATTTATGCTCTCCCAGTCAGGAGAGTAGAGGAGGAGGAGGGGAGAATAAAGCTAACATGATTTCAGCCCTCCTCACCTCTCCCTGACTCCAACACAAGTATTCTACCCTTGAGCTGACCTCCACTGCCAGACAGCAGTTCCTCTAAAGTGGGGCCCCTTTCCCTCTCCTCCTCTAACAACCCCTGCTTTCCTTTCCCCCCCACAACAAGACCACGGCCTCTCTGATTCGGGACTTGGAATAGAAACCAGAGTAAGGGAAACTCAAGAAGACAGATCTTCAGTCAGATCTGAAACCCCATTGTGTGCGATAGTGTGTGTGTGTGTGTGTGTGTGTGTGTGTGTGTGTGTGTGGCAGTGCAGCTCTCCAGGTGTGTGTATATAAACCTGCATGCTGACTTTAAATTTCCAACAGCCCTTTATCACAAAACACATTATGTCAAGAGCTTTTTATTAATCCATGGCTGGAAGAAAAACATGTAAAAAAAAAAAAAGCCACAGTACTTTTTTCGGTGGTGTTTTGAATTAAGTGAATTACAGCCCTTTGAAAAGACGGAAAACACACAGACATGCGTCTTTTTCATTCTCACTTGAGGGTGGAGGTGCGGTTTCTCTTGCCTCGGCCGCAGTGAGTCTCTGTGTCTGCTCGGCACACAAACCATTTCCTGTGTCTGCTTGCCAAGCCAATCGGATGACAGAACCAGCACGGTTGCGTTTGAATGTGTTTTTAGACACGATAAAGTCTTCACTGATTTGTGCTGAGACTTTTTTTTTTTTTTTAGATGTTCTGGCTTCCATTCATGGTGTAACAAAAGAGTGACAGGCCAAATGTTATTTATTTATCTAGAAATGATCTGTGTATGTCAGTGAGCACTGCGTAAAGAAGACTTATCTTTGATAAGGAAACTGGAAGATGTCCTTGGACATTTCCATGCTGCTTTGTTGTACATAATGCAGACCCAAGGTCTTTCTGTTTTCCATCCTCACTGCTGAAGCAATTATTGATGATTAAACTCTCTCGGCTATGTTTTTGCTGGCATTGTACATTCGGAGTTATGAACTATTCAGTTGCTTACCAAGATGCACTTAATGTCGAACACTAAATTACAGACTCAGGCAAGCACGAGCAGCCATGAACAAGCACCAGATATGTATTTAGTTCACTACCGATGTAGAGCCGAGTGTGGACAATTATTCCACACTCACAAACGCAGCAAGAATTCAAGTAATTAATCAAAGGGGAAGATTCAGCACTGAAAACAGACTCAGGCTAGATGTTTGTTCACTAGTTGCAGGACTTGCAGTGCACAGTTTATTTATCACATTGAACCAAACTGTGAATGTGAACCAAAACAGCTGCTAAGCTTCACAGTCAAAACCCTATTAGCTTGCATTTTTCTTTCTTTCAAAGTGTGTTTTTGATCACATACTGACCTTGTAAAACAGCAGTAGTGACCGAAACCAGTTTTGTTACATGCAGCCGTTCAGGAGGAGCGCCAGCGAGCCAAGGAGAAAAATGAGAACGAGGTAGAGTCTACCAGCTGCGCCAACGAGGACATGCCCGTGGAGAAGATCCTGGAAGCCGAGGAAGCAGTAGAACCTAAAACCGAGACCTACATCGAGACCAACCTCGGTGTGCCATCAAACTCGGTGAGTTTTTTTGTGTAATGCAGATTCAGATTATATGATTTTTATGTTTATATTTACACTCATAGGAGCACACACAGTGATTTATCTAGACTTACTTTGGATGGTGGGTCAGTTTTTCCACCTATTTAGTTCCCTCCATTTGATACCGTGGTTACTGCTTTGAGTTCTTTTCTCGTTCTCAGTATTTTACTCACTTGACAGGATGATTATCTGTCAACTGTTTCATCTTGGCTGGCTTCACAGCTTCAGTCACGATCACCTGAAGACATTCAGTATTCCAATGGTGTTCTCAAGAAAACCAAACTCATCCAACTCATTCAAATGTCCAGACTGAATAATCTCTCAGTTTAACTGGTTTGGGTTCATCGCAACTTGAGGATGTGAACTTATTCAAATATTTCTCCTTCCTCACCGATTAAACCTTTATCATGCTTTCCATGTCTGTGAGTCTGCTCGGTTCCACTTGTGTCCAAGTGCCAGAAATTTGATCATCGGACGTGACCGTGAGGGTCCGTACGGACTTCCGAGTGCCCGTCTATTTTTTGTGACCTGATGGACTTTTCTGCAGAGAATTTAGTTTACAGCTATGCATGTGCTCCAGTCGGTGGACTTCAAAGAAATATAACAAATATAACTACCGTACTCTACCGTTTCCAGCTATCTGCGTCCATGCCAGCAATGGAATATAATCAACGCATTATCCAAACTAAGCAGTAGCAGGAGGAAGGGTTTGTTGCAGTCTGGCTAAAGTGAGTGAGTTCATGAAAGATTGATGTGTCACAATCATATCAGAGTTTCTCTTGGTCCAAAGCCAACTTGTGTGTGTTAATGGACACCATAGGCTTGTTTTCTTTGAATAAGCGAGACCCATCCAGTCGTGCACTGTTTAATGATATAATACATTTTTCTAATTCATTTAAGTTAAAATAACTGGCAATTTTTATTGAAATTGTCACTTTAAGAATAACAATACTGTGAATGCTTTTCAGCATTCACACTAATTAGTAATATGCACCATTGTTATACCGGTGGTACTAGTCATACTTAACTATTAATTTCTGATTAGCTGGAAATTAGTTGTCAATAAAAATGCCTTAGCATTAAGCACAGGTTGATTCATTTCTAGATCTCCTCTACTGTTTAAATTATTGTCAAAATGTCTTTTTTATTGCATTTATTGCTTAACACTATTGTTTTCAACATCTTGACTGGAAGCTTGAAAAACACAACATCTGTGTTCTGACTTCTTTCTTTCTTTTGTCATTTTCTTAAATGTGAAAGCTTCCCAACAGCTTTCACTTAGGAGCTCCTAGGTATTGGACAGTAAATACAATGAATCTCAGTTAAAAGGCAACTTAAAATCTCTGCATATGCATGCTAAATACTAAATGTAGTGGTTTGCAGTTAGTATAAAAGAGCTGTTCACTTTTAGATTTATGGCTTATGAGTTATATTTTAGAAATTTATGCTTCAAAAGACTCACTGGAGCTGCTCCACCATTGTCCACAAGTTGTTTTAATTCTTTCCATGTGTGAGTGCTTCATGTATTTCAGTTCTGCAGTGAAGAGTGCCAAACATATAAGTCAAGTCAGATTTGCCTGCATGTGGATATGCTTGCTGTAGTAATGTTTCACATCAACCATGTTTCAGATAAATTACACATTTTAGTTCCCTGTTTTTTAAAGCTTGCGGCTGTTTTTCTCATCTACCTGCTGCCTGATGGTAGACATGTTACTGAATATCAAATATAAATACCTTTGTTATCTCCTTCGGGGCTTTTTAGGTTACCACTTGTGGACTCAGGAACTAGCTTACCTGGTCTATTAGCTCCTTCACTCAGCTGTGTGTTTCCTCATATATGCCCCTTAGTATCAGCTGGGCACTGTGGGCTGTCTTTGACACATTGGCGACTAGGAGTGATGAATAATGCAACAGGCAGACTGTTCCTGAAAGCATACCACAAAGCCTCAGCTTTCTCAGGAATTCTGCTGGGAAACATGGGAAACAGAGGAGCTGTGCAGAAGCCTACCAAAGGAGGCGGGGAGGGGGGAGAGATGGGAGAGTGAGACTGAATGAGGGAGGGAGAGAGAGGGGACTTCTTCTGGGATTCATCTGCTTCGGGGGAAGGAAATGTCTTGTGAAGTAAAGGTAGAAATGTGAAGGCTGTTATGTGAGTAAATGGGAGCTATTTTCGGGGGGCCAGATGGAAATGTAGGACATGAGCGTTGGCATTATAGGGAGAGGAAGGAGGAGTAGGGATTCATGGGGGAGCGGCTAGCAGCTCAGACATACTAATGCACTGAGTGTTTGGGCTCTGCCACGCTGGGTCTCTCGATGCCCGCTGCCTGCCCAACACCAAGAGGAAGATTTCTAAGGGCCTCCACAACAGATTAGAAAACCGCAATGAAAGTGTTTAAAGGCTTGTTTTAAATGTATTCTTTGCCAACTCCTGAGCAAAATCATATTGGAAATCATATGAATATGCTGAAAATAGTTTTAAAAATTAAATGTAATGCATTACACCGATGAATGTATCAAAGGCAATTTGGGATTCAGTATTCTGCCCGAGGACACTTTGGTCATGTGAAGTGAAGGAGCTGGAGATCAAACCACTAACCTTTTTATTGGTAGTCACCTTCCTTTACCTTCTAAGCTACAAACAGATATCTGCCTGTTAAATACACAAATATTCAGGGTCATCAAGGGTCAAGAGCTTTTTGGTTTCTTTTTGTTGTCTGTTTGTAGCCAAAGTTTAATCGATGCATGGAAATAAATAAAATAAATGTCTGCATTGAAAGCAAGACAGAGGAAAGGTATTTATCGAAATATAATCTCACGAATATTAGCTATTGTTAGAGATTTAAATATTTATCAACTGAATCTTCTCTCATGAGCAGTGAGTAGCTAATGGAATAGAGAGTCCAATATCCTCACGCTGGAAGCCGTGAAAAATCCCCACTGCCCCCAGAGGCAAAGTCATCATACTAGTCAATTGGCTTAGCAAAAAGATAAAGTGTAACAGAGTCTAACAAGGCTAAACACTGTTGCCAGAAGAATAAACAGAAGTTGTTCTTTAATTATCTTCAACCATAAAAAATCTTTCATAATGCTAGCTGTGTTTGCACTTAATGTTACCAAGCTACTGTAAGATATATGTGAATATATATATAAAAGTGGTACAGGGCTTCTTCATGATGATGAAAGCAGCGGAAAACCTCACAAAGGTGAACTGGATTCCAGGCTATTGGTAGGAGATGCCCAGCAACAATTGGTGTCACTCAGTTTGTCCACCAACCAAGTATTGGTAGCCTGGGCTGTGGTGGGCATTTAAAATTCTTAGCCACTACTGTATATAAACCCTAAACCAGGACATTAAGTATAGCTGGATATGACGAGGAATAAAAAATGAAATATAATTTTGTTTTTTGATTTGAGTGAGCGGATCCTTTAATTGAAGTGAAGCCTGCAATGTTGGCAGAGGCTTGGCATGCATTCTGTCCTGACCACAAGGACTCCTCTGCTATCCAAATGCTGTTCCCCTGCCTCCCCCCTACCAGGTCTCCATTGAGAACCAGTGCTCCATGTTGTAATTAATCACATGACCTGGGTCATGAGTGTACACCATGAATAGGCCACCGCCACTGTCTAATGGTCGGGGTCTGGCCAAGCTGAATAAGGTGTGTTTATCTCATGCTGACCTAGAACAGGAGTTAAACAGTCGTTAGTAATATGCCTTTAGTCAGTGAGAGAGAGGTCTTCTTCTAAGTAGGAAGGGCAGAGGGGAAAATGTTATCATTCACTAATCCTTAGGGTTTACTTCCATTTTATACATCCCATTTTCTTTCTTTTTTGTGTTATTTCTTGCTGTTATTTCTACTATATTTGAATTACTTTATGGAGAATTTTAATAAAAGGTCTTATCTTTCTGTTAACTGTAATTATGACATATGAAGAAAGGCTTTTTTTGTTGTTGTTTTTTTTTTTTTTTAAATCTAAAAAGTGGGACACTTGAGTAATTCATTTTTATCCTGATCTGTGTGAGTACCCAATTTTCTCTCTGTTGTCACTCTAGTACAGTGTGGTTCAAGCACAATAATGAAAGACTGAAGAGCAAATCTTTTGTCTCCCCATGAAAATTTCATAGGGAAGAATGCAAGTTGCTAATCGACCGCAGCAGTGGAAGGGTGTCTTGCTAGAAACACTTTGATTTGCCTGGATTGCAGACAGTTTTGTTTGTGGCAGACGTATAAAAAAAATGCCTAAATAAGCTACCCCCCCCCCCCCCCAAAAAAAAACAAAAAACAAAAACAAAACCCAAAACAAAAAAACAGTAAATGTCCGTTTATGACCTTACTCTCTGTGTCAGGTGGGTTTTTTGGTGTTCTTGCTGTTTTTCCTCCACATTTTTTGCCACTAATCTCCAAATTAAAAGAAAAAGTAGTCTTTCTACCTAACCTGTGAGATATTTTTTTTTTTTTTATAACTGTAGAGGTTATCCTTTCATGGGTCAGGGGCTGATAACATCCTAAAGTCCACTCTTTGGCTTGAACAGTAAGTACAGTAGATGTAATGCTGTACTTAGATGAATTGTTTGAGGAAGTTGTAAGCCCCTCTCCTCGTCATCTTCACAGACGGTGACAAAGAAACCAGGTCAGTCTAAACACAGCTAAGATAGCCATGCAACATTCATAAGGTTTGCCATGTTTAACGAGAACCCTGGGACTTGTATTCTTACGGGGAGCGGTGGCTCAATTGTGGCGCACGCTGAAGCCCCCTGTGGTTTTTATTTGTTTTTTGGCGGGCTGTGCCCTTTGGAATGAATTAACCGGATCTGTTTATGTTTTGGGGAGGAAGCGCAGTTCACGAAAACTGTCGTACTGAGCTGCGGCGTCCACATCTCCCACGGAGATCAGATGCTGAAATATTCATAAGGTGCCTGTTTTCTTTCTCTCCCTGAAGAAAAAAAAACAAGATGACTTACAGTTTTCAAAACAGTGTAGGCTTTGTGTCTGGTTTAAGTTTTTCAGATTTGAGCTGCGTATTTGTGATGCTCTGCAGTCAGTGTGTTAGTTTCACACCGCAGGGAGGGAATGTAGTGGAGAGGATGGGATAGTCTTTGCCCTGTGTTTTATAAAAGGAGAATGTGAGTGAAGAGATATTTTCTCCTTCATCTTGAGCTAATCTCCTCTGGAGAGCTGCAGTTGATGTCAGGATCCTCCTAGCTTTTAGCATCGATCTGTGGGATTTGGAGGAGAAGTTGGGGAGAAGTTGCTAACTGTTTTTGTCAGAGGGCGAGTTCATGTGGAGCTACTTAGAATTTAGGGATGCTGACTTGATTTAAAATTATGCACAAAAGCATGTTCACAAAGCCTTTGTTTACACACACGCATATCAAGAGTAGCATGTGTACTCTTGGGATGGCTGTGAATTACTTGTCAGAGAATGGCAGTATTGTTGTGGATTTTTTTAACCCAAAGCCCAGATGGAGTTACAGTTTACTGAGTTAGTCATGGAGCATGTATGCATTGCATTAGTATTCTACCGCTACTCCCCAAGGGTCAAAGAACAATACTTTTGAATCAAATGTGACAGGACAGTTAAGGAGAACAAGTCCTTGTCTTTGCAATTTTGCATTCATTGCATGCAGAAGTTGTCTTCTTCTATAAAGAACACACTTATCATTAGATATACATTAGCAGATAAGGATCAAATCTGGCTTTGTTTTCACCTCAACTTCAGTTTGTATGTTAAAAAAAAAAGCTCTAAATAAAAGACATGCATTTATTTAGGCTCATACCATTATTTTGTTGACTAAAGCTAAAAAGGTGCACACATTCTTTTCCCTTTCATTTTTTTGGTGAGCGGGGAACGTTTGTTTTCAGGAATTACATTTTGAATGCTGCGTTGTCTATCAATGGACAAGTTTTTTTTGCTCTTGGTGCAGCTATGACAACTTCTATAAAAGCAATTTTGGCAGTTTGCCGGTCTGGAGCTTTCAGGTGCGTGTTAACACAATACCACAGTCTTCCCAGTGGGGAGCAGACGTCCCAGCAAAATCACCCCAAGGGCAGATGATGCACTGCACAAAGATCTCAGACAGGCCTCAGTTAGCGTGCTAAATGTTGAAGTTCATAACAAAAGACCGAACAAGTATGGCCTCTTCACTCTTCAAAGAACATGACAGAATGGCTTAGGTCCGTGAGGTTGCAACTGAACAAACCTCGAGATGAAAACCCCAAGCAATGCCATTTGGACAGAGTGTTTAGCCATAATGCACAGCATCACATTTGGTGAAAACCAAACACAACACCTCATACCAACTGTCAAGAAAAGAAGTGGAGGCATGATGATTTGACCTGGGGACCTTTCTGTCCTTGGGTCAACGATGAACTCACGATGAAATGTGAGGCCATTTGTCTGACTGCTAGAGCTTCCGGTTATGTGACCAAAATTTGGTCGTATATAACTGGCCAGCAACAAGACCACAACAGATTGGCTGAAAAAAAATATTTCAATTGTTGCATTGGCCCACAAATCTGTGGAAATATCAACTCAACTGAAATATTGTGGTGGGACCTAAAGAGAGCTGTGCATAAACAAATGCTCTTAATGAACTGCAGCAACGTAGTGAAGAAAGGCAAGGCAAGGCAAGTTTATTTGTATAGCACAATTCAACAACAAGGTGATTCAAAGTGCTTTACAGAGACATTAGAAACAAGAACAAATAAAAAGCATGATTTAAAATTGATTAAAACAAGCAAATAACCTAACTAACTAATTAACAAACAAACAAACAACAGTATATAAAATCAAAACAGATAAAATCAGAACAGTAGATAAAATCAGTAGTTAAATGTAAGTTTTGAAATTTAAGCTTAAAAGTGTGGATTTGGTGCTTTATTCAAATGCAGCTGAGAACAGGTGAGTCTTCAACCTGGATTTAAATAAACTGAGTGTTTCAGCTGATCTGAGGCTTTCTGGGAGTTTGTTCCAGATATAAGGAGCATAAAAGCTGAATGCAGCTTCTCCGTGTCTGGTTCTGACTCTGGGAACTGATAAAAGACCGGATCCAGATGACCTGAGGGATCTGGATGGTTCATACTGGGTCAGGAGGTCATTGATGTATTTTGGTCCTAAACCATTCAGAGCTTTATAGACCAGCATCAGAACTTTAAAGTCTATCCTCTGACGGACAGGCAGCCAGTGTAAGGACCTCAGAGCTGGACTGATGTGGTCCACTTTTTTGGTCTTAGTGAGGACTCGAGCAGCAGAGTTCTGAATGAGCTGTAGTTGTCTGACTGATTTTTTAGGTAGACCTGTAAAGATGCTGTTACAGTAATCAAGCCTACTAAAGATGAATGCATGGACTAGTTTTTCCAGGTCCTGTTGAGACATCAAATCTTTTATCCTTGATATATTCTTGAGGTGATAGTAAGCTGACTTTGTTATTGTCTTAATGTGTTTTTCTAAGTTTAGGTCTGCATCCATCACTACACCCAAATTTCTCGCCTGGTTTGTGGTTTTTAGATGTATAGATTGAAGTTCTCTGGTGACTTGTAATCGTTTTTCTTTGGCGCCAAAGACTATTACCTCAGTTTTGTTTTTGTTTAGCTGGAGAAAATTGTGGCACAACCAGTCATTGATTTCCTCAATGCATTTACCAAGAGCCTGTACAGGGCCTCGGTCTCCTGGTGACATTGTGATATATATTTGTGTGTCATCTGCATAGCTGTGATAGTTATTTTGTTGTTTATAATCTGTGCCAGTGGGAGCATGTAAATGTTAAACAGAAGGGGTCCCAAGATGGAACCTTGGGGAACTCCACATGTGATACTTGTCTGCTCAGATGTGAAGTTACCTATTGATACAAAGTATTTCCTGTTTTCTACGTATGTTTTGAACCAGTTTAGTACAGTTCCTGAAAGACCTGTCCAGTTCTCCAGTCGTTTGAGTAATATGTTGTGGTCAACTGTATCAAATGCTGCACTGAGATCCAGTAAAACTAAGACTGACATTTTTCCACTGTCTGTATTCAGACATATGTCATTGAACACTTTGGTCAGAGCGGTTTCAGTGCTGTGGTTCTGTCTAAAACCTGACTGGAAGGCATCGTAGCAATTATTCTGTTTTAAGAAGTAACTGAGCTGTTGAGAAACTGCTTTTTCAATGATCTTACTTAAAAACGGGAGATTTGAAAGGACCCAAATTCATCCACGATGATGTTGAGAGGTGTTACTTGAAGTCATTTCTGCCAAATGTGGTTATCAGCATAATTACACAATCATTATTAGAAGCACTACTGTGAGCACATTGGTTTACCTTTTTACAAAGCCGTTCCTGGTGCTGTGATAAAGTCCTCTTTGAGCTCCTAACCACTTGCTCTGTAGTAAAGTGTCAGTGGAGCCTCTCAAGGGCCTCTTGAGCTCTACTAGCTGTCAGAGAGGCTGATTTGTGTTTTGGCTAAAAGGTCCCCAAAGAAAGAGTCAGCTCAGCGAAAGTTGTTTTTTCACTGACAGCTCTCTGCAGGTATTTCCTCCACAAGCTGAGACAGAATCACTGTTTGTTTTTTCACCGTACCTCTTTAGAAGATATTATTCACGGCGGGCACTCATGTTGGTGTCAGTGTGTGTGTGATTACGTAGTTATAGGTACTGTGCCATGAAAAAAGCCCCTTACTGATTTCTTATTTTTTTTGCACTTTTGTCACAGTTACATGTTTCAGATCATAACACAAATTTTAATATTAGACAAAGATATACTGAGTAAATACAAATGGAGTTTTAAAATCAATATTTTAAATTTACTAACCCTTTAAAACCTGAACCATGAAATAACTGCCAGAAATCTATAGAAAATCTCTCTACATAAATATATATAAAAAAATATTTGATATATCAAATTTTAATCTGCATATGTATGAGTTTTAATTTGTATTACATTTGCTACATTAGCCATATTTTTGCAATTTAGTCATTAAAAATGTGTTAAAAAATGTGTTATGCCAATTATATTTTATAGGGTTAAAAAAGTCACGCTGATGATATAGAAGTCTCAAAAACTCACAAAAACACATGCATCAAATACAATACGCTTGGCTTTAAAAGGTTAAGGAAATCGAAACCTTCCTTGCACCATGTGAAAAAGTAATTGCCCCCTAAACCCTAATACCTGGTTGTACCACCATTGGTAGCAAGTGTGAGAAATATGCAAAAGAACTAAAAAATCAGGAAGGGTGGGGAAATACGTTGTCATAGCACTGTAGCTCAATTATGCCCTAGCACAAGGCTCTCAGCCAAAAGACACAAAGCTGTAGCTTGCCTCCACCAGTGTATGAATGTGAGAGTGAATGAATAGTGGTATTGTAAAGCGCTTTGGGTGCCTTGAAAAGCGCTATATAAATCCAATCCATTATTATTATTATTATTATTAAGCTAACATTTCAATCTTATTTAATTCACACTGTAGTTGATTTTCTGACTTATTTTAACCTGTTCTATCTTTGTCTCTCGTCCCCTGCAGCCCAACGACCCAGTGACAAATATCTGTCAAGCAGCTGACAAACAACTTTTTACCCTGGTTGAGTGGGCTAAAAGAATCCCCCACTTCTCTGAGCTGCCGCTGGACGACCAGGTCATCCTTCTACGAGCAGGTCTGTCGAGCTGACTTAAGTATTTTGCATGATCTAACCAGCAAACAATTTGCAGTGATTGGCAGTGATGATATATAATTAACAGGATATGGGTTGGAATCAATGGTCATTGTTATATGAATAAATTGAATCAAATTTGCTGGTTCAACAAACCACTGATTACTCAGTGTAAGATGTATTGTATTATGCCCACTGACTGTGTATTAAAAAGGCAAGTAATTGCTGCTGTTTAAAATAACAAGGATTAAACAAAAATAAAAATAACAGAATCACAGGACATTGTTTTCATTGTTAAATAAGTCACATTTGTAGATACAACAGATGCCCATGAACATTAATAATATAGTCAGAAAAAAAGAGAACACTGGATACCTCTCGGTCATGTGACTGATGCAAGAGACAGACCCAGAGTCTCTTCATGCATCTGCTGTATGAGGAAAAGCAAGCATCACAGAAGCAGCGATGTAAAACGGAGAGTGAATCATCTGTCACTTCTGCTACAGTCACTAACGTCACATGCAGGAAGGTCTTTTGGGTTCTCCCAACACATTGCCCTTGTTGCTTGCTTGTCACTCTAAATTACACCATTATTTTCTAAATCCTCCTCCAGGAAAAAAAAATGCTATAACGCACCCATCCCTTACCCTAAAAAAACAAATAAAATAAATAAATCCTCCCATCATTCTTATCCTTTGCACATATAAAAAGATGGAAAGACTTCAGCAAAGCGGGGAGAGAAACATTATTCGGCAACGCTCGTCTCTGCTCTCAGGTTTTCTATAAATAACCGCTTTAGTTCTGCTGTATCACAGATAAAAGCATCCCGGCTCCGCTCATACCCAACTCAACTCTGGGGAGAAGAGGCGGGTGTTGCCAGGCAGAACAGTTAAAGGAGCCCTGTCACTCAAACGGCAGCGTCTTGTGTCTTCGGCGCTCCGTGTCGAGCCCCCTGCTTTGGCGCATCAAGCCTGTTGTCTTTATTGCGATGGCAGGCGCAGTTCATCCCGTTTACACGCTTGTCTCTTTAGAAAGCATGATTCAAATGTCTTATTAATAACCTGATGCCTGTGCTTGAGAAAGCTGCATGCTTTTAGTGCGCAGCTTAATTGATTCATTGGAATTCCCTCCTTTGTTGTCAGTTTCATTTTGCTCGAATGCTGTGTGAACTTTTGTACTGGGGATTTCGGAGAGTGTGAGTGGTTTTATTTCTCATACTTTTTTCTCAGTCCCTCTCCTCATCTCTTTCTCAGGTTGGAACGAGCTCCTCATTGCATCATTTTCGCACCGCTCGATAGCGGTTAAAGACGGGATTCTGCTGGCAACGGGGCTGCACGTTCACCGCAACAGTGCCCACAGTGCCGGAGTGGGAGCCATCTTTGACAGGTTACTAAATTTTCTTGGACTTAGTGACATCTAAATTCATGTAGAAACTGCACCAAAAACTTTTGTAAATAATATATTAGGTAGCACTTTCTAAAGGTGTGCTCGAGTAGCATGTAATGCAACCTGAAAGTAGTGCTATGATAATATTGTGATTTATAAAGGTGGCCTATTTTTTAAGTTAATAAAAGTTAAAGAGTTAGAAAAGTATTAGTCTTACCGATACTCATATTTAGTATCAGCCGATATTTTGTTTAACATCAAGGGACACAAAACATTTGTTAAGTGTATTTATTTATTTATAAGTCCTTACTAAGATGTTGTAGAAATTTAAAAATAAACTTGTTTCATTGTTACAAAAACATTTGGATTAGTCCTTTATTCTCTGCCTAACTTTTGTCAGATCAGCTGATTTGGCGGTCTAAACACATTGCATTAGAGAAGTTGTAGAGGGCCCCCTGGTGGACAAACTATGCAGCATCAATCTTGTAACATGGTTAAAGTTAGTTCTCCTGTTTCTTCATATATTTTAAATTTTTTATTTATCGGCTGTTTAAAAATACTGATATCAATATAATGGCAAATGAGTAATATCAGCCAATAATATCGGCTCATCGGTGTATCAGTCTCTCTCCTGATAACACGTTAGCATTAGAAACTCAGACTAAAACTCAGAGCAAAGTCTTTGTCAGCTGTGAAATCCCATGAGGTTTTGATACAGCACAAATATTGCCAATGTGGAATAATAACTGTAACAATTCCAGTGTGTCTTTGTGAGCTGGATGTACACGCTGTTGTGTCGTACAGGCTCCCTTTAATTGGCACTTGGGCAATTTACATCTGTAGTTGTTTTTCTTGGCCTTAATTCATTAATTATACTGCATTTTGTGGCATATTTTCAGTTGCATCTGCAATGCAAAGCAGCACTCTTTCACAGCATTCTTCCATTATGATTTGTTCTTAACATCACTTCCCCCAAAATCCAAACAACGGATGTTGATCCAATTCAAGAGACAAGCTCCTTGCGTTCTGCTGTGCCAGACATTGGATTTTTGTTGTATATTTGTCTTTTAGTCCAACTTCAAGCTTTGTGCTGCAGGGACCAGCTGTGATAGGCAAACACAGACACATGATCAAGTGCTGATTTAGAGAGTGCCTAAATTGCTTTTGCTTTGCGTTTTATATTGGCAGAGTATGCATTTTAAATGTCATAATTGTGGGAAGACAAAATTCTGATCGAGATTAAAATTCTATTAAATGTCCACCCCTTGTAGAATATTTCATGTAACATTGAATCGAAACAATGAAATGTTACACAAAATGGGGAATGCCAAGCAGCACAGGCACAATTGATTGACTCCAATATATAAAATATTTACGCCTGTACACAACAGGGGTCACACAGAACCTCTCATATCTTATATAGACAATCCATGCACCATAGAGTCACAGCGCAGCTGGATGCAGGAACCACCCTTATGAAAGTTTGTCAAACGTATAAGAAAAATATATCTTACATTTTGTTTGTATTGGTTTGGGATTTTTTGTAAATATATATTTTTTAAACTACGTTACTCTTGAACAGTTCTGGTCATGGATTGTTATTATATTTTGAAAATTAAAAACTGCAAATGAAGCGCATGTTTCCTTGCACAGTTTTGGAGCCAGCAGAGAATTTGCAGCTGCACGTGCTGTCATCACACTCAGTCAAGCCACAGTCAAACTTTGAGTACTTTCTTTGTGTCTCCCTTCTTGCGCCTCTGATCAGCAGCCTGTGTGCTCAGTCATCAGCGTTCACAGCCACAGGACATATTCCATCTCTTTATTAACTGTGGCAAGCATTAAGATGCAGAGAACTGATAATGTTTCTTTATCTGGTCCACTGTCTCTTCTCCATACAAATGAAGAGACTGATCAACTTAAACGCTTGAGTCCCTTTCCTCTCTCTCTCCCTCTCTGTCTTTTTTTAAGCTCTGTTGTTCCTCCTTAGAGCAAATTGAATTAGAATGAGCTAAGAGCCACAATTGACTTTACTATCTGGGCGCGAGGAGCAGAAAGAAATGGAGTGAGAGGGAAAATAAAGAGTGCCAGGGAGAGGGTGTGACCGAGTCAAAGTGGGGTGAGGAGTTCGAGCGACTCCACACGCCACCACTCCCACCCGTGATGTCACACACAGACAGTGGGAGCACTGGTGTTAGATTACAGCTTGTGTTTACTCTGCGGCTTTCGTTTTATGAAAACCATGTACTAAATATAATTACTTTGCAGGGCTGTAAACTTTTCCACTGATCTAACTGTGCCAGTGTGGGCCCAGAGTAAGCTTGTGTGCATGTTTTTTCAAATAGAGGCAAACTTGAAAGTGGTTAAAACCGTATTTGCAATGCACCAGTCAAGAATAATGTGTCATTTGCAAAAAAAAAAAAAAAAAAAATCCAGTTAAGTGTGATCTTTAATTTTCTGCCACTGGTTTAGTTTCATTTTACACAAATATTGCCTATTAGCCAAGAATTAAATATTCTTGACATAGTATTTTAACCTGAGTAGCATCTCTGACTGTCTCCTGTTGCTTTTGTGCAGAGTGCTGACAGAGCTGGTGTCAAAGATGAGGGACATGCAGATGGATAAGACAGAACTGGGGTGCCTTCGAGCTATTGTCCTTTTCAACCCAGGTAACCATTGTGTATATTATATAAAAGCTTTCATTTGCTGTTTGTACAATGCAAACTCTTGTTTCTTTTTTCTCTTTTTTTTAGTTTCAACTTTCATTAAAAAAAATATATATATATATATATATATATATATATATATATATATATATATATATATATATATTCAGTAATGTAAAATGACTAAAAATCTTTTAGAGAAATGGGTCATCAAACTACTGCGCTGTGTAATTCTTCCTTCGGAGTAATTGTTGTATACTGGCTTTTTTTTTTCTTTCTGAACATCAGCGTATTCCAGTGAAATGCAACTTTTATTAAAAGTATAAAGATCTTGTGCACTGTGGCGTGGTGCTGCTACTGTTTCTAGCTATAATCAGCCGACACAGACGTTGCAGGAATAGAATATGAGTCACTGAGGACTCGAAGCGTAACGCTTAGTCAACACAAACGCTTCAACTTTGATTATTAAACCTTATCCCACAGCAGGCTTAAAATAGAACATGACAAATGTGTCTTATTCTCATTGGCTCAGCTTTCATTTGGCTTTAATCAATTCCAGTGGGAACAACTTTTCACATTGGGGAAATGGTCTCAAAATGCTGCCAGACTTTTGTTAAAAGTAAATATAACGTATTTAGATTCAAGAACGCTGTTGCGTTGTGCATCACTTATGTCTCAGCTCTGGTATCTCAGCTTGTAATGGAAACTATCTCCTTGAGTTGACCTTGATTCTCTCAAGGCACCATTTTCACTTGAAATTGATGAATTCTCATTTATTTTGTAATTTGCCAACCTTGTGTAAATTTTACTACGTTCCCCCGCAAAGGTCCAAAGAAAGAGTGCGCTCTTTAATTGAGGCCCGTGTCTTGCCAAGGCACTTCTGCTATGAGTGTGCTGTTCTGTATTTAAACCTTATCCAAATGGAATCTAAGTGGACTGAACTAACCCATGAATGTGACCCAGGTTTTTAGTGACTCAGTAAGGGAGGCTCCCTGAATCTCTCTGGGGCTCTGCGGATCTGCTCACCCTGGACACACTGATCCTCTGTGTTTCACATTTTGTTCAGGCCATACCCAGACCCACTGGCCCCTGTTCACTTTTCCGCCTGATTCCTTGTTAATTAGGGGTTTGCAAGACTACACTGACTGGAGAAAAAACATACGGTGGTGGGGGTGGGGGTGAAGGGAACAGCAAGGCAAAAATGGCCCTCAGTCCTTTTCTTTCACACACTGTGTGATCTGGTCCAGCCATTAACAACCAATGTACATTCATTGATTGTCAACTTCACAATGCTTTGTTCGTCAGAAATGTTAATCAAAGATGAGTCCAGTGAAGCTTAAATTGGTGCAGCTTGAGAATTGCGGTCTTAATTGGACTAGCCCAGAATGTGGAGATGCTTTTCCATATTGAGTTATGCTAGTTTTTCCACTGGGCAAAAGTGCAGATTTGAAAGCTTTTTCACGCCTACTTGTTTACTTCTTTGGGGTTTTTTTTCTTTTTATAGTGAAGAAGAATGTCCAGTTGTGTACAAATAACAGCAGCACAGCCTAGCCACGTGGTGTAGTGAATTCTTTTGTTCTTTCTGCCACTCTCCGCAGACTCTAAAGGTCTGTCCAACCCAGGCGAAGTAGAAGCTCTGAGAGAGAAAGTCTACGCGTCTTTAGAGGCCTACTGCAAACAGAAATACCCAGAGCAGCCTGGCAGGTAAGATCATAAACACCGAGCCCTTATTGTTACATTACCAGTTTGCGGTGCTGAGAAAATCAAGAGCACGAGTGTGTTTATTGTTGCAGCTGTTATTAACATTTAAAGTCTCAACCCAGACAGCCTCTCATGAGGTAGAAGTCAAAGAAAAAAGCTTGAAGTACATCCACACAAGAAACGTGTTTTATCAGTAGCTTTGAGTTCACCGTGTTATCAGTTTTGACATAGACTGTATATCAAAAATTGATGTTGTGAATTGGTATATGAATCATTGACAGAATTAGGATTTTTTTTAAACCAAATGTGACCGTATTAGTTGAGTTGATACAGTAGATGATGTTTTAACTTATAGTATAAGCTTGATTTATGTGATACTAATTCTTTGTGTTTTTTTAATGGGATGGCAATTTTGGTCATCAAAAACAAGGGGGGTATAGATATTTACTACATTTGGTTGCAAACATGTTGGGCATGTTATCATGAGGGTATATGGGGACTGGTTAGCTTTTGGAATCTGCCTCAAGTGGTTGTGTCAGGAATTGCAGTTTCTGGCACATCTGTGGCTTTTTCGTGGCTATTTTCAGCTTGAAAGTTTGCTGAAACCCATCTACAGCTGCATAAAAAACTATTAAAATTATTATTGTGTGATAGTTTTGCACTGAAGTTTTGCCATTTGCTCAAAACAGGTTTTTCTTAGTCTTATATTTAATGTGAGGCCTGTGTGTGCAAGCATCACCAGTTCTCTTAAATCATAACTTGCAGCTGGATGGGTGAGCGCCTGCTTATGACAAAGTGCATATTTATGCCAAAACTAATGCCCCTGAAACTGCAAGCTTAGAAATACTTTAAAATTATTTCAGCTTTTCATCCTGTGCTAAATTCTTGTTTTGTGTTGTGACAGATTTGCTAAGCTGTTGCTGCGATTGCCTGCACTGCGCTCCATCGGTCTTAAGTGTCTAGAGCACCTGTTCTTCTTCAAGCTCATCGGCGACACGCCCATTGACACCTTCCTTATGGAGATGCTAGAAGCCCCACATCAAATGACATAATAGAGGTGAGGGGTTGAACCCTCTTTACCTCCACCCAACCCTCCTCATCAGCCTTGGATCAAGGGCCTTTTTCCTTTTTTTTAAAAAAAAATAAAAAATAAAAAATCTCCAGCAAGGGACAAATCACAAGACAGCCTTGGATGGAGAACCTCCCCCTTCCTCCCTCTTTTTCTCCTCCTCCGTCCCTTCTACCCCCTCGCCTCGCTTAGATGTTTTCAAACAATGAATCCGTCACGCCCATGGGTCTGTTTTATACCTTGTAAAAAATATAAATACGAATAAGAAATATTATATATGAAAACCACGCAGCAAGACGAGTGACAACGGTGGACTGAAATGAGGACGGACAGAGGACAAAAGAAACATATTGAGCCATTGTTTTCATCATCACTTTTCCTACACCTTGACAAGAAAAAGCTGAGATGATCAGGTTTTAACACATAAAGACAGAATTGCTCTTGCATATATATATATATATATATATGCACACATATATTGAACAGTAATGATGTCATAATTGGACACTCAACGTTGTGATCGGGACAATCGTGGGCTCTTGAGAGCCTTGGGCTGTTTAGACTTGGACCTGAGCCCTCACTGTCTTTCAGGACTGAACTTAATTAAGAGGGGCGGGCTGGTTCGGGGAAATAAGTCTGCTTAAAGGAACTTGTCTGTTCCTGCCTGACTCAACTAAGCACGTCAGGTCTTGCACTAGCTGTGTTCTTTTTTCAATGTGTGAGCTTTCTGGAGAATTCAGAGGTGGGTTAACAAGGTTGCAAGAGCTCAAAACCCTCAGGTCTCTGCCCAATTCCAACAAATACAACCATGTCTTACTCTAAACACTGTGCAACACTGGGGAGAATGTTGTGGTAGTCCACTTATCAACCCTTCAGTTCGCGTATTGCTCGACAGAGAGTTGGGAAAGTTTGTTATGTACAATCTACACACAGGACCATTCAGGCTGTTTTAAAGTACCCAACTGTAAGCTTTACAGCCCACTGGATGCTCTGAAAGGCTACCAGCACACGGAGGAACAACATATATTTTGGAAAGTAACATTTCCAACATTTGGCCTTCATCACGACAAGCTTGGACGCCTGGAAAGTTTGTGCACACTCACACTGTGGGTAAACGTCCTAGTTTTGCCAGCCTCTTAGCTCCTTATCGTCCATTCTCCACCCTCTCCACTTCGCGTTTCATGTGAATTCCAGCACACCATTTACACCTCCACACTCTGCTCAACACAGCGGGTATTAGCTTTTCAAAACACCTCATATCTACCTGTACAGAAACAGTATTGACGTTATTTTCAGTTTTCACTTTTAACAACCGCAATGCACAATTTACCTCTGCCTCCATCCTTCGGACCTTCAGTTCTTGATACCCATTTAGGATTAGACCATATACAGTATGTGAGAGATGTACTTGTTGCTGTTGCAGCAGGAGCCATTATTGGTTTGTTTGTTTGTTACTTGGCACTTAACCTCATGACCGTGGAGTCGGGTTTCTAAACAGAGAGCTGATGTCGATGTAATTGACCTCTGAGGTGGACTCTGGCCCCGACCCAATCAGGAACGCCACAATTGTTTAACACCTCAGAGGGACACACACACACACACTCGCTCTCTCTGCACTTCTCTGGACAACCAAGTGTCGTATAAGTTGAACTGAAATGTTAAATATCCATGTTTCTACATATATACATGTTGTGTATAAATATGCTTTATGCCCATATTCTGCTTCCCCCCTCCTCTGCTTTTCTGTAAATGCTGCAGCTGCTGCAAAACTATGCATCAATTGCATTTCCAAAGATTGTCCACAGATCTGAGATCTTTTAAAGAAATGTGTTTGTCAAATGTGGGTCCACTGCAAGTTTTTTACTGGCAGGAGAAAATAATACCAAGGGTTTTGTTGTTGTTGTTTTTTAAAGATATTTAGGGGTTATTTAGCTCTGGTTTACTCACATTTGATTGAAATTAACTCAAACTTGTATTTAACCAGGCAAGTTATTAAGAGAAAACTGCTCTTTACAGCGGTGGCCTGGCAAAAAGGCAAAGCCTCTCAAGTAAATGTGGCCACTATAAGTAAGGGCTAAAACAAATTCTGACATGGTAACCCTCGATGACAAAAATCTGCCCAGAAACAGAAGGACATATAAACACCAGCGAAAGTACTCAAACCTAAACTTTGTGATAGGTCACACTACAGCAGGTGTCACCAGGATTTCAAACAAACTCACCAAGTGTAAAAAACCAAATTTAAAAAAAAAGCACCAGCTTTGCTACTGCAGATAATAATAATACTTATGACGGTTAAAAAGATTTAAATAGGATTTTCTTTCTATATCTGCATCTTTGCTACTCTTTCATAAGCACCTTTACACTATCTGAACCTGGGAAACAAAAGAGAAAAAAAAGAAACCCGAGCACTGTGTTTTCATTACATTTTGATAAAAGTCAGATTTTTAATGGGGTCTGAGGAAATGTGTGGAGTCTTGAGAGTGTGCCCTTTGAAAATAATTTGCTTGATAGTAATGGATAAATGAAAATCTGAATTGCACTGAAAATGTAAGTAAATTAAGCGTATGAAATAAAATCCACGCTTAAAATGATAAAACAATTTTTTTTTAATCAGCTGGTGTTTCATGTATATTTCATCATATCCAGTCTCGCAGTTGGTTTATGAAAAATGAAACTCGTGGGAAGCAATCGGAGCTTAGTTTAGCTGTCAGCTACTGATGTTGAGTTTATTAGCACATTAATCAATTATAATCAAGTTTGAGGGTCATCAAGACTCCATAGATTTCTGACTCAGAAAAAAACAAACCAGTCTGTAAAATGTCCGTATGTCCGTTTTTCATCATTATTTGGTGCTAGTTTTATAATAAATAGCACGCGCTGGGAGAGAACTTGTAAATGTCATTCCACCTCTGTGAAACTGATCCCCCAGATGGCCAATGATCTCTTTTGTCTTACGATGAAAAAAATCAAAAAGTCAGTTCATACACGCTGGCTCTGAAATGTCAGATGCTATAGAGCTCAAGCACGACTGCAAGGTTTACTTTGGGTGAGGGAGAAGTTTGGGTAAGAGGAATGGGAGGGATGTAGTAGCAGTTTAAGAGCTGCGAGCTCCTTCTAGTGGAAGAGAAAGAGCGCTGCAACATAACTTGAATTTTTGTTGTCGTTGTTGTTGTTGTTTTTGTTGTTAACAAAAAGAAGGCACTTTCTAACCGCATTACTATCATCAATATTCCTTTGGCTCAGACAAAACCTCAGTATCTGTGCTTAGTAAAACTGAGTAAAGTAGCAATAACGTCAAAAAGACCAATTGGCTTTGTGTTTGATTCTTATTCTCTATTTTCATTGAGGTGGCCTGAATATTACAACCTATCCATGTGACAGTATTGACTGCCAGCTTGAGCTTACAGTATTTATATTATTGAAAAAAAAAAGATATATATATCTATATATACATACTTGTTTGTCTGTTAAATCAAAAACGTTCATACAATTTCAAAGGAAACTATTTTTAGAGGCTGATTTTCATCAAGAAAAGCAGATGATAAAACAATCCAATGCTCGTTTTCCAACCGGGTGACCCAAGTGTTAAAACGATTATTCTCCTGTTCTTTTGAGTCCGATGTCTCCTCCTACTGTGATTAGTGACAGCAGCTATCTTAAGCCATAAATCGATCTTGACAAGAAAGAAATGGACACCTGCAAAGAATGATTACCTACATTGAATGCTATATTTTGTTAATATGTATATGTGTATATATTTATAAATATATATATCGACAGCTCTATTCCTTAAGGATTTCCAACATTGAAAGAAGGAGACGAGTGATTCAGACCAAACGGTTTCACGGCAGGTGTTCTTCAAGCGTTTCATGGTGTTTGCCCCCCCCCCCCCCGAGGATTTGTTTGCATTTTGACCTTAATAAAAAAAAATCCTGATCAACCAGCAGAATTGCAGCAGTTAAACTCAAACCAGCTTCTCAGCAGTTTATGGGACCTTAGTAAACTATGAAAGAGAGGGAAAAATGGTTAAGATTTGAAACCCTCTGAAATGTATGTGTTGCTTAACAATTGTATGTTCAAAAAGAAAAAAAAGTAACCAGGACAAGCTGAACATGTGACACAATCACTGCTTTCTTTGTGGCATAAACAGTAAAATGTTGTAGTTTAAAAACAACACTTGGTAAAAGCTCTATTTTTGTACAAAAGTAATTTTATCCCTTGCTTATGTACTCTGTTCTTTCCCTTCTCACTGTGGGCTGTTATGTACATTGTGGAAAAGCTTATTTGACGGCAAGAGATAATTTTCAGATTGAAAATGTAAGACAGGAGTAATAGTAAGCTTTGGCACTTTGGTAACTGTGTCGCTTTTACTTTGCCATGTTTTAACCTGTCGCTGCAAGATGGGAGTATCTTCTTTCATTATATTTTGTCTATTTTTAAGAAAATGGAATTTTGTCATCTGTTCTTCGTGGGTTGTTCTCTGATGTTCTTCGTTCATGGACAGGAAAAAAAAGGTTATTAAAAAATTTTAAGTGAGCGTTTCCAGTTGATTTGTGTTAGAAGGTGTACAGAAATGAAACTGTCAACGACTCGGGGTGAAACATACAAAAACTGTTTTTATTCAGATGTGAATTACAGCTGTCAGATGCAAACATATTTTACATAGAATCCAGGTTAACTACAGGAAAAGCAGCCTGCTGGCTTCATGTGCAGAACTATCAGCTAGTCAAGCAGAGAACAAAAACACAAAGACAGCTAAAGTAATCAAACTGCGACACGTGGCGTTGTTGTATGTACAAATACTGGAACACAACTGCATTAGGTCACTGTTGTGAACGGTCAAGTGTTAGTAAGTACTTCTTTTTTTTTTTTTAAAGGTCATTCAGGGTCATTTTGATTTTTGTAGCAAATCTTGAAGAATTTTAAACATTCTCAATGTTTGCACTTGTGTCAAATTCTGGTTTGTTGCCCTAAAAAAAAAAAAAAAAAGTTTTTTAAAATATCTTGTTAGGGCATAAAGCACTCACTTAAGATCCGAAGTCCTTAAGTATTAAGTAGTTGTCCTCAGGTATACCGTCACCTCTTTTCTTTAAAGTCACTGATTGTAAATGGTACTACTGAGTTACACAAAGGCAGAAAATAAAATACCACGAAGGACCAAATAACCATTATATTCATTGTACAAGACTAGAATCGTGCTTGTGAAGACTGTTATGAGGCAGTGACATCGAGGTTAATGCAGTGTTTAAAAAAAATAAAATACTGAAGCACCAGAATATTGCTGCAAAGTAAAACGAGGGAGAGAAAAAAAAACCAATCACAAATTTCCATAATGAGACATCGAAATCTGGCACATGCTTTGATGAGGGGATAACGTCCGCTGCAGAACTGTGTGTGGATGATGTGTCTGGTTTGGTTCTTCTGGCTGAATGTCATGACATTTCATGGAGTTTAATTTCATTCTTCCAATCCAGCAGGAGCTCTCTGTTAGAAAACAAAAGTCCTCCTGTCTTACAATAAAATGTAGGAAAATTATATATATATATATAAAAAAACAAAAGGAACACAAGTGGCCCAAAAGATCCAAAATGGCTTAGCAGTCGCTTTTCCATAGCTTGATGGTTTTGTCGTTTTCTAAAGCCGCAGATGCGATGATGTTCTCTGTGGGGTGGCAGGCAGTCGAAATGACAACATCTGAAAAAAGTACAGGAAGAAAATTTAAAGAATGACAAATTAAAAGAACAGATTGTACCAGAACACAATATTTAAAACACAGCTGCAAATTTCTGTCTTAAAAATGAGCTGCGCCTTCAAATATTTAATTAAATAAATGCAAAGTGATTCTAAAAGACAACTAACTCTGACTTTTAGTCCCCATACAAAAATGCTATTCTATCTGCGTTTTCAGTCACAGTGCATCTGCAGTACCTGTGTGGCCCTGGAGTTTCTGCACAATCTCCTTCGTCTGCAGGTTCCAGATATAAACCATGTTGTCTTCTGAGCCCGACACGATCCACTGCAAAAGAGCAGCGGCACTTAGGCTCAGAGTTATGTTTGCACACATAAGTGATTTCAAAAGGACCATTTTGTAATTTTAAAGTAACACTGAAACTCAAAGCACCAATAAAAACAAAATATAAACATTCATTTTCTCAAAGAAATGATCTTACCTTCCCGCCAGTGACAGAGAAATTTGCAAATATGCAGTACTTCTCATTTTTATGGCCCGTGTATGTCTTCAAGCACTGAAATGTTAGAAAAACAGAAGTTATTTGTATGTGTTATACAATCAAAAATGACAAAACTGTAAAATCTGCAGTTTTATTCATTACTAAACAAACATTTCACATCTTAAAGCAAAATAAAATGCCATCATTACTGAGGCTAGGACACTACTGGGAATGTGCATCTATGATTTAAAATTTCTGAACTCTTAATACATAAACACTGACAAATAAAAGCAGTTAGAATAAAAGAACGGAATGATAATCAAGCCTTTCAACAGCTTTCAAAGGCAATTACCTTTCCTTTGCTGTAGTCCCACAGCTTCAGCGTGCTAAAAGAAATACAAAAGGAAGTTTAAAATCGACAGTCAAATAAACAGACAGCAGCTCACTGTGATGTTGTGCTGCCTCCTGCTGGTGAAATCCAAGTAGTGCTTGTGAAAAACTGTACAGCTCCTTAAGAAGTCAATTCAGATTTAGTTATATAGCACCAAATCACAACATCACTCACCTCAAGGCGCTTTACAGTGAGAGACCCCAACAATCGAGCACCCCCCCCCCCCCCCCCCCCGATTAGCAAGCGTCATGCGATAGTGTGAAGGAAAGCCACAAAACTGAGCAACGTCTATACTCACTTATCCAGTGTAGCAGCCAGGATGTATTTCCCATTGGGGGAAAACTTTACAAACGACACAGGAGGGTTGTCGTCATCTAAGAAACACAAAAAACAAGAACGCATTGATCACAAAGACACGTTTAAAAAAAACAAAACAAAACTGAAAAAACTCAAAGCTTCAACCTGATTGCCTCAATACAAAACTAATTAGATTTGCTGTCACTAATCAATCGTTTAATTAGCACATTCTGCAACAAATCAAATCAAACGAGAAAAATTGGAACACGTGTGTGACTGATCTTACCTATCAGTGTCTTTAAACACTGCCCTGATGCTGTGTCCCAGATTCGACTGTGAATGAAAGATAACACAATTAACTGAGAGACATTTCCGTGTAAAAATAAATAAATCTCACACCAGATGACTAGAAAGTCATCCACATCAGCTACAATGGGATGATAAGGGATTCTTTTTAGCTCGAGCGCGGAGCAAATATGCCAGACATAGAGCATTTCCAGTTCTTATCAAAGGCAAGCTTGTTCTTTTAAAAAGCACCCATGTTCCCCGAACTGTGGCCAGAGAGTCTCAGGAGGATCCAAGTACTCACCAAAGGCCATCGTAGCTACTGGACACGATCAGAGAGCCGTCTCTGTTGAAGTGAACCTGCAAGCCGAGGCAGACCATCATGCCTTTAATACAGTGTTAATATTAAAGCCAGAGCATTTGTCTAATTAATTATAAAAAATTCACTTACAGCAGAGACTGGATCAGAATGAGCTGGCAGCGTTTTCAGACATTTCCCAGTCTTCACGTCCCATATCCTTACACTCTCATCGAACTAGAAACGGAAGAGAAAAAAATAATCATTTTTTGGAAAACCACTCAGAAACTGCTTCTAATGCTCAAAGTGAGAGCTTTCGCAAAGGTCTAACATCTGCTTTCCATTTAGGTAGGACTTGTTTCTTGCCAAGAGCTTGGTACTCACCGATCCTGACACAATAAGATTGGACTGGGGGTTGAAGTTGCAGCAGAAGACGTAGTTGCTGTGACCTTTCAGAGTTTTTAAGCACTTCCCCTGGATTAGAGAGAAAATTGGTCGAAATGTCACATTTCTCACCCACACTGAAAAACCCAGGACCATCTTCAACTAAACCACACTACAAGTGCAGCTTTAAATGTAATACAATTTTAACATCAGCAGAAACCACTGATATGAACCTAAGAGTCTACATGGATTTCATTTTCATACTTCATAAAAGTATAATGATAAGAGACACAGCAGCGATGTAGACCGAGCCTTACCAAATCACTATCTCCCCTTTTTTACAGCAGTACACCGCATTTCCAACACACTGAGATTCTATTACAAGTAGTACTCCCAAACAAAGCCTTCTTGTTTACATATTTTTCTGACTCTATTATCAGAAAATAGGCCCATATAAAATAACCCATTAATACATTTTAATCAGCAACTTCCAAGCCATTTCTAATCTGTCGCTCTGCTAAGATCCGAATTTGATAAACGCAACATCATCCGACAAAATCAGCACATGACTTCAGCTAAATTTACAAAGAAATTCAGAAGCAAATCTAACTAAGTAAGCATGTCATAATGTCTCTGAACTTCTCTGAAAAGAGCATGTGATATCTTCTCCCAGTAACAGAATGAGAATGTGCAGGTAGAGTAAATAAAGGGGAGATTGCCCACAAGTTAACCAATCACAGATTGCATTGTTCTCTCAGACAGGAATAGTAAGTCCAGCCAAATGATCATGAGATGATCTTTTTCAGTATAAGGGCCTGAATAACAAGCCTCCCCATAGATTTAGTTGAAGTCATGCATTCAAGCAGTCAACAAATATTCTCAACATTGATTGTGAAAATGAAATCAGTATTTTTAGCAGTACCAGCAATACTGCATAATATCTGTGTCATAGTCAGAACAGGCTGTCAGCCTGGGGTGCAGCTCTCACAGATTCAGGCTTAAGACCAAGCTGGCGATGTGGGGAGAGAGCAGTGGATGACTCAGCCTACTGCACAGGACTGGACAAAGATCAGCTGAGTATTTTAAAGTACGTGTTTATAATATTCATCTTACAGTATTATACAAAAGTCTTGAGCCAGCCCTTGTTTCTTTATACTGTGCTAAGAAAATGGGAAATGGGGAGCAGTAAACTGTGCAATCATAAATAGAAATACAATACATAAAGTAAAAACAATTCTGATGAGCATGAAAGCCAATTCAGCACATCCTGCACTCTCTTAGGAAAACGTTCTTGTAATTTCTTTAAGTAGTCTTCAAGACTATTTCTGCAGGCTTCCTGGAGGACATCCTATGCTCCTCTTTGGATGTTGGCTGCCCTTTGTTCTGTTCTGTCAAAATGATCCTGCACTGCTTCAATAATGTCCGAGCTCTGGGGAGGGCATTTTATGATGAGGCTTCAGCAAACAGTAGATCAACTGAAGGGCCAGGTGCATTTCTCAGAGTCTGTTTCAGGACTGTTTCAGATATTTTCATATTTAATCTGTCATAGATAGTTTTAAGGCCTGCCAATTCTTTTGCCCTTTACTTGTCCTGTTTCCTTTTTTGTAAAGGACACGCTGTACACCATGCTGAGATATGCCAAGTCTTCAGCTAATAGTTCTAGGGGAAATCACCTGGTTGGTACAAAAATATTATTTCATCCCATCAAACTTATATTTGGCATTTCTCAACAAAAGAAATGGGCACATATTAGCAGCTTTCGTGGCAGGCTCTTAGTAAAAAATAAATAAATAGAGATAAAATTTAAAATTGGTTCTTTTCCAAAGTTGTCTGTTAAATATAAGAAAAAAAAGTTCATCCTTTGAGTTACGTGGCTTTACAAAAGCAAAAAACATTCTTCCTAAAATGGTCAGGAACTAGGCCTGGACTGAAAATGAGTGAAAAAGCATCCTATGAAGGTCATTCAAAGAAAATTTTGAATGACCTTCAGAAAGCCTAAAAACACAAGACCTTTTTAAAAATTACATGAACATCTCACTCCAAATATGGGATGGCTCAAGAGTTTTGCATAGGACTGTATATTTTTCCTTACTAATGTTTTTTAGATGTTCCAACTCTTTTGTGCTGTGCATGTTTCATTTATGTAAAAAAGTGACAATCAATTACCTACATGAGCTAACCTAATAGTTGTAGTTAGTGCCTCTACACTTCAGTTGCCACGCTGATACCTGCCAATCACTCATCCAAGATCATACTCATAATTGTGCCACAGCTAATCATGGTTTTTCTTATTTATCTTTATGATTCTTCTAGAAAGAAGATCCCATGCCAGATAACATCACTAGACTCCCTACTGCTGGATAGCTAAAATAAAAATAACCAAAACTGTTGGTCAAATATTCTATGATGGTAATATACCTGTGCAGCTTGCTAAAATGTATGCGCAGCAAACAGAGTTTAGTATTACATCACACATTTCAGCAGAATCATTTAAATAATCTCCCATCTTACCGAGCTGACGTCCCAAATCTTCAGGGTTTTGTCGTCTGATGCAGATACCAGGAGGTTGGAGTCAGAGGACCAGGCCACATCAGATATACCCTGCAGATTCATGGGAACTGATCAGGACTTGAAGCTCTGAAAACAGCTAGCATGGGGCCAATGTAAGAACTAATGGAACCGTGGCTTGGCTCTTAGTAACAACTCCAAACATCTGATCCCAATTGACTAAACATCAAGGATGCTACAGTTGCTCTACATTAGTCCAGCCAATAAAAAACAAAACCATTAACACAGCAGGAGTATAGCTAAGAATTAGTCAAACTCACAAGTTTGTGTCCAGATATGGTTTTCTCAAACTTGCCGTCATACGCGCCCCAGATTTTGATCAGTTTATCAGCAGCTGTAAAGACAGAATGAATACGCACTCAGCATAGGTTAAAAAAACAACACATCATCAATCTTAAAACTCAACAAGAAGCTGCAATAATTTATTGATAATTATTAAGTCGTGAAAAAAAAAAGAAAAAAAAAAAGGTAGTTCCAGCAGTGATTTTTACTCACATGAGCTGGCGAGCCATTCTCCACTTGGACTGAATTTGACAGAGGACACAGCTTTGGTGTGGCCTGCTAATGTGAACTTCAGGCTGTAGTTTGGCTTTGCAGGTGCCGACTGTGAGTGAAAAGGAAATACAACATTTAACAACTCTTGGCTGAGATGTGACAAATATACTGACATTCATCTAAGTCTATATTAAACAAAATACATTCTCTTATAAATCCTAACTATGGCTATTTCCTGGCCCTAAAGGCTACAGCTGGAACAGAATAGCGATAGTCCCAAAAATTCAAACCTTGCTTTGGCTGGCAGATGCTGACGGTGCTACTGGAGGTTTTGTGTCAGTCTCTGGTTTCTTGTCTTCAGTTGCCATGGTGAAGAAATTAGCATCTACTGTGTACTATGCTAAAGCAGAGGAAAAAATTAATACCATAAAAGATTCTTTATGCTTCTGGTGCTGATCAGTATACCAGTTATAAATACCAATGAACAGATATAACAACGAGCCTCAGTAACTTTTCAAGAGGTTTGCATGAACAATATCACTGACAGCCTGGATAGTATGATTACATTTTTCAAACCGTCTCTTTCACGCTCAGACACTTGGTGACTGACAAACAACTGGTTTAAAATAAGTTTAGACAAATTAAACTTGCCTTTCAAAACAAAAACTCAAAAATACTAAAGCCGCTTTTTGAAGTGATAACAACATGATTGTATTTATAAACTTCACTACTGCATCATTAACTTGATTAACTACTACTGTGTAAATGCCTGTGAATGTTTATGCCTAAAATAAAATAAGACATACTATCCAATTCCTTTGCTATTAAAATGACCATTCAACATATGTTTCTAGCTGTTTTTTCATTGAACTTTTTCAAACCAACTGTTTTATGCACCCAATAAATCTTACATGTTTGAAAAAACTATTCTTAGTTTCTGATAGGTTTTCAAGCAGCAGATACACTGGCACACTCGGAATTTCTTCAGAAATTTTCTAGTTTGTGTTTATTTATTTACATGATGACTATGCAATTTTTTCTAGTCTCTAAAATCCTGAAATTAAAGTTAGTCAATGTAGACTATATATATATATATATATATATATATATGTATATATATTTTTTTTAATGGTCATAACTCCCTGCACTGACTGCAACATTCACTGACAGTCAAGTTAAAACGAATTTTAGACTGAATACAGTCGATATTTAGTCTGATAGTGGTATTAAAATGCAATGAAAGGGCAAACCTCTTTCTCCATCTCACATGACAACAATGGTATATATTGCATAATGATAAAAATGTACAAAGTATATACGAAACCACCTTGCCGTTTAGCTCACGATGTTTCCTTTTAGTTTTATGCTCCTCATGTGAGCTGCAGTTTTTGCTAAACGCCGCATTTACCCCAGTTGGTACAGGCTACAGCTATTTTCTCTTGTTCGTGTTGCTGCTTTCTCATTTAGCTCCAAGTTTAGCCATTTAAGCTAGCTTTAGCTAGCTAGCATTGCATTGCTTCGCTGTGGCTACTTAAAACCACCAAACAGAAACGCAAATGCATTCAGCTAAGACTAGATGGCATCTGTTTGCAATATATTAACATGAATTCGCGTTTAAATAGAACAAACGTGCGAGAAAGGAGAATATCAAACAAAGGGCGATACGGACTCCCTTGGTTGGAAAATTCAACTCTTGACTAAGATCGTATTTGAACGACAGCTAGCCACGCTGTTATATCACTATTCAGATGTTTAACCCTCAACGATAACGCCACTTTAAAACTGGTGGTTTTATATAGACGCTAAAGGTTATTTGATGATGCAGCCGCCGCTACTCGAAATGCACTGGTGCTGTTGACAAACTGGCTGAGGTACCATGGAGGGGCCCTCCATTCACACAATGAGGATTCAGTCATAAAGACGGTACTCACAGATTAATGGAGCTTCACGGTCAGATTGTTACTCCTCGTAAACACTGTAAAGGATAAAAAAAAAAACACCATGTATGTGTATTCAGACGATCATGGAGAACGTATACAGCAACTGACTTGCTCTTGGATGATTGCCTGTAGGGAAAGAGAAGCGGGGAATGTGGTGTGCTGTGGCTTTGCGCATGCGTGTTACGCTCTTCTTCTTCTTTGGTTTTCACGGCGGGACGCAAACCAACGTGTTTACGCGCATACTGCCACAATCCATTAAACAGAGAGTTTTGCATATCATTCATTATTATATCTTCCATTTTTATAAAACATTTTAAAAACAACTGTTGATAAAGACGTTTAGAGAAGGTCAGGATGAGTTCCATTGTTTCTAGAGAATATATGGGGCATATGATTGGGTACAAGAGATGAAATGCGGCAAAGAAATATCTTAAGGCAAGGCAAGTTAATTTGTATAGCACAATTCAACAACAAGGGGATTCAAAGTGCTTTACAGAGACATTAGAAACAAAAACAAATAAAAAGCATGATTTAAAATTGATTAAAACAAGCAAACAAACAAACAAATTAACAAACAAAAAAAACAGACAAACAAACAAAACAGTATATAAAATCAAAACAGATACAATCAGAACAGTAGATAAAATCAGTAGTTAAATGTAAGTTTTGAAATTTAAGCTTAAAAGTGTGGATTTGGTGCTTTATTCAAATGCAGCTGAGAACAGGTGAGTCTTCAACCTGGATTTAAATCAACTGAGTGTTTCAGCTGATCTGAGGCTTTCTGGGAGTTTGTTCCAGATATAAGGAGCATAAAAGCTGAATGCAGCTTCTCCGTGTCTGGTTCTGACTCTGGGAACTGATAAAAGACCGGTTCCAGATGACCTGAGGGATCTGGAAGGTTCATACTGGGTCAGGAGGTCACTGATGTATTTTGGTCCTAAACCATTCAGAGCTTTATAGACCAGCATCAGAACTTTATCTTTATCTTAAGGTGGTGCAGAACATCTAGGAGGACAACAAGACAGTGGTGTGGTGTGCAATAGGAGTGACAGATGGGTTTGAAGGAGGGTTGGGATTATATCAGGGATTGGCTCCAAACCACTTCTTATTTGCAGTGGTAATGGACAGGTTGACTGATAAGGTCAGTGGACTATGATGTACAAAGAGTAGGGAGCAGGTGGAAAAGAGTCTGGAAAGGTGTAGGTATGAGCATTTAAGTCCGTTTGAAGCAAGACATATTAAATATGTGTGAATGAGAAAGAAACACATGTAACATTGAAAATCCAAAGAATAAAGGTAGTGAAGGTGGATGAGTTTAAATGGGAGTTTAAATCAGTGCACAAGAGAGGTGAAGAGGAGTGTGCAGGCAATGGTGGAGATGAACATGAGAAGGATAGCAGCACAAGTCAAAGGGAAGGTTTAGAAGATCATAAAGAGACCTGCTATGATATATGGTTTGTAGATGGTGGCACTCATAGGAAGACAGGAGGTTGAGCTGGATATGGCAGATGTGAAGATGCTGAGATTTTCATTCTGAATTACCAGAATGAACAAGATTAGAAATGAGTACCTGAGAGCAAGGTTGATCAGCTTGAAGACAGCTGAACAGTGTGTAGAGAAGGGGTAGTGGATATACTGGACAAAGGATGTTGGAGATGGAGTTGCCAAGCTGGAGAAAAAGAGGAAGACCTCAGAAGAGGTTCATGGATGTAGTGAAGAGGTTCATGCGGGGTTGGTGTGGCAGAGGAGGAAGCTAGACGCAGGGTGAGGTGGAGACTGATGATCCACTGTGGCGACACCTAAAGAGAGCAGCCGGAAGAAGAAGAAAAATCAACGCTCTTCTCTCGGGACCGTTACACTTTCGGTTAGGGCTGCTCGATTATGGCAAAAATGATAATCACGATTATTTTCACTGAAATTGAGATCACGATTATTTGACGATATTTATTTAACCCTTTAAGACCTACTATAGAACCAAGTCCACCAGAGCTTATATTATTTTTTTACATGCTGTAGTGCCATTTGTGGGAGCATTTCAAGTTGCTATACATCAATACAACTGTTATAGCCCATATTTTAATAATATGTATGCATTAAGTCCATAGTAATTACATAAATTGCAAAAAAGTGCAATAAACTACAAAAAAAATTGAAAATCGCTTTTGTTTTGTTTACATATATTTCTACTTGGAGAAATTTAAGAGGCTTATCCCTCAAAACTTTAAATACAATAAAGTTGCAAAAAATAGTTTACAACAACAGGAAATTTATTTTGAGTGTCTTCATAGTTTTATTTTGGAGATACAGCAATTTTTATATACTGCAGGAAAAACAAAAAACAATCATATGATGCAAATTTGCAAAGAAAACAGCATGTGCATCATTTCACTGTGGGAAGTGTTACGAACAGCTGATAGGAACGGCAAAGCGTGTTTCTGGAATATTATGTTTTTGTTCCTGCAAGCGCTTTTTATGCAGTTTTTGCAAAGCTATATGTGGAACGAAACCGTGACCGAGGACAAGCTGATGGCATCAGATGTAAGTACAACTCCTCCGGTTTCATATGCAAAACAAATTATTGCGCTAGCTTACACGGTTCAGGTTCTACAGGGATTTAAAAATAGTTATGCAAAACGGAGCGTGCTGCTCTGACCGGCTTTAAAGGGTTAACAATGACTTTAAAAAAATAATATAAAATAGTGTGCAACACCACTGAAGTTTTTTTTTTTAAACTCTCTTTTCAACCAATGGCAGTCACTCTCCAAATAACTTCTGCTTAGCTTTCCGAGCTTCCCTCGGGTCCTCTTAATCAGCGGTCTCCAACCTTTTTTGCGCCACGGACCGGTTTATGCCCGACAATATTTTCACGGACCGGCCTTTAAGGTGTCGCGGATGAATGAGGGAGGGGCTAATAATCGGCTCAGTCATTTTTAATGATCGTTGAAAGCCCAGATCGTAATCGTGATTAAAATTCGATTAATTGAGCAGCCCTACTTTCGGTCATTTTGGTTTTATTGTCGATACCCTCCGACACAGCAGGCGGCGGTATACGCTGTTAACTTTGGCTAAAAAAAATTGGTCACCGAAGCTTTCGACGAAGGGTAGCTTGTTACTTGAAGCCATGCCCGCAGCAGGTTTGTGTGGACGTTTTCAGCTGGTCTAAGTGCAGCCAGGAGTTACCGTATCGCGACTTTTTTCCCCTCTGTTTGGCCTTCGGTGCGGCGCGAACGGTCTTAAATAGAAACTAGCATTTTAAAGTGCCTTCATAAGAAGAAAAAACGAGTTGGTAAACACTCGTGACTCTCCCGTCATCCTCTGCGAAACAAGTTATGTGGTACATGTATGTGTTGCCGTTATCTGAAGGTAATTGCGAGCGTTCAGGTAACAGCGACTGGCGTCCCTATGAAAACTTTGTAAGTGGTAAGTTAACCGCGGCAGAGCGAGGCCCAATTGTAATACACAAACCCAGTAGGCACTGCACAAGATACTGTGGTGTTTTTTTTATTGCCCATTTGCAGTGACGACTTAAATCTGTCTCTCAATGCGCCCATATAGGTTTACCTTAACCTGCTAGCCAAATGAAGCTAACGTGCTGAACGTGACTGGTTAGTGTTCCCAAGAGCTGGCCTCCTGATTATTTAACTCTGTCGTGCTCATTTAAAACTTGACAATCCGATTCTTCCTTCTTACTCCGTTAAGTTAGCATTATATTAGTTGACTTGTATTTAATGGTATGATATTACATGAGCTAGGTTGAGATTTATACCGCGTCTGAGATCATGCAGACTCTCACTGCCTTCTCCAGTGGCGATGTTTAGTAAAATGAGCAAATGAAATAAAATTAGATTTGAAGAAACATTTGATCTGGAATAAAGGAAAATAGATTTAAATGTTAAAATAGATAAACAGTAATATCACCTCACTAAAACTTAAAGTTAAATACATGAAATGCATTTAGTCTTCCCCAGTTTGGTTTTATTTATTGAGAAAAGGATGCGTTCACAATAATGTGTTTGTCTTAAAATATAATGTGTTAACTTAGACCAACAAAATATAATAATATTTGAAGAATAAAGTTTTGGAAGCTATTTAAAAACTAAACTGAAATGAACAAAGCCTCCCTCGAAATTAATTGAAATGCATTAGAACTGCAAATAAAACTGAAATAAGAAAAAATCGAAATCACCTGCTCCTTTCTGCTGCTCCCTTTAAGGGTCACCACAATGGGTCATCTCCCTTCATTTCACCCTATCTGTAGCACCCTCCTCTGTCACACTAACACTCTCCATGTTCTCTTTCACTACATCTAAGAATCTCTTCTCTTGTCTTTCTCTTTTCTTCATACCTAGCAGCTCCATCTTTATCATCCTTTGTAGCAACCTCAGTCTAAGCTGACCCTTTCATGTACTCATTTTTAATCTCGCCCATTCTAGTCAGGCCTAATAAAAATCTTAGATCTTCACCTTTAACAGCTCCAGCTCGCCCTCCCGCCTTTTTGTTAGTGCTCCAAACCATACTTCATAGCCCATCTCGCTCCCATCCTCTAAACCTTCGCTTTCACTTTTGCTGCTGTCCTCCTGTCACAAATCACCCGTGACACTCATCTCCACTCACTTCGCCTTGTCTTCACTTTCTTCTTCACCTCTCACCTCTTGATTCCTCTTCCATCCAATGCATACCTCCATCTCTCCACCTTCTCTAAATATTAAAATTGGAATAATTGCAGGCAGATTCCTAGACAGCTAAATAAACATAGCTGATTCCAACACCATCAGTGAAACAGCCTCTTAAATTTTGTCAGTGTATTTGCCAAGAAAACATTTCTCAGTTCGCATGCCCACTAAACCTTTACACAGCCTCCGCGTCTTCTGCTCATCTGAAGCCGGGTTGCAGTATTCAGACATCCTTCTCCCCAGCCACTCTTTCCAGTTCCCCATGGTCCCAAGGCATTCCCAGGTCGGATGAGATGTATAATCTCTCCAGCAGGTTCTGGTTCTACCCCAGGGTCTCCTCCCAGTTAGGTATGCCCAGGAGGCATTCTAACTGGATGCCTGAAATACCTCAATTGCCTCCTTTCAGCATGCAAGGAAAGAGCCTTTATACAGTCACGTGCAGATTGTTTTACATAATAATACAGTAAAATGAATGTGATAAGCTTCAAAAGGTATGAGATATAGTCTGTTTTTGAAACTATATCAATGGTGTGAAGTAATCAGTCGCTTCCTCTTTTTATAGTGTTATATTTAATATTTGGAGAACCACATGATCGTAACAGTCTATTCTTTTATGTCAGCAGGCCACATTGTGTGGTTTGACGATTCCCCAGCCTGCTTCATGCATAGTTTTCAGAGTGTGTGACAAGCTGTCAGGTGAACACTACATGACTTACAGAAGATAACAGAACCCAGAAGAATTTGTGCAGCCGTCATGTCCACAGACACCAACCAGGACCCCCCTCAGCTTGTTAATCCCCCACCTCCCGAGGTGACCAATCCCAGCAAGCAAGGCCGGAGGACCAACCAGCTGCAGTATATGCAGAACATAGTGATCAAATCCCTGTGGCGGCACCAGTTCGCCTGGCCTTTTTACCAGCCTGTCGATGCAGTTGCTCTTGGACTGCCAGTGAGTAGTTTGCACATGTTCAGCTGACAGGGTTACAGTGCATCAAGTCATTTTTATGGGTTTTTCACAAATCATGGTACAAAAATGACTTCAGCCTCAGGATTGCAGGGCTTTTCTTCAGTTAGTTGCACAAGTAAGTCATAGTTTTGCTCATAATGAAAATATTTTTTAATTCCACAATTCCACAAAAGTGATGTTAAGTGGGCATTATATTGTATTATATGATCTATTTAGCCATTGTTGTTAAATATAAATTTACTGGTAGCTGCCAGCAGTTTTATACATATATATAATTTCTTTTTTTTGTTTTTTAGTTTTGTTTTCAGATACGCTAACTTGCTTTGTGTTCCTGGGTCTGTCTGTTCTTCTCTTCTGAAACTACTAGATCTTCTTTTCGTTTTTTTTTTTTTATTCTCTTACTGTTAATATAATGTTGTCTAAGATATTTTTTTGTTTTTCCTCCCTTTTATTTTGTTCCTAATTCTCACGCACAACCTACATACCACAGTGAGTATAGAGATAATGGAATGCAGTGTCACTCTGTCTTGCATCTTATCCTAGTTTTAGCCATACTTCAGTAAGAAATGACTCGAAAACCTGCCGATATATCCTTGATCCTAAATTTTAATACATCATCAAGAATGTGTATGAAGTGTAACTAATTTATTTACCCAATTTAGTGCTGAATCTAAAAATGCAAACAGTTAAAAAAAAAATCATAAATTGATGTTAATTCCAGCCCAATTATCTGACTCACTTCAGACAGTGCAAAAAAGCTAATCTTGGTGATTTTAAGTTGGTCGCGAATTAGCCACCTCCATTTTTGCCTTAAGTTCCAAACACTATTAAGTAGTCTGAATGATGCCGCTTGACTCTGTCTTAATAAAGTAATTAACATTTAGTTAATATCAAGTTTTATAGAAAAAGATTAATTAAATTAAGATCCAACATGAATAAACTGGAAATTGTGCAGTGTCATTGTTCCCCATTAATCAAACTTTGGCAGAGCCTCAGTGTGGGGCAGCGCAAAATGTAATGCTATATTCATCTGACATCAACTCTTTCTCTTAACCAGGACTATCATAAAATAATAACATTGCCCATGGACATGGGAACCATTAAGAAACGACTAGAGAACAACTATTATTGGAGTGCGAGTGAATGCCTGGAAGACTTCAACACCATGTTTACCAACTGCTACTTATACAATAAGGTGAGGAGCTTTGTGATTGCAAATTCCTTCCATTGTTCCCTTACAGATACTAAGCGTGTCCTCACACTGGGCAATATATGCCATGCCGGAGAATGTTTGAGCAAGAGTCGAGTTTTGTATACTGGGCCTGGATGCAGTTAATTTGGCTTTCGGCGTTGATCGCCAACATTTTCTTAGAACGGCATTCACTGTGAAAATTCCTTATTAAACTAATTACCAATTCTCTAAGGCATGCAAGAGGACAATATGTCACCATGTCCAAAATTGGTGTAGTTGAGCTACAAAATGCAAAAAACCATTCCCTCTGTCCTCTTCAGCCTACAGACGATATTGTCCTGATGGCGCTCACCTTGGAAAAGATTTACTTGCAAAAAGTTGCCCAGATGCCTCAGAATGAAGTGGAGATTGTTCCTCATGCTGCCAAAGGGAAGGGCAAAAAAAGTAGCACTCCAGGTAACTCACTTAAAAGAACTTGTAACACTGACTACTTATTAGTAGTAAACTAGTACTTTGATGTTCGGTCGCAAGAATTCAGCAGACTGCATAGGCTAGCACATGGAGTGTGTCACTGATGAGATGCTGAACACCTTGTATGTAAAGCAATAACCAAATATGAGATCAGAGGGTGCAGGCGTTCATGGAGAGTGATGGGTTTTACCGTTACTCTCCAAAATCCTGGCAATCCAGACTTTCAGTTTCACAGCTATGTGTGCTTCTTATCCACTTATTAAAAGTCTAAAGTTTTAATAAGGTTATAGATTAGTTTTAGCAGCATTTTCGCTTTAATTAATTTACATCTTTAAAAACTCTAGGCTAATGAAGGAAATAGGGCAGATAAGAGAGAGAAAAAGGTTTGTTTAAATGAACTAATTGTAACAATTAATTAAATTATTTTTAGAAAGCAGGAAGAGGCGTGAGAGCTCAAGCCGTGCCAAGAGCGACTTTGAAGAGGTGTCATTACAACAAAACACTGAACCCTGTGGCCTTAGTGAACAGCTGAAGTACTGCAAGCATATCCTGAAGGAAATGCTGTCCAAGAAACATTCTGCCTACGCCTGGCCTTTTTACAAGCCTGTAGACGCAGAAGCTCTGCAGCTACACGATTATCATGACATCATCAAGTACCCCATGGATCTCAGCACGGTTAAAGTATGTTTGCTTATATGCCTTTATACATGCATTTGCTTTGTGCCTTGATACACATGCTTTATTTGGTTACCTTTTTTATTTTCAGAAAAAGGTGGATGCAGGAGAGTACCAGGATGCACAAGCGTTTGCTGCAGATGTTAGGTTAATTTTTTCTAACTGCTACAAATACAATCCTGCACATCATGATGTTGTTGTTAAGGCCAGAAAACTTCAGGTGGGTTTGGAATATTATTATTAAAAATGGGTGGGAGGGGGAAAGTTTTGGTTGCTCTGCTTTCTATTTCACTCTGTTTGCTTCAGGGAGTTTTCGAGCAAAGTTTTGCAAAGATGCCAGACGAACACGTGGAAGTGACCTCACAAGCAGGTGGCAGTTTGGACAAACCAGAGTCTGCAGAGGAGCGTGCCACCCGACTTGCTGAGTTGCAAGAACAGGTGGGTGCAGATCAGGTGGGTTGCTGCACAGATGTTTGCCTCATGTATTATTACTAGGTGCTATGAAAAAGTTGTGCAACGCACAGCAAAACAAAGCTCATATCTGATTTAAGTTTGTCCACTGTGCACAAGGAAGTAGTCTCCTTGGATAGCTCAGCACCATTTCCAGAGCTGCTTCTACTTTTAGATTTTCCTTTGTGATCTAGTGCACATCATTGTGCAATCTCTTTCACCCCACCACGACTATAACCCTTACATTGCATTTTATTTTGAGGAATTAAATGCTTTAGAGAGCAAAATGGCAAGCTGGGCTGGCAATACAGTTGCCTTTTTGATCCACAGTTCAAGTCATTTGTGCCAAATATACCACCTTCACGGCTCGCTCTCATTCTGAAAACTGCGGTCTGGTTTCTGAGCCAAAAGTTTCTGTGTGTTCAACTTTCCAAGGTCTGCTGGAAGGCTACTTCCAGGGAGCATGGGTGTTAACTGCGTATTGAACCTTCCTACTGATTCATCATTCTCAGGAATACAAGACTTCTAATTTTTGTGGCACTTTTATTCCCAGCTTAAAGCCGTTCATGGACAGCTTGCTGCTCTGTCTGAATCCCCTGTGAGTAAACCAAAGAAGAAAAAAGAAAAGGACAAAAAAGACAACAGTCGACAAAATGTTGGAGTATTGAATTCCAGATGTACATCAAATTCCTGTGCTAGGTATGATGTTTTGTTTAGCTCATTAACTTTTTTTTATTTTGTGGTATTACTTTTTAACAGAGATTTTCACTGCTTTGTCTTTTTGATAGATATTCATGGAAAGGGAGCAATGAATGGGAGTCAGAGGATGAATCTTTGCCAATGACTTACGTTGAAAAGCACCAGCTAAGCCTGGACATTAACCGGTTACCTGGCATGAAACTGGGCCACGTGGTGCACATCATTCAGAGCCGGGAGCCCTCGGTGTGCAACACCAACCCAGATGAAATCGAGATTGACTTTGAGACGCTAAAGCCATCCACTCTGCGCGCTCTGGAGCAATATGTCAAGTCATGTCTCTGTAAGAAGTTTAAGAAATTTCAAAGTAAGTACCAAGCACAGGCTCACTTGAATTCATTTGACATTAAGGCACAAGTCACCCATAGATTTTCCCTGCTATCACTATCTGTAGCATTTAATCAATGATGTTGCCTCTTTTACTCCCCTTCATCCAGAGAAAAGCCGTCAAACTCCATCTCATCGCACCAGCAGCAGCAGCAGTTCTTCAGATTCTGCCAACACCAGCTTCACTGACTCTAGCACAGAAGACAGTGACTCATGATTACTGTATTGATTTTATTTATTTTTGCTATTATGACCAAAAGACATTTCGTCAAATATATTAAACCTCTCTATTTTGTTACCTGTTCGTTATGTTTAAAATAAAAATTCCTGTTGAAAATGTTCGTACTGTATTTTGAATAACGATCTCTCTGGTGTTTATCAGACTCTAAATCTGCAACAGAGCTGGATGGCATTCTGCTTGGGTAAGAGTAGATTTCATTACAACAGTTTCAGATGATAACGTCTTTGATTGACCATTATCCCATTTTTTTACATTTATTTTTTTCTTTGCTGATTTGGAAATACTTCAATTTATATTACTAATATTAAGTGGTGTAACTAAATTGTTTCTTAACCATTTATTGACCAAGATTTATACATGGCGTGGTGGACTTATTTTGGCTGTCAAATAAAACACAGTAACCATTTGAATTTTCTTAAAAGCCCCCAAAATGGTTGAGAAGTACAGTAATGTGAGTGCACATGGTAACATCTAGGCAGATATCCCCATAAAGCTCTTCTACTCTTCTTTATGAAATCACTGGAATTTTTTTCTTTTCAGCACAAACGGTAATGGAGTTATGATCATTTAAAAGTGCCTTTAAAAATAGGCCCACCAGCGGGCCCATGGTAAATAAAGGGTTAATTTAGCACTAAATGCATTTAGGTGTACCATGCAAGAATAATGCACGTTACATAAGACTGATGAATTATCAGGTCTCAACAGTTTTCTTATTTTTATTCTGTATGAAGATGAAATTGAGCAGCAGAGGCCAGGAACATTATGAAACACTGCAGTTTGCTTTGAGGAACAGTCCAAACAGTGGGAATGTAATTTCCCATGAACAAATCACACCATAAAAATTGCTTTCCAGAAACCTTAATAACAAATTTGAGATTTTCGTGATGGCAAAAAGATGTAATGGAGAGTTGATTGCGTGGAATATGAACAGTGCTTGTTGTTGCATACTGTTTTGTTTTCAAATTCCATTCCTGTAGTAACTATTTTGTTTTTTTTATATATTTCTTTGTTCTATATAAACTAAAAATCAGAATACTTGAAAATAACACCTGTCTGCTTCCTAATATTGTCTTTCTTTTAATATTAGACAAAGTTCACCAGAGTAAAACTAAAATTCAGTTTTTAAATTGTGAATGTGTTTATTAAGGAAAAAAAATCTATCCAAACCTACCTGGAAAAAGTATTTGCACCCAACATCAAGTTGTGCCACCCTTGGCAGCAAGAACTGCAGTTAAGCATTTCTGCTAACTGGCGATGAGTGTGTAACACCACTGTGGAGGAATTTTAGTTCAGTCACGTTGGAGTTTTTGCAAGCATAAATGACCTGTTTAATGTAATACCAAAGCAACTCAGTCAAATTTAAGTCCAAAGTTGGACTAAGCCACTTGAAAATCTTTTTTTATTTTATTTATTGAGCCAGTCAGAGGTGGATTGTTCTATTGTGTAACCCAGGTGCACTGAAGGGAACAAACAGAAGGCTGGACGTTCTCCCTCTGGATTTGGTGGTAGAAACATAAATTCTGCTCTCTATAAATTACAGCAAACTGTCCAGATCCTGAAGCAGCAAAGAAGCTGCAGACTATCACACTACCTCTACCATGTTTGATTTTGTGTTTGTAGTTCTTTTTATAAAATGCTGTTAGTTTCACACCAGATTAACAAATAGTTGCACTTTGGTGTTGTCTATCCACAGAATAATTTCCCCAAAGTCTTGGTGATTGAAATGTGTTTTGGCAAATGTAAAGCGAGCCTTTGTGTTCTTTTTGTTCAGCAGTGGTTTTCCTCTTGGAACTCTCTCCCATTAATGCCATTTTTGCCCAGTCTCTTTCTTACTCAATCATGGACGCTGACTTTAATTGAAGCAAGTGAGGTCTGCAGTTCTGTGATACTCTTTAGACCTCCTGTCTGACTCAGGAGGTAGCGCAGGTTACCTACTAACTAAAAAGTTGGTGGGACTATATAAGAACCAGTCTATTTACCATTTCTAGAAAGGTTCACTACTGTTCCAAGTTTTCCTTATTTGTGGATAAAGGCTCTCATTGAAGTTCTCTGGGGTCCCAAAACGTCAGTGGCATCAGTGTTTTGCTTGAGCTTTGCATCTTGGCTTTTTTTCTGTCTCCTGGGTTCTTGAGGTTTTTTTTTTTCCCACAAAAAAAAAAAAATCTTACAAAGCTTAAAAAAAACCCTTCAGAGTGGATGGGAAATGCTTATAACATTGTCAGGAAACAGCTAACAGCGAAAGAAAGCTGCCTAAAACATTAGCTCTACTTCCATCTGACCGTCCAGCTGCTTTGCAAAACTGGCACAAGCCCAGTGCTGCCCGCTTTGAACAGCTGGTGCTTGCACCAGATTACACTCATCAAATCTCAGTGCAACTTTCAACATACATCAGAATGACAGCATATATGGAGTTGGGAAGGTTTGTGTGAGATGTCTGTGGGAGCAAAGAAAAGCTTTCTGGCAGAAAAAAAAATGTGCAAAGTATACCTGTGGCTCAGTTATTGAACTCACCAGTAGATGGCCATCATGTGCCATCTTAATCTTTATTCTTTTTTTTTTTTCTTGCTTTTGATTTTACAGTGTTCGTCTGTTTCCTATGCATTTTTTCATCATTCGTCAGTACAGTTTGCCATTTCATACAAGAACGTTTATCTGATTTGTAAAAATCAGAAAACCACTAAAAATTATTTAAAAGAATGCAGATCCCTTTTTGTAAAAAAAAAAAAAAAAAAAAAAAAAAGTCACGTTCTTCAGTTGTGTAGTGCTGGAGAGGTTTGTGAGGCCATTCATCATTTACCCTTTTCTTTTTTTCCTCTCTCTCTGCCACACCAGCCTGCTGTCTTTGCAGTGTGCATGTTGCTGGGTGATGTGATCTTTGTGACCTGCATTCCTGTCATGCCACATGCAGCAACCCTCTGCAACCTCAGGGCATGATTGATCAATGCCACAGCTCCAGTGACAACTAGTCATTTCTGCCACTTCTGGCCATCACTCAGTGCATGAATATAGTGTTAAGAAGACCACACACGTGCATCTCTACAAACACATCGCACAGTTCGTTTGATTAATGGTTGTCTTGTTTTCTTTTTTTCTTTCCCTACCCTTCTTCTTTTTATCACCTTGTAGAAAACCCAGTAGAAATTAATACAAGTGAATGATTGTGGTTTCATGTCAATGTCAGTTTGAATGAACTTTACAGATTGAGCTTCATATGCATCCACTTTTGTTTGGTAAACGATTTATGCTAATGTGACATATACCATAATTGCAAATTAGCAGATGATGTTCTTATACTGTGAGCCTCTTTTTTGTAATATATCTTCAATTTGTAACAAACTTTATGCTTCTAGTTAATCTATTCAAAACCATTACTTACCCAGCAAAATATTTTGCCGAGCATGATATTTTTGCAGTATTGCACTGCATTAAACTCACACGCCATGTATTATCTTGCACTATATCGTTGTCCTTTCTATCATGATAAGCATGATGGTGCTAAGGTTCACGTGCCTTACTCGAAGGTACTCCAGTAGCACCTGTGCAAGGAGAAGGCCTGTTCTGTTATTACACAGACATCAAGCTTGTTTGTGGCATTTTTAGATTACTGCAACTTTAGCTAGCACGTGCATCCACTTTATGATTTTTTTTATATCCTGCATGTGCTTTTCTTAAATGTTATGTTGTGAAATGCATGGGGAACACCACACAAAAAAAGAAAAAGCCATAACTGGATGTTCCATTAGGTTTCACTGAAATGTGCTGACCTTTATTTATCTGTCTGGATGGGATTTTAGATATGTTCTTTTCTTCTATCTCTGTAAAAGATCACATATTGCCATAAGTGAACTCTAAGAAGTAAAACTGAAAAAATCCTCCAAAATTAAGTCATTTTTTCTTCTTCTCAGAATCAATCCCAGGACTCCATTTGTCTTGCTTTTTTTCTCTCTCTCAGGAATTTGAGAGAGATTAGCAACACTATCCTCCACATAAAAAATGCCCTGCTTAAAGATTTATAGGCCATATTTTAGGCTGATGGAACTGTTCAAACAGTCCTTAAAGGTTAAGTGATCTCATGGCTCAGAACCCAAAGGCCAAACTCAAAGACCATTTGTGCATCACAGAATTAATTTTACAAAGGATATTTTCAGTGTCCAGTTTTGTTGCTCATATATTTTTATATGGACTGTGTTGCATACAAGATTACAAAGCTTTGTCTGGGCCAAGTAAGATGGGGGGCAAACTACTAAATGCAGATCTGATATAATGGTATCGTTTGAAGCAAAGTGTTTCACATTAACACTCAGTCTTATATTTTTTTCTGCTGATGCTTCTTGCAGATAGGAAGTACATCAAAGAAAGTGCTTTTAAGATCAGAAAACCACAAAGTATGAAATCTCCAAATGTCCACTGAGTACATATATTTGCTCTTTAGAAAGAGCATCTTTACAGAGCCTTTTCTCGCTCCAAAAAGGCACAGTACTACTGAGGCTTATCCTCCACATAGTCCATCTTGCCTGCCTTTCCATATCAGTGCAAAGTCTGCAACCAGAAGGAGATGTTTCTCTATGTAGTTGTGAAAGATGTTCAATTAATTCACTATTAATCAAACACTGATGTCTCAAGCAGGATAGCTGTTCCCATGGGGATGGCAAAACTTGTGATGCATTATTTTATTAGAAATGCGGTCTGCACATACACTGTATATAGAAGATGTAGAAGAATGTGTGCCTTGAGCTCATATATCCTGTTGCAAAAGAGCCGTTCCACTCATTTGATCTAGCAAAAAGATATTTGATCTATACATGATGTCTTCCTGAAGTTCACAGTTGTGGTCAGAAGCTTACTTACACTCATCATGGGCATGAATGTCATTGTAATTTGGGATTTTTAATGGATTCTTAACTGTTCTTTATCCAGGGCGGAATAGCTGTACAGCACTACATCTTTAATTACTTAAAAAAAAAAAAAAAAAAAAAAAACAGGAACTGGGTAAACAGTTTGTATTACCACTTTGCCAAAATCTGGAAGAAGTCCCAAACTGTAACACTCAGATAAGAGGAAATTGGTTAGGATCTTCAGTAACAAATCAGGGATCGTAAAAGTGCGATGTGATGAACTGGAAACTACTGGAACACCAGCAACAGTGTCCAGAGTCAAGCAAGTTCTACAGTGCTATAGACTAAGAAGATGGTGACCAAGAAAGAAGCCCTTATTCTTAAATCAACACCTTAAAGCTTGATTGAAATTTGCAGCTGCCCACATAGACCAACTAAATGCCTTCTGGATAACATTTTTATGATCAGACAAGACAAAGATTGAGCTATTTGGCCACAGTGTCAAGAGGTGAAGCTTTCAAATCTAAGAACAATGTAACAGCTGTCAAGCATGGTGGTGATAGCGTCCTCCTTTGGTGCTGTTTTAATGCCGTTGGTAATGGTACAATACAGCAAGTGAATGGAATAATGAAAGAAGAATACCTTTTTCAACTTTAATTAAAGCAACAATAAGACAACAATTCCAAACACACATCAGAACTGGTTTTGTAATGGATGAAGCAGGATAACACTAAACTTCTGGCATGTCCTTCCTAAAGGCCTGACCTCAACCCCCTGAAAATTTAAATTAACTTTACCAATTCAGCCAAGATGAGTGGTCAAATGTCCAGCCACAGTTATGCCACAAACTTGTTCATGGTAACCAAAACCATCTGGCTAAGGTGCAGCTTGCTGAGCCTGTATGTATACTTTTGAAGTCCAACATACATTTAAACTTATACACTCAGTTTTTTTCATAAAAGATATATGCTGTGCAACTATTCTGTTTTAGAAAAATAACAGTTCAAAGAAATTAGTAAAAGCAAAAATTACCATGACATTCATGCTTATGATGAGTATCAAAACCTTTGACGACAGTTATATATTTTCATGTCATGGAACATCTTGCAAAACAAATATATACAAACATTTTGTTATTCAAAGATTGTAATGAAATACAGTACAAGGCAGTTTAGTGCGGGCAACAATGGCTCATTTTCAGGACTTTGGTAAAGTTTGCAGTAATGATCTATGGTTGCTGTTTCAGAGCAGCTGTGGTGTTCATGGTCAACGTAACGGGGTAACAGTTATAAATTACCAATTTTAAACTGGTGATTTACTCACTGAATTCTATGGATACACTAGCTTTATACAGTGTAGGGGTTATAATTTTGTTAAATTCAGCTGTCTGAATGCACGATGAGCAGTAAATCTCAGAGCAGTACCAGCATAGCCTGAACAGAAACAAAAGTCTACTGGATTACACAGGAGAAATTATTATAACTTATGTCTAATTAATTCTTTTCCACACACTACACTGCTACACCCGATCGTAGGGTCCTCCACATGCTAAACCTCACTTCAAGGTTCAGTTAGGTTTGCATATTTTTATTCTCTCACTACATTTCAGAGCCTCTACTTTTTCACTTTTACTTAAGAGTAAAGAAGTTGAATCAGTACTGCCAGATTATTTTTCACACAAATATCTGTACTTCTACCTGTACTTAAGTGACAAATGTTTATATTTTTTCTATTCCTAGACTTCATTAACCAATAAGTGATGGCTCTGTGGATATGTCCATGTTTTTTGATACAGTCTATGGAGCTGCAGCTACCATGGGAATGTTTGATATCTCCATTAATCTGTGAACAGTCAAAGCCCTTGTGTCACTTTATGAGGTAAACATGGCTGCAGATGGAAGAAAGGTGAAGCTTATAAAGTCCTTACTCTTCAGTGACAGGGAGCTAGATGACAAGAAGTGTGTGAGATGGTGGGTTTCTGTGAAAAATTCTGTTTAGCTGCTCTTTGTTAGTATAAATTCTGTCCATGTCAGCCTTTACTGCTTTCAGGGCACCATGGATAGTACAGTGGGAGAATACTATGAGAATTCACTACCTTCTCCAAATTCTTAAACAAACAGGAAAAACATAATTTGTTCTGGTGGTACATTTCCAGTGCCTTAAACTGCTCACTTGCACAGAATTTGCTATATAAAAAAAAAAAAAAAAAAAAAAAAAGAAAAAAAAAAAAAGAAGTCATCTCAAGCCTTCTGAAAACCAAAGCCATCCCCGGTTTCTATATGGGTGATTTAAGATCGTATGGGCCAGCAGCTGTGCAATCTTTAAAATCTTTCAATTTCAAAAGAAGCACCGGAAATCAGGTTTTGCTCTACTTCTCTCATATATGCCCAGAGACAAACTGGCTAAATGTGCTATGTCCCTGTGGGAATGTGGAGGTGGGAAGATGCAATGATGACTGAGCTGATAAAGTAATGAGACATGACAAAGGGGGTTTAACAAGAAACAGGTGGCATATTGAGGTTGGTGACAATTAAGAGATTAATTGACCAACTGTGATTATTTTATTAACAGAAGATGACATTGGGGAACATTCCGGTAGAGTGGGAGGATATGGAAATGAGAAAGGTAGCTGCCCAATTAAAGAAAGGAGCAAAATCAAACCCAAAATATATATCAAATGACAAATCATAGCCAAAACATTGTTGTTGGTTTTTTTATTTCTGTGAAACAATAAAATATATTGACGTGATAGTACATGACTGAATTGCTAACTTAAACATGCATGACCATATTTTGCATTTGCTTTGACTCCATCAGTTCTTGAGGGGGGAACATCTGTCTCTTTGCCAGGTTAAATGTTTACTATGCACACAAACTGCTGTCTTTCTTTCCTGTTGGTGAGAAAAGCTGCCCACTGTGTCTGGAAACAGAACCGATGAGATTGGTTAGTAGCAAGCATGTCGTCTCATTTTATGGAGGTGAGGCCATCAGTCTTTGTAAAACTGAGGAAAGCCATATCCACCAGCAAATCAGTTTTTGTCTGTCGACTGTGGAAAGTTATGGAACGGTTAGCCAACATGCATGCTACCAGGATCCTGAAACTGGAGTACTCAAAATTTAATTTGCTGTCTTTGTTTACATCTGTGCTGGATTTTAAATACAATGTTCAGAATCTGGTCGTTTCGAAGTACTGTGAACTCCTTTTAAAACACATTTTATTGCATTCCCAGAAACAACAGGTAACCCATTACTGAACAAGTTATGACAAGCCAACTGCATTTTTCAGCCTTGAGCATTTGCAATCATGGTAAATGTGGTTTGTAGTGGTAGGTGTGTGGGTTTTTATAAAGAAATTGTTTAACTTTAAACTAATCCGCCGTTTTTGTTTTGTAGAATCAGAAGTCGCCCTTTTACAAACTGCTAGATGTTGTTTGAGGATGACTGTAGACTGGCTAATGGAATAATAAAAAAAAAAAAATAGCAAAACTGCATTGTATGAAATTGATTCTTCTTTTGATCATAGACACACAGTCACCAAAAATCAGCATTTTTAATAAACCAAACAGACGTTTTTAATGGTTTCTCCTGACATTTACTCAGAAACTACTTCATAACTTCATAACATAAGATCATATTAGCCAACTGACATATTATTTAAATTGAAGAATAATGTTAATATGCACACACTAACACTCTTGTGCAGCAAATTAGAGATAATTACAGTCTCTTGCTTTTTTAGGAGTATGTTTTCTTCTTCAGTTACACAGACACTGAGTTTCTGTCTTGCAAAGTGTCAAATACCACAGAATTACTGCATCAGAATATCATCAGTGTGCTATTGTGAGGTAATGTGTGATTCCCACCTCTAGTGGATACTGACAATAATCCAGCAAATACATTTTCCCCTTAATTACATTAATTTACTAAAGTACATAACCCGAGCTCATCCGCTTTTCATGATGAAGTGTTCTTAGGCAGTGAACACTAAAAAATGTCTCCAATGTGTGTCAAGCTGAATGACACTGTATGCATGCAATAAAACAGGACTTTCTGGAAGGATGACGGTGGCTTGTAGCGTAGGTGCTTTCAATGTCTGCTATAACTAGAGGAGCATTAAACCACATACAATCCATTTACCATTTAGTTAGTTATTAGTTCCCAAATCAAGGTGTGATAACAACTTAATTTTATACCAAATTTTACACAATTTAACACCAAAATTTCTCATCCGTGGGATAATAAAGGTTTATTCTATTCTATTAGCTCCCTAGAGTGAGTGCAAACTTCCTTACCAAAAGTTTACATATTATTTCCTCTTTGACCTCTAACCCCTCTCAGTTACTGTTTAGATTCTGTGGAGGCGTGGGGAAGCAAAAGAGCTTGCGTCTTTGTTTATCTTTATTTCACTATAAAACAACTTGTAGATTTAATTGCTACTTAAACATGTAAAGGCATTAAGTGCTTTTGGCTTGAGAAGTGGGTAAATGCTGTCTGAAAACCTCTGACCTAATTGTCTATAAAAATGGCTCCACCACAAAAGCCTGCTTTGGTACTGCTTTTGTTCATGCATCGCTATTCACAGTCTAAAAATGTAGCCAATACCACCAGCCACAGGAACTAAGCAAGAGAGTGAGAGACCCCACTACTATGGACATAAATATACATTTTTATGCCTAGTTCCCTTAAAGTGTAACCCTTTCCCAGGCAGGGTAGTCATGTCCCTTTGTTTTCTTCTTGTAAAAACAGTTTTCTGGATCACTCTTAGTCTGCCCCCTCACCCTAGACTACTCTGTCTTAGAAGACCCTCCCAAATTGCTCCTGACAATAAAGGAAACAGTTGATGTGGTTCCGGCAATTGACCAAGATGCTGAAACCATATGGGAACCGCTAGGATGTCTCCTGGGTGAGGTGTTTTGGGCATGTCCTACCAGGAGAAGGCTCCATGGCAGACCCATATCTCTCAGCTGGCTTGAGAACCCTACTATGTTCCTCCAGTATGAACTCAGGAAGGTGGCCAGAGAGAGGGAGGTGTGGGCTTCTCTGCATAAACTCGTTCTACCCTGACCCAAACCCAGATGGATGTATTATTATTGTGTACTTGTGTGGAAGGACTGCATTGAATAATCGGCCCAACAACATGAAAATAAGCTCCAAAAGGACTTTTGTGTGAGACATTTAGTGACAATACATTTTGTTTAGGTGAAAATTAAATGTACTCATTATTTTCATGTTACTTTTACTCCAACTGTAACACTTTAACTATGTTCGGAAGCATTCATGTAACAAAGTGTTTTGCAGATTACCTCTGTGGTGGCCATCTTGTTTTCCCAGTAAAGAGGAGGCTTGCCTCAATTGCAGCTCTTTTATAGGCCAGTCTGTATTGAGAAGGCGTGGTCTTTAGAGTATTTAAAGGGAGCAGGAAATGGATTGGGGGCCTTTTTGGGAAGTTGTTGTCTGTATGTGCATGATGTTGGCAAGAGACAATAAAACAATTACTTCAGTTAAGATAGAGTGAAGTCTGATGTTTCTCTCACCGCTCCTCTCTGCGTAACAAACTAATGGAATATTTGTAAGAAGTCTTTTCAGAGACACAAAGAGTTTTTGGAAAGAGTCCACCTCTGTGTGGGCTCTGTGTTACTGTTATAAAGAATAAAAGTGTTCAGATTGTAAGACTCAAACATAAATCGCCTAGATTTGGATTAGAACAAATTAAAAGTTATAGCATTAGTCATGTTGCTTTTCATTCTTACTCTGGTGAGGGATCAGAATTAATAAAAAAAAATGTAGTGTTCAGAAATGAAGGATGTCAACATCTGAACAGTAACTGAAAATTCAAACCTCTAGGTTACCAGTGATCTGCTCAAGACTCTCGACTTACAGTACAACTAGCAGGCATATTCAGAATAACACGGAAAGCTTCTGCAAACATAAGAATTGTCTATCTATCTATCTATCTATCTATACACACACACACACACACACACACATATATATATATATATATATATATATATATATATATATATATATATATATATATATATATATATATATATATATATATATATATATATATATATATCCCCTTTATGCCAATGGCCCTTGCAGTGTGCGCTTCACCCATCAGAGGGCGCATCTTAACGCTTAGTTTAAAAATACTCCCTGAAACCCAAATTCTTTTAAGAGTGGAGCCGCTAAAGCAAACTACCCGACTTTTAACTTTACGTGTCTTAATCAGCACATAGGGGCAAGTTCAAACTCCTGGGCCAATACCGAGCCTGAAGCCTGGTCTCCTTTCAGATTTGAACAGCTACGATCGGTAGCTGGGATCTCTAAACATCTCTGTCCGAGAGGGAAACACGGAGAGGGAGACGTGAGAGCAAGGACGTGAGCGGAAGGGAGGCAAAAATCAGAGAAAACCTAAGCTGGACACACTGATAGCGCTGTTTTTGGGCGTGCGTAAAGGCGCGAGGCGAAGTTGCATTTACAGGATACATGTAAACACAGATGTCCCCCTTTTTTGTTTCCCAGACTGGACATGTTTCCGCTGCTGGAGAGCGACGTTTAGACAGTTGTGAAAAGAGATTGAACCAAGGGTTGTAGAGAGTCTGGTCTGTTATCCCTTTCTTTTTATCTTTCGCTTTTGGGACTGAGTGGAAGTCCTTGTTTTTACGCTTAGAGTACTAAGGAAACGATAAATGCAAATGCGAAGGGTGACTCCGTGCTTTTATTCATCGTCTACAGAGACTTGAAAAGCCGCTTTCCCCACATTGCACAGCAGCCCGTGGTGTTTGGTTCACTGAAATGTGAAACACTAGTGAAGTCGATACATGACAAACTGCTGTATCCAGCTGGTTTGTTTGTCTCTGTTGTAAACATTTTACGCTCTTTGGATTATATGTGTTGAGTAGGAAACTTTTTAAGAATGAAGAGGAGAAAATTCACGTAGCTCGTCTCCGTTTTCTGCTTACATCGTCGCTGTTTGCCGAAGTGGATCCCTGTTATTATTTTAGTCATTTCCGAGCCTTCACGTTGAGGAGAAAGGGGAGCTGACATGCGCCTGGACATGGGGATATAGTGAGCTGACCTACTGCGAATAATACAAAGTTGCGAAATTGCCTGATTTGCGTACATAGTGAATAATCAAGACACCCGGAGCCGGTGGGAAATCAACCATAGTGCCTGCTCGTGCGCCGTGAAACAACGCTTTTCTGCTCGCACTGAGCCAGTTCGAGAACCAGGTTATTTTGCGAGGAGAGACTTCGGAGAAAGATATGGAGGAGTGGAGACAATGCGGACGGTGGTTGATAGACTGCAAGGTCCTGCCCCCGAACCACCGGGTTGTGTGGCCCTCGTCGGCCGTCTTCGACTTGGCACAGGCCCTGCGTGATGGGGTGTTGTTGTGCCAGATGTTGCACAATCTCTCCCCAGGATCAGTGGACCTGAAGGAGATCAATTTCAGACCCCAGATGTCACAGGTGAGTCCGCCTCGGTATACATTTTAAACGACCAAGTGGTGGCTTTGATTTACACGCCCCCCGGGCAAACTTTTATATGCACTACGCTGCTACACATCCACACCCTGGGATTCCCTGGGTAGCCACTTCCCACTGAGATGTTCCACGATTTTCCTTGATTGTTTGGAAAGCTTTTTTTGTACATTTCTCTGCCTGTATTTCCCCAGCTGATCCAGAGATTCCTTCCTGTCACAACAAGCCCATTCCTTGGCGCAGTAAAAAAATTCTATCAGTGTATCTGTGATAATACAGCAGTTAAACACATACTGTGGTGGGCTCTGTGTGTTAAAACATGCAAGCTTCATTTAGTTTTTCCCAGGTGGAGAAAATAATGCAATTATGCCCACTAACACCTTATTCTGGAGGTGTCACACCTGGATCCATGTGGTGATATAGGCCTCAAGGTTGATGATGAGCTGTTCTGCTGGTGGCTCCAGGAGCACTTAAAAGCCAATTCCGTTCATTTCTTTTTTTCCCCCTAAAAAGGTTAAACATTTATCTACCCAGTATTTTATTTCTGCTCATGCAAGTATCAGCCCCCCCTCCCAATGAAATTGACATACAGTTGGCAGCTAGAGCATCTTCACATTCACTTCCAAGGGTGCTAATTGGGTGTTATCTAGACAGTCTAACTCTGTGCAGAAGTGAGCAAAGATAATAAGCTTCTTAGGGAAGAGAAAATCGAGGACACTAAATAAAGTAAAAGGAACGTTATGGAACGTTAGAGTGATGCTCTTCCATGGTTGATGATTTAGTATACACCATTTGTCTGGTGGTAGCAGTTTTAAAAGGATGCTGCACTATTTGCTTTTAAATTTTTACCTGTCTCAAGTTGAAGGGAAATGGCAAACTGGAAGAGACTCAAAGAGAAGTATCCCCGTGTGTATGTAATTAAACTCAAACGAAACCCAAGATTTCATGGCAATGAGATTAGAGGTTTGAACTGTAGCTATTGCACGCCTCTGCTTCTGTAAAGCTCCCTCTGCACTTCAGCTCATTCATGTTTCCAAAGCCAATAAGAGGAAGTGTCGGGTGCCACAGGAAGTTTACATGACCACGGTGGTGGAGTAGAAGTGCTCTGTGGCAAACATGTCTATTGACTTTTATTCACCCTGATGTCTGCACTGAAATACCACACAGCCTCCGCTGCACATGGTGAAGAAGTCTTGGCACTGGCACTGTGACATATTTAGATTATTCTTACTGTCATACCTGCGGGCTTTAATAGCTGTGTTAGGAAGCGATTCCTCACTGACAGCAAATTTGTCTGATATGCTTGGCACACCTTCTGTGACCTCTTTCTGTCATAATAATGTGTGAATGTGTGTGTGGGTCTACTGTCTGTCTGTCTGCTTTTTTTGCTCTGTCTGTGTTGGGTGCTGTTTTCTAGTAAACACTCCTTTCTTTGTCCTTGATTAATCAGGAAAAGATAATTTGATTAGCCAGATCAACAAGGAATTCATTTGCAAGTGTGTATGTGTATGTGTGTATTTTTCAAACGGAGCAAAAATGCCACTTTTGTCTCTGTTTCACGCTTATCAAATGGGATCATTTGCAACTGTTGAACAAAACAAGAATGTCATGTAAGATTCTGCGCGTTGTGGTGGACATTTTAAGCTATTTGTCTTCCATTTAAGACAATAAACACTTAACAGAAGAAAGAATTACATATTAATCAATGAAAGTAAATGCTAGTGGCATCGCTATCCATCCCCCTCTCTTTGCCTGGTAACCAACAGCGGCCTTAACTTATCACCTCCAGAAGCTACTGGGTTCAATGATTACAAGGGCGAGAGAGAGAGAGACTTGGATGGCATGCTTTGATCCGCCCACTAATCCCGAGCTCCCAGTACCACTGAGTGAATCTGCAGCGAGGGTGAAAGTGGTGTCCTCGGTGACAAATTGGGTTAAACAAAATCCTGGCAGCAGAACAGTAGTATGTGATTTATGATAAGGAAAAGGTCAAAGCTCACGTGCTTTAAAACCGAGAACACACAGTTAGTGGCTTAACCAAATGAAGAGGAGCTGAAGCAGAGCAATTATATTGTTTGCTCAGTACAAAATTTCTCTTGTATCCAGTGGATAAACTTTAGCGGTGATTGATAGGTTTGAAATTGAGTTTTGTCTGTGAATATAACTAGTTTCTAACATTTAGTTAAGACGCCCTCAACACATGGTAGTAGGTGTAGAGCCGATGCATCGTAAAGGTGGTTTATGGCGAAAGAAGAACATAAAGACACAAAGTATGTGTTTCTCCTTTTTCTATTGATCCATTACTTCTACTGCTAACAGAGCCTAATCACAATAATGCTTTTCAAGTTTGGCATTGATCCCGGTTTGTGGTCTTGGTGCTTTTGTGCATTCTGCAGACATCAAAGAGAATTCCTGGTAGAAACACGATGGTCATAATTTTTTCACAAAACACGGCATGTCGACAGTTAATGAATTTGCAATTGAAATTCCACTCAGTGTGCTTTTCTACCTTGTATGTTATGACTTGATGATGCTTTCATGGTCTTAAGATGAAAATTTTGAAGTTTCCTGAACGTGTGTTTCATTTGACCCACTTGTACAGTGCTCTGCAAAAGTCTTGAGCCACCCCTCATTTCTTACATATTTTGCTAGTAAAATGGGAAACAGGTGCAGTGATGTGTTGAAACATGTGAAGTATATAAGGCAAAAACAGAGACCTGTTGCCACTGATTTTCTTTATTATTATTCCAGTAAAGAAATTGGCTTACTTCAGCCTTTTTTTTTCCTGCTTCCCTTTTTAAAGATTAGTTTCTTGACACCCGTCCTTCCATTGAAAACGTTTCTGATGATGAACACTGGATCAATCGAAGGGGCAGATATATTTCTCAGGTCCTGTGTCTTTGATGGATTTTGTTTTCTTAAGGCGGTAACTTTCAGACTTTACTGCAGCAGATACTTGATCTTTTATCCTCTTCATCTTTTGCCTACGTTCCTCAATTTTTTTAAGGCCACATTGCGCGCTAAGATGTGCCAGGTTTTCAGCGAATAGCTCTGGGGGAGTCACCTTATTGGTGCAAAAATGACATCAAACCTATTATCTTTGGTATTTTTCAGAAATTCAACTAAAGAAGTGGGAACAAATGATGTGTTTTTGCAACATGTTGCTAATAGCAAAGACCAAAGACAAAATTTGAAATTGGTTTTTTTTGCTAGCTTGTAGGCGCAACACTGTTTCACCCCTTGTGTTAGGTACCTCTTTATGTTTATTTTATTCATTCATTATTCAGTGACTGAGTGGCTTAACAAACAAAAACACATTCCTATGAAAATGGTTAGGTACAAGGGCTGGACTGAAAATGAATGAAAAAGCAGCCAATGTTCAAAGATAAACTTTAAAAGACCTTCAGAAATCCTGGAGCGCTTTTGCTCACGACAACTACAAAGTTAGAAGAAAGTCTGAGTCCTTGGAAGCAAAATATAAAGAAAGACGGGATGGCTCAAGAGTTTTTCACAGTAAGGCACATGGGATGCCAGCTCATGGCTGTGTGTCAGACAGTAGTCACTGGTTTCTAGATTACGCTTCTGCAAATTCCATCTTTTGCTCTTGACAGAGCGGTGTATGTAAGCCCGGACCCTTTGAGCATGCTGAAATGGCAGCTTTCATCTTCAACTCACAGATCTACAAATTTTGTATAGTTCTTAATTATATATTCTGGTAATAGGCAACAGGATGAGCTTTACAACGTAAACATTATAAATAAATAAATAAAAAACTCTCAGTAATAAAATCACTTGCTATATTATTGTATATTTTTGTGCTCACAATAAGCTGCCAAAAACTGGACAAGCCCTCTTTTCTCCCAGCTGAAAGCTAGCTGTTTTCTTAAAACAAAAATGGTGCACTTGTGCTAACTTAATCGATAACATACAGGACCAAATACACACTCGGAAACTAATTTGTCACTGTCCATTTTGATTCCTAGTGTATGTGGTTAAACATCATGGCACTAACCTCATTAATATTTCTGTTATCAGATTTGCAATTATAGAGTTACATACCAAAAGAGAGCATGACCAAGGGGGATTAAATATTGTTTGATTTTGTCTTTCTTCCCCTTTGTGGACAGGAGAGGAGGTGGAGTAGTTCTTAAAAGGAAACTGTGAAACTGACCTTCATTTATATGGTCAAATGAATTCCTAATTGTGTTTTTCAGCATTTGTTTGCCTTTACCTCAAGGTTGTAAACGGGTGGCTAATGAGCGCTGGTGTCTGTAGATGCTTCAGAGCTCAAAGTGTACTTATTCAGAATCCAATGCCTCAGGCGGTGTCTGAAAGACGAGACTGAGCCTTTTGAGTGTTCTGCAGTTCTCTCTTCACTTCTTATTTTCTTTTGTTTTTTGTTAGTTGTGAATGCCTATGGGATGAGCAGGTGGATATATGTGTGTGTGTGTGTGTGTGTGTGTGTGTGTGTGTGTGTGTGTGTGTGTGTGTTTGCTGTGCTTTTGTTTCCTTGTGTGACCGTGCACTTGTTTATTATGTTTGTAAGTATGTTACAGTACCTGTGTTCAGACTCAATCAGTATTGAAGCTGGGGAGCCTGCAGAGCTGCACTGAAGTTTCTCAGTACTCTGCAGGGCTCCAGATCCCACACAGAGCCTGCTGCTTCCACTCAACATAATTGAGGTTCTTCCTCTTTGTCCAGCTCCCACCAGAAATATTGGCTGCTGATGGAAAGTAACCGGATCAGATCTGAATTCTTTTTTTTTTTTTTTTTTTTTTAATTCTGCCATTCCTGCAAACTTGGATTACCATGATATTGGTGTTATGCATCATTCATCCGGTTCTAAAAATCACACTATAGAAAACTGACTGAAATGTTTTTGCTGCTAGGATTAGAAATAACTATAAATAACAGACACAGGGATAACAGCTGATGTGGAAAACGTGTTAGTTGCCTAGCATTTATTTGTTTTTCTCGCCACTTGACAAATTGTATTTTCATTCACCTTGTAGGTCCTGTTTTGTCTCTATCAGCTCTTTGGAAAGTATGTGGCTAGCTTTGTGAACTTTCTTTTTCTAGATGCTGTTTGATGCTAACTAGGTAGACTCGGGGTAAACAACAAGAGGTTTGTGGTATAAAGACATCCTTTTGTTTTTTTTTAAGGGGCTCACAGACTGATGCCGGCCAATGAAATTTCATACAAATAAGAGGATTCAAAGCCACTTTTCATTGAGAAAAAACAGCTTCTATGCTGTGTTAAACAGTTGCACGCAGGACTTTACAGTTGGATCTTCAGCTTCAGACTAGGGCTGCCACGATTAGTCGACTAGTCACGATTACGTCGACTATCAAAATCGTCGACGACTAATTTAATAGTCGACGCGTCGTTTGAAGCTTTGTAAGATCACAAAAGACGCAGGAATGAGTAGTAGGATTTAAGAGTGTAATAACGGACTGAAACAGAAGATGGCAGCACTGCATGTACAAGGACGCCAGCTGCCGTTAAACCCCGAAGAAGAAGAAGCTGTGTCCCAGAATTCATAGCGCAGCCCAGCGCAGTTTCCAACAATGGCGGCAGCTAGTTAGTTTTAATGTTACTCTTATTATTCTTTCTGGGTCACAAAATAAACGTTTAACATATTTTCAGGCGAAAATGTAGCTGTGTAAACCTCAAATATCGGCTCAGTTTATCAGGACACCACATATTTTCAAAAGCACTCCGACGTTTTCGGAGACGTCTGTTACCCACTAGCTCGATAGCTAGCCGGGGGCAAGGCTCACTAGCGCCGTGAGAGCACCGGACTCCTGGCAAATCATTTTCAAACCCACCGCCGTCTTTCGCTACTCAGGTTAAACATGATATATAAGTCACTTAGATAACTTAAAAATGTTATTGTTTGGCTTTTTTCAGTATTTTATTTGTTCCTGAGTAAATCGGTTTGGCTGAGATTAAAGTTATAGTTTCTACACAACTGAATAAACATCAAGCAGACAGCTGATTATCAGAAGTGTGAGATGCTCGAGAATTTACTCCGGTGTCCTGTTATATTTTAGATAGCAAGGAGTTTATTAAATTTTAATGAAATTTGCAGATTGTTTCGGTGAAGTTTAATAAACTATCATCTTGTCTTTATTTTTAGTTAGCACAGATCTTAAACACTTAAAGCTGTAAGCTAATGATAGTTATATAAGAGCAGATGCTGCTGGTGCAATAAGCTGTACGCTGTACGTCCAATGGATGATGATCTGATTAGTCGACTAATCACAAAAATAATCGGTGACTAGTCGACTATCAAAATAATCGTTTGTGGCAGCCCTACTTCAGACAAGATTTTTTTTTCTTTTTTTCTTTCTTGTAACCAGGAAGTGGTGCACTTTAGATTAAGTATCTCTTTTTTAAGTGCTCTGGGGCAAAATAGGGGAAACCATGCGAAATTCACATAAAGCTATCTGTAATGAGATCCAAAATATGTAAGCTAATTTGTTGCTTATGTCTATTTTTAAGAGCCTTTCCTTAGTGCTGAGATTTGCACATGTAGCTTAATCTGTAAGACTACAATGGGTTTACCAAAAAAATGTTTGCTAAAAATATCTTCATTCTTCTACTTTATACCTGTTTAATGAGGCAGGAAAAGTGGTAAAAGGCTATAAAAGAGGTTGTAGTACATCAGACTAGGGTGTTGTTATTTTGGTACTTCCTGTGCAATCTGTTTGTTGCTTATCTTTTTCTTCATTCATTTTTGCATCTGTCATTCTTTTTCTGTGCTCCTTCTCTGTGACATGGCAAAACCTGGACAGCTGCATTGAAATCCCTAATCAAACCCTGCTTCATTTTGTCTTCATCAGTCATGTGATTACAGTATACATTCATTGTTCACTGTAGGTCAAACTTACAACACTTATTGCCCTGTCTCAGATCTGCGTGGTTAAAAATGAGATCAACGGGAGTGTATGAACCAAACAGCATGTTAAATGTCAGTGCACTTTCTACTCTGAAATCTCTGTTTATGGCCAGAGTGGGTAGGGGGGTAGTAACCACTGTAGACACCTATCCACCCACCCTTTTCTCCCTCTGGAGTAATTTAATCTCAGTGTTAGGTCTACTGTTGACCCCATGACCTCAGCGCTCGCCGGATGCAGGTAATACTGCTAATGGAACTCATTAGGGATATGTCTTGGGTTGAACAGCTGAGACTGTGCCCCTGGAAGCTAATGGGATTGACAAGGAGAGAATGGGTCTGGGCCGGTGTATTCTAACCTTTGTGTAAGGTGATCCGACTCCTGAGGTCACAAAATTCCCCTCAAAATTTTAACGTCTGTGTGGGTTGAGCGCTGACATTTGCAGGACTGACCTATAAACAGTATTTTGGTTTTTTTATGTATTTCCTGGAGGGACTGGACGTGCCTTAGTCTCGACCTGTCACAAAACTGGATACAGATTCCAGTGTACTTGTTGTTTTTGTGGAACCTAAATCTTGTTCTTGTTAGTTAAAAATAAAAAAAGTTACAATATCTAGTTCTGATAGGAATGAAACAGACACAGTGGTAGCTAACGTCCCAACTTAAACCAGCCCAAACTGGTGCGGCACTAACAAGCTGTAAAGCATTTTACTAACAATTGTTGCTTCTCTTTGATTTACATTAACCTGGCTTTTTTTTTTCTTTGACTGTCAGGTAATCTTGTGCTGCAGCTGCAGGATATAAAAACAAAACAAAGAAAATAATTACAGTCATTCTTGTTTTTAATTATGTGAACAGATTACCTAAGGGTCACAGAACAGTATTGCTGGCTGAGTAATCATCCTTCGAGTTATCAAGAGTATCACTCCCACAAATATGTCATTAACACTGAAACATTTAAGCCAGTCGTCTACATTTGTTCAGAACAGCGTTGTCTATGGGTCATTTTTCCTCCTTGCCAGTGCCTGTAGTGTCAGAGATAATGTGAATGAAAGATTTGATAAAGGAGTCATTGTGTGAGGAGCTTAACAAATGTGGGCATTTTATCAACCTGAAGTCAGATTAAGAATGGAATCAGTTCCAGGACGTTTTTCTTCGTTTGCAAGTGTAATTCTTCTTCATATATGTGGCGGTTGAACTCTTGTGGTCACGACCATGTTGTTTTAGTAATATTGCACCACCTGTGGTTTAACAACGGTGATATTAGAACTATAGAAATGTTGTTTAAAACTATGACAATACTTATATATTTCAGACAATATAGCAGAGTGGACAGCAATAGAGCAATACATTTGTGCATGCTAGGATTATCCCTCATTCTCAGCAAAATAAGTTTTTATTGTTGAGTATTTCCCTGGGCTGCTGTTCTATAAAGCAGGCATTCACTTGGAAACAGAAGCAACAAATTTAAAAACAAATGGAGACCATTTAAAATTTTGCTGCAGCCCAGCTGTTCCTTTTCAAGTTGGGACAATTTTTTTCTGAGCTAGCAAAGATGTATTGCCTTAAAGTTAATCCATGCGTCAGCTGTACAAACAAAAGCAACTGAATATTGCTAATGGCCCAAAAGGGATTCTTACAGGGCTGACTTAAACAATGCATGACATTTAGCAAATGAAGGGAGCAACTGAGGTACACGAAAATAGTTTACTTTGAAACTACAACCCTTGTTGCTTGTTTTAGGTGCCGTTTTTATGATTGAGTGAATAGAAAGGTCAGTGTTTATGGATTTACAAATAATGAAAGTATCTGACAATGGTCAGGTACAAAGATTGGATTGATATAAGTGAAAAAGCAGCCAGTGTGCAGAGACAAACTTTGAAAAACCTCCAGAAAGCCTGGAGAACTATTGATCAAGACCACTTAAAAAATGCAAGAAAGTCTGGCTTCTTGGAGGCAGAATATGAAGAAATGAGAGGTGACCCAAGACATTTGCACAGTACTGGACACAGATGGAAAAAAAAAAACCCTCAATTAGTTTTTTTTTTCTTTGTGAGATAGATTTTTTATTATTTTTCTGAAACATAGCTTAAAGCTAAAAGAACAGTCATACAAAAGGAACACATAAGGTGAGCTTTTCTTCACAGTCATTAATTGGATAACAACTCACTGTATGCTATAGACTCTCATAAATAAATTAATATGAGGCAGTAAAAGCATACAACTTGCAGTGCTGCATGAGAAATAATGCATAGCAGCATAGGAGAGTCATAAATAGGAAAACGGTTAAGTACTTGCATTATTCAGCAGATGAATAAATGCCATAGTAGTTGAGGTCAATATTCATTAGGTGCAAATGAATGGTCACATGTATACACATTGTAAGTGTGTGGGCCTGCTGCTTATGCGGTTGCTGCTTGGCACATCTGCAAGTACTGTGTATAACTGAAGTCACAGCTGTAATAGAATGTGGTAATGAAGCCACTTACAGAACAACGCAAACATTTAAAAGTCACTCCAGGGAATAAACTGACATTAAAATATTTAAATCTAGAGTTAAATATGACTTAACAATAAATAAATATTATCCATCCATCTATCCATCTTTTTCTGTCACTTATCTGTGTTTGGGTCTACCTATTCCAGCTCATCTAGGGCTGGCTTTCCAAGCCATCGAAGAGGTAATCTTTCCAGCATGTCCTAGGTTTGCCTCACTGCCTCCTCCCAGCAGGACATGCCCAAAATACCTCACCCAGGAGGCGTCTAAGAGGCACCCTAGTCATGTCTTCATACCACCTGTCTCCTTTTGATGTGGAGGAGTAGCGGTTTTACTCTGAGTTCCTTCTGAATGTCCAAGCTACTCACCCTATCGCTAAGGGAGAGCCTAGCCATCGTAGCCATCATTGTATATGTGATCTCTTTCTTCCAGTAACTACCTAGAGGTTGTGCCCTAGGTAGAAAGGGTAGGAACTAGAGCTGGGCGATAGAACGATAACGATATGTATCGCGATATAACTTTTACTCGATAGAGAAATTAAGCTATCGCGATAGACCTCGCCGCTCTTGTCCTCTTAAAAAAAAAAAAAAGGTCAGCCAATCCAAATTAAGTAGCGCAGAGCCGAACCAATCACAGCCGCAGCGTCACGTCGCGTGACTTGTTACGTACAGCACAAGTGCCAAGCCGCACGTGTGTTTGTTTGGGAAGCAGCCAGCGGGTAATGGAGCCAGCGCGTAATGGAGGAAATGAGTGTGCCGACTAGAAAAATCAACCGAGCGTGACCGAAGAGAAAACAGATGATGGTTCCAATGCCGGAGAGATTGTCGAACGGAAGAGCCATAGAAGTTCCGTAGTGTGAAGGTATTTCGGCTATTTCAAGTCTGACAAAAACAGAGTAGCGTGCACTGTAAATGTGCCGAAAGCAAGTCTGGAAATACAATAAACTGGTGCATGCGTCACACTGTGCGCCACGTTATTGTTTCGGTGAAATGAATTTCTACAATACTGTTACTGTTAATTCTACTCTCTGCAGTGTTTAAATGCTTACATATACACACAGTTACTGTCCCTCCACACATACGACTCGGTTCTGCTTCTATGCCCCAGCTTTGTTTACTTTTTCCCACCGAGGCTTCTAGACTTCTGATTGGCCAACATTTCTGCACGGTTAGGAATCTAGCGCCACCTGCTGCTTTGGCATGTTCATAGCAGCGTTTTCTTTCATTTCTGCCTTTATGTGTGGACGGGATTATTTTTAAAACGAAAACGGAAAATCTCCGTTTTCAAAAATACCCGTGTACGTGTGGACGTAGCCTCAGTCTCTGACTGGAAGCGCTAATTCGTCATTCGGCTTTTGTCAGACTAAAGTAACTGTTAAAACTGTTTGAAAAGCTAAGCTATACAACAAGGAGAGATTGAGAATTTCCTTTTAGTTCTCAGTTTATTTGATATTGACAAAGGTTAGTCAGTTTTGTCTGTTCTTCTGTAAAACAAACTAAGATTTATTTTTAGAATTAATATTTTGTTTCTAAGTGGAATTGACAATTTAGTCTGTTTTGTTTGTTCTATTTTGAAACTTAAACGCTTTAGCGGCTGCCTTTTGTGTAGTTTGCAATATTTGCCTTTATTTATCTGAAAAAGTCTCATGTTCCTTAAGTACATCTACCCTGTTGAACTTATTATGGGAAATAAATATTTAAATAAAAACAAGCTGCTGATTATTTCACATTTTACTTGTGAGCAACGGCACATTTAAATCTTACAAATATAGTTATTTGGCTTATATCGTGATAGATATCGTTATCGCCTGAAATGAAAAAAGCATATCGTGATATGAAAAAATCTCATATCGCCCAGCTCTAGTAGGAACATAGGTTCACAGGTAAATTGACAGCTTGGGTTTTATGCTGAGCTCCCTCTTCACAACAACAGATTACACAAATTTGTTTGTTAGTCTTGCAATCCACTCTCCCCTCACTCTCTCACTTTTGAATAACGCCACCAAACTCTTAAATTCCACTGCTTGGGGCAGCACTCAGGCAGGCTGTTCCTCTCAATCACACCCTTCCAGGTCAGTCAGTCATTGCCTATGTGAATGTTAAAGATCCCCAGTAGGGCAACAGAGTCCCCATGTAGAACCTCAACACCTCATTCCAGTGACTCCAAGAAGGCTGTGCACTCTGAACTGTCATTGGGTGTAAATGCGCTCTGAAGTTGTTGGGAGGGGTCCTCTCATTCATTGGGAAAACCCCCAAAATACAGGCACCAAACTGAGGGGAGATTACAAACATATCCAATTCAATTTTCACCTGGGGAACTCCAAAGTGGAACACAGGCCAGTCTTTGTATAGCAAACTGGTACCAGAACTCCCAAGACACCAAACCCCTAAAGCTCATCCTGTGGTTGGTGGGGACACAGAAGAGCAGACCCTGTGACTAGTAACCTAGGACGGGACCTGGTATACCTGATCTGGCAGGGTAAATTGGTCACTTGATCTTTAGGTTATCATAGGGATCACTCTCCATCTAGCTCTTCACCAGTGGTCCAATTACCCTAGGAAGACCCTACCAGAGGCAAATTATCCTCCATAACAAACCTCCTGGAATAACTGCAACACTTAAACCACTGCACTACAATACGGTGGGACTTTACAAAGATGAAATGCTGCACATGATCCTGTATTATTCGGTATTATGTAATCATAGTTATAAATTCAATTAAGAATTTTGTTCTATAGAGTCCAGTTTTATTCCTTCACTGATACACAGCATTACCCCTTCCCCTGAACTATAAGGGCTGAAATGGTATGCATCCAAATGCAAACTGTGAGCACTCAGCTTTTTTGAATGCGGGCAATGTGTGTGTGACAATTCAAGTGGAAAGGCTGCTGCAGAAATATCAGGGGCTGCGTATTCAATTTCAAAGTCCTAAAATCACCAGAATAGGTGTGTTATAGGGATGTGACCATGTGTTAATCTCGCCGCTCAGTTTGATTGATCACACGACTAACAAACAGGCAAATGAAGTGTTGTGGGTGGATAAGAAATGGGAGGATTTTTATATCAGTTCTAGATTAGCATCTCATGGTTGTTTAATATGCTTCACCATAGGGCTATAAAAGGGCTATCTTTTTACATAGCCAGAGAAAATCGGTAATGCAGAGGCCTGCTTTTTACAAGTTAGAATTCAGTGCTTTATCGTATCGTGTGATATGGATTGTAATAAATCTTTTTCTTGACTGTTTGAATGTAGTTTCTTTGCCTTTTGATTAGCTCATTTGGGGTCCGCATGGAATGTATGGTAAGAATGGTTTAAACCCACCTTGTTAGCTTGGTGTAGTAGTTGAAACTATACCAAATGCTTCATGATGCAAAGTAATAAACTTTCATAGCACTGCACTGCAATGCTATGCTTCACCTCCGACATTTGGTATTCTGTAGTTGCTTGAGCATGAGTCAGCCAGTCTTCTAAGTTTTTTATCATGCACAGTCAAAAACTGCTCCACCTAAACAATGTGGAACAATGATATGCCTCTTTTCCCTTTCTTTTGGGTTCCTCGGGGAATGCTTTTAGTCTGAATTGTGAGTGCAACGTTTATGTGGGGAACTCCAAGTTGACCTAATCTTTGACTGAGTGGGAGAACTCAAGTGATGTCATGTAGAGGCAGATTACCGCAATTGTTGTCAAGAGTATTTTAGTCCCAAGAGTTGAGAGCATTTTTATAACTGACAGTAAAATTACCTTAAATCCTTCTGTCTGAAAATGAATCCTATGGTGACAGGAATTATTCTGTTGGCATCCTCTCTAATTATCTTACCTAACTAACCTTTAGGGATGCATTTCACTTTGAGAAGCCAGATCCTCCCAGACAACACATTGCCAGTTTTGCCATTCCACTAGAGATGGACAAAGAGATCATGCAGCCTTATGGTCACCGTCTGATTTCCAAAGAGGCTCCATCTTCATGGTGGTTGTTGGGGGTGATTAACACGGGCATGCAGTGGAATGGCGCCTGAATCTTTTCTGAGCCAGCCATGCTCTGCTGGGCGCCATCACTCCACAGAGAAATGAGAAAGAGGAGGCCATAGTTCTGCCTCTGTAGTGGTTAGCCAGATGGCTGAATATCTGAATTTCTCCCCTGGAGTTCTTCTGATGAAACCCGGACACTGAAGATCTTTCTTTTTAATCAAGTCTTTAGTTGTTAATCTGATGGCGTCTGTCTTACCATATGGAAAAGAATGGGAATAAAAACTTATAATATATGATATTTTACATGTCTCATTATGCTGTATGAGTTGATCACACTGCATACTGAAATATAAGATGCAACATCTCTTTCGTATTGCTTTGTCAGCTGGTGTCATTAGCCTGCTGCATGTTGAGCTGCTGTCAGAACAGAATCATTGCCAGAAATCTTATCTGAGTTACTGTGAGGTAGAACTGCTCTGTTTCATGCTGGGTTGCAGGACATGCACTGCTTTCCACTTCCTGCTTTGGGCACACATCTCATTACCACCTCACACCATCACTGGGTGGCAGCTAAACAGAGGCGAGGTGTTTAAAGTTTCACTGTCTATAGACTTTTTTTCAGGCCTTTGCCACAGAAATCGCCACAAGAAGCGCCAATATCCCATTAGTGATGCGTATTGATCATATCACATAATTAGCTCTGGAACAGGAAGGGCACAAAGGTAGGGTTACAATGTTAGACTCTTTCCCATAAAACTTATTGATCTTCTCCACGGCTGAGTCTCTTGTTAATCATGCAAACAAAGTGGAACAGTGTGTTGTGGGCTGTAGAGCATGGAAGTGATCATTTCCTGTTGCATGGCTTCGTGACTCATAATTTCAGCTTTGCAATTATAATCTCTCAAAAACGTGGTTTTATTTTTATCTATCAGGATCAGCTGAACATACAGTATTTCTGTTAGGGCTGCGCTTGATTGGTTAGTGAATTGATTTGCTTTTTAATTAAGTGCTTAGTCCCTTATGTATCACTCTTATGTTAGTACTCATAAGCCTGAAGTATAAAATGCCCCTCCCATTTTCCTTATATAAAAATGAAAATGTATTTTTTGTATATATGTATATAAGTCGTACTCACAAAGTATTTGCAGTTTTCTTGATTAAAATAAGGAATAATCATGATATTACATATTATCTTTTTGTCCTACTAATCAACTGGTCTTTTTAGCACTAATGAACACATCGCCAATTAACTGCACTGTGTGAGCCTGGGCCTGTGGATTAAAATTTGTTATTGGATTTGGTCCAGTTTCCCACACATGAAATTAGTCAGATAGGTGATTACAAGCTTAAAGAGACAAATCTAATAATATCACGCAGGAAGAGAACGCCTCCAGTGTTATGCTCAAGGACAGGCAGTCTTGTCAGAAGGGACTAAAACAGGTTGTGCAGTTGGAGGTTGTACTGTTCAACCACTGGTCAGTGGAAAAGAGAGAGCAACTATATGTGCTGCTAAAGATTTATCGGGGAACACAATATATGATCCTGGAAGAATAAACAACATTTTTAGGGATTTCTATGAAACTTTATACTCACCACAAATAAACCCATCTAAAAATGAAATTGATCTGTTTCTTGACAACGTAACTCTTCCAAAATTACTAGACAGTCAAGCAATGGAACTGGATTCGCCACTGACGCCAAGTGAACTCCAGGAAGCCCTGATAAGTATGCCCAATAATAAGGCTCCAGGTCCAGACGACTTCCCTGCAGAATTCTACAAAGAATTCTGGACAATTTTGGCACCAGTATTCCACAGCATGTTGCAGGAAATCGAGGAAAAGGGCAGACTACCACCAAATATGAATTCTGCCAACATTAGTCTCCTGCTAAAACCAGGCAAAGACCCTTTATTTCCCTCAAGCTATCGTCCAATTTCTCTTTTAAATGTAGACCTTAAAATAATCTGCAAAGCTCTCTCAAAGAGATTAGAGAAAATGACCCCCCTCTTAATTCATCCTGACCAAACTGGTTTCATAAAAGGTCGGCACTCCTCAACAAACACTCGTAGATTACTTAATTTAATAGACTACTCATACGATAAAAACATCGAAGCCATAATATTATCTCTAGATGCAGAAAAAGCATTTGACAGAGTTAATTGGAAATTTTTATTCGCAACTTTACACAAATTTGGTTTTGGAAACTCTTTCATAAACTGGATAAGAATATTATACAATTCCCCAACGGCTCGTATCAGAACAAATGACCAGACATCCTCCAGCTTCTGTCTCCTGAGGGGCACCAGACAGGGATGCCCACTCTCCCCCTCACTTTTTGCAATTTTTATCGAACCTCTAGCAGCAGCATTTAGACAGGCTACAACAATTAAGGGCATAAAATGTAAGAACATAGAACATAAAATCAGTCTCTATGCGGATGATGTGTTGCTTTTTCTGCAAAACACACAAACCAACCTCTCTGAGGTAATTACTTTAATAAACTGGTTTTCAAGAGTTTCAGATTATTCAATTAACTGGCCAAAATCTACAGTTCTCCCCATTAACTGCTCCTTCCATAATTCTTCCTCTGCCCCACTGCAATCCGGAAATATTAAATATTTAGGTATTAATGTCTCTCCTAAGCTTTCAGACTTAACTAAACTAAACCACATCCCACTTCTAAAGAAAGTAGAAGGCGATCTGACTAGATGGAAATCTTTACCCATATCACTCATGGGAAGGGTCGCCACTATAAAAATGATGATCTTGCCAAAAATAAATTACTTATTTTTGATGATCCCTAACAAACCATCACAAGATTGGTTCAGATCTCTGGATTCATATATTTCCAAATTCCTTTGGAAAGATAAACCCCCGCGTATTAGCTTAAAAACGCTACAAAGAACCAAGGATAGAGGAGGATTAGATCTGCCTAATTTTCACCAATACTTCTTAGCCAACAGGCTTCAGTTCATCTCAGAATGGTTAAAACATACCTTCTTAGTTGAGCCCTGGCTAGATGTTGAACAGGCACTATGCAAGGATCTAGAGATTTCAGACCTACCATTTATTAGCTCAAACATCAAAAGACATGAATGCTTTAAAAGTATCAACATCAGCTTTTCTCTAACAGCATGGTGGGAGTTTCTAAAAATAACGGAGTCTTCATTAATCCCATGCAAACGTACACCTATCTGGAATAACCCTGACATATTACAAAACAATAATATGATTAATTTCCCAGAATGGAGTTGTAAAGGAATTAAATACTTAGAACATATATTAGAGGGAACAGAATTTATTCCATTTGACAGACTAGTTGAACAATATGGGATCAACAAGACAAGGTTTTTAGAATATCAACAAATTAAATCCATAGTAAAAAAGAAATTTAACCTCAGTCAAGTTGAATTACAAACACCACTAAGTGCGGCACATTTTCTTACTCTTAAATCCCCCAAATTATTATCTAAAATATACAGAACACTTTCTAAATTAGATGAATCAATATCCCTTCCTACTGCAAAGTGGGAAGCAGATTTATCAGTCAACCTAGACCAAAACTTCTGGTCTCAGATTTGCTTAAAAACTTTTAAATTAATTAAAAATCCCAGTCTGCAATTAATACAATACAAAATACTTCATAGAGTGCACTATACAGGTCATCGGATGTTCAAGATGGGCTTTACATCTTCCAACAACTGCTCACACTGTCAAGGCAATACACCAGACAATTACATCCACGCTCTTTGGTTCTGTCCACCAGTGCAAAAGTTTTGGCGCGAGATATGTGAAGACTTATCAAAATGTCTGAAATGTAACATTCCAACCTCCCCCTTAGTGTGTTTGTTGGGCAGCTTAGATAATGTCACTTCAGAAAAGAATATAGCCCATATGATCTTCACTGCCCTATGCATAGCCAAGAAAACAGTCCTCATGAACTGGAAAAATAAAAATAATCTTAATTCTAACCAATATAGAAATTATCTATTAGATTACATTAGTCTTGACACAGCCTCTGCCACCACATTAGATCAATTGCTCTGGGCCCCTTTTATCAGCTCCATCACCTAGTGGGGGTGGGGGGTCATAGTTTGGTCCCGCCTTCACTGTTGTGATTGGTGAGGGGGTAGGGACAGGCTTAGGGCGTCGGGGGGTTCCCCGGAGGCATCTTCCTTGGGGGGCTCAACCCGGGGTAGCGGTCACGTCCGGTTGAGGGCTCTGTTGGCTCTCAGGTGACTGTTTCCTCGCGGCTGCGTGCAGCGGGGCTAGGGGAGGGTCTGTGCTGACGGACGTGGGTTACTGACCTGGCAACCTGGCTGCCCCTGGGTGGGTCCGGGATGGGCGTGAGGTTTTGGGGGCGCTCCGTCTCTGGGCTGGGGCCCGGGCCGGGCCTCGGGGGCTCGGGTCCTGGTTGGTGTGTTGCCGGGGTTGTGGGCGGGTGGGTGCATGGGGGCCCGGCCCTGGAGCAGGGTGCCGCCGGTGCATCGAGCCGCCTGGGAGGCTCTTCAACTGGTGGGGGGGATGGTCACATCTTGCAGGAGCTTTCTTCTCTCAGGAACTCTCTGCAGGAGGGGGAGATACAGGAGAGGTGGAGGAAGATCTCAGCCTGGGCGTTTACCGTCTTATGTAGTCTGGAAGATGTGTGGTTGGTGGGGTGGGTGCAGTTTTCTCTGTGGTGGGGTTGGGTGGACTGTCCAGGGCTCTGTGGAGCCGGGGGGCGCTACTGCACTGGGCCCCGGTCTGATGGGCCTGGGCCCCCCTTCCCTGGCGGGTCGCGGAGGGTGGGAGTGCCTACTGGGGTCAGCGGGGGAGCTGGCCCCAGGGAGGGGTTACCTGCCCCTCCCTTCCTTCCCTCCCCATCTCCAGCTGCCTCCCTCTTCCCGCTCCTCCACAACCACCCACACATGCAGGGCCTTGGAGTGGGGGTATGTCACCAGGGTGCAGAGGAGGCTACCCCCCCCCCCCCCCCCCCCCCTGTCCCCTTCTGGCTGCCTCTGCCTCAATTTTATCCCACAACTTAGACATTCACATTATTCACACTCTCATTACACATACATATAGGATCTTGGCGGTGGGCACAATCACGGAGTCCAAATCACCATCAGGGTGTATACCTCACCCCTGACGTCGTTGCCCACCTCTCAATTTTAAATACACTTAGTCATTGAGGGTTAGCAGGAGGGACTATGCGCTTACCTGCTGCTCCTTGGCAGGTAGCTCCATGCCCTCCTGGGTTTTAATTGCACCTTAGAACACATATGCATCAACACTACAATGAGCGGGTGGAGGGAGGTTTGGAGTCTTCTCCCACCCCCATTCTCTGCGGCCTGCTGGAGCGGGAGGGCTAGTAGGAGGAGTTGGCCGTCCGACTGCGGTCTGGGGTGTGGGGCCTCCCTGCTGCTGCGGAGTCGGGGTGGTCTGCCTCTCCCCACCGCAGGGAAAAGGGTAACACCACCTGGGTCTGGGTGCAATTCCCCCCTCCAGGGGCAAGGGTACCTAGACCCGGTTTGTAGAGTACGCTTGGGGAGTGTGATTGTGTGTACAGCGTCTCTTTATGTCTGTCTCCACGTTGGTTGAGTGTGGAGTGAGTGCATATGAGAGCATGAGGGTGGGAATGGATGTTTGTGTCTGTGTGTGCCTGTATGTCTGTGTCTATATGTCAGGTTGGGTATCAGACGCCACCTCTCTGGGGACACCTCAGGCCCTCCAAGGTTTGGAGGCCTATCTCCCACCACCACTTCCCCTGCCGGTGGCGGACTCCCTCAGGTGTCGGTGTGTTGGTGGTTCTTTGTGTCTGGGGGTGGGCGTCCGGGTGCACACCGGCTCACTCCTTGGCGGCCGCTTGTCGGGGCCTGGGGCCTGGGGCTCGCTTGGGCCCCTTTGGAGGTGGGGTGCCCCCGGCCTCTCGGCCTAGGGCTCGGTCACTCAGGCGCAGCTGGGGGCCGGCGGAGCTCACGGGCGCGTCACTGCAACTCCCCCTGACTTCTGCTCCGCGGCTGCTGGGCGAGCCCTCATCTGGGACTCTCCTCAGCTCTTACTGGGACAGTGGCGCGGCTGCCCCTCTGTTGGTCTTCCATGGTCTCTTGTGTTCTGGGGGGCTCTGGATGTCTGGAGTTTTGATCTCCTCCATACCCGCTTCACACCCTGGAGGACGGGGCTGTGCCCCCCCACACTCCCTAGCAGATCATTACATGGAGAAACCTTTGGAATGCAAGCATGCTGATCCACACAGGTATGCACACATGGGTATTCACAGACGCGGACTAAAGCTTTCTTGGCTGCTGCCTCAAAGCACACTGTGCGCTGTCTATCTTGCGTGCTGCACAATATCGTTTATTACTTAGTAAATATTGATATCTATGACTAGCTAGTTTATTGTGATGGTGCTTTGTTTTCTCTATTATTATGTTGCTCTTTGTTGTTTGCTGTCTCCTCTGTTTGTTTTTGTTTGTTTGTTTTTTTTTTTTTTTTCTCCATACAGGTGACCCAGGAGTTTTTTTTTCTCTCTCTTCCCCCCCCTTCTCACCGTCTCTTCTCCCCTTTGGTTTTCTTTCTTTCTCTCCCCCTCTCTCTCTCATTCATTCCCCCTGTCCTATTTATTAAAAAAAAAAAAAAAAAAAAAAAAAAAAAAGACAAAGGATGAACTGAAGCTCTGCCATCACATAATGTCGCATACTGCTGTTTCTGATGTCATTTAGAAAAAAAAAAGAAAAAAAAAAAAAAAAAAAAAAAAAAGGAAAAGAGAGAGCAAAAGTAGAACATGTCTGTCTTTAGCAGACATTCATTTGTATTCTGAACATTTTAAACCAGCGTTTGGAGACCCTAAAATTCTTTAGTCTTTTTCTTTTTTTCATATTAATGTATCACAACTGGGCTGCTGCCTTGCATACAAATGAAACTGTAATTGTCACATTTAACAAAGACCAGGAAAACCTGATCCATAGTTTTTGATTAGCCTTGGAAGTTATCTTGCGGGATTTATAACATTTTCGGAAATGCAGGAAATATGAGAGAGGCTTTAGGGACAGGAACTAACACACGAGGCCCAAAGGAGACAGAATACAGTTGGACTGTAAGGTGTTGCGACATTCACATAAATTCCTCAGAGCTGTTTGTTATTACTTGTATTTATATTTAGTCCGCAGTCGCATGTTGTTTTCTTTAATGCAGATAATGCATTTTGTGTCAGACTGACATTTGTGGTGCATTTGTGCAATTCAAACTTCTGCAAAATAAGACTTCTGGGGCTGTGCTTTGGTTATGGTTAGTCATTGCATAACATGATGAAATAATGTTTTATAGTTTCCAGCCTTTTTATTTAATGTCTGCTTTTTTGCTTTCTGAAAGTCGCGCTTCTTTTTGCATTTATCATCACTCTCGCAAGTATAGTCATACTGTATGGTTTAGCTGGTGAAAAAAGAGACTGGTTCTCCTTCTGTCTTTCAAACAAAATTGACTATATCTGTGGCTTTTGCAACACAGACATGTCATCCTATCGTCCTTTGATTGATGATATTTCTAAAAAACAATTTCTCATAAGTGCCAGTTGCAAGAAAGGCAGGTGAGCGTCCTCAATCCCATCTAAAGAGGTGAAAGAAAACATTAAAGCTGCCACCAGTTTGGTGTTAGCATAATGAAAGCAGCAGAGTGTGAAGATGGAAGGCTAAACAATTTGGAATTAATGGCGGAAGCTGCTGGGGAAAACAAAGGGACAAAAAATGCAGAGCTAGAGAGAATCAGATTGAGAGGAACCTTTTTAGTGGCTTTCTCTTGTCAAATTGAGCATATCCATCGCACTGATGTGCATCGCTCATCTGGTCAACTTACCCTCCATTAGCAGACAAAGACTTGTCTTAACTGCACTGTGGTGGTCCCTTAGTTGTCAATAGCTTTTCTTAAAAATGTCTTTGTACTAATTTGGTTTTGTACTAAGCAAAACCAAATTCTCAATGTTTGTTTGTGAAATTATCTTTCACTGTAACTTTACCTGTAGTTAGCAAGACACTGATTAGTACTGATTCCTTTCTTTCCTTTGTTAACATCTATAAATCAGAAGCCAATGAACTTAACCAGGTCGTTAGCTGAAGTCAGTTATTGTTCTGAACTTAAACTTATGTTGTTGTTTATCAGAGTCAATCGTTTGAGGCAATGAGCTTATTTGCACTTGATTATTATGGGTGCCTCCTATATGTTGTATGTTATTATGGGCTTGTCCCCCCCCCCCCCCCACACACACACACACATGGCTGTGAAATTCTGTTGGCAGTGACATGGTTGATTTATCTGTCTTTATCTGTTTCCCCATTTTTATTTTTATTTTTTATTTTGTCTTTCCTTTTCTGAGGACATGCAGCACTTCCCACTTTCTACTTAGCATAAGCACTTGGTGGCTTAGAAAGTGAGTGAGAGAAAGAGCTGAATAATTCCCTCCCTTTTCCCCCCAAGTTAGCCAGACAACAAGAAACATCTGGACAGAGAACAGAGAGTTCAGAACGCACCCATTCCCACCTCGGCTGAGTCCAACAATGCTTGGCTCAGATTGCGCACTTGGAGTCTGGACACTGTGCTGTTATCCTACCAAACCCTGTGCAAGTGTTGCATTCTTATCATAACTTCGCTGATTTCTGAGAAGAATATGTGGGTGTTTTCAGCTGTTCAGTGTTGTGCAAAATGTATAATTTTCTTTCTCTGACTGGGGCAAAAGGTGTTACTTTTCCTCTTTAAATTTCCATCATGGTATCCTCCAAATCTATTTCCAGAGGAGTCACCAGCCTTTAAGGTGTTTTCGCACTCATTTTTAAATCTCAAGCTTTTATTTTGTAAGCTTCCAGTTATCTTAAAAGAAAAATCCCCAATTTTTCTGTCCTGTAGTTCTATCATTAAAAGACCTGCACTCATGCCACAAAGAGGTTTTCTACATCACCGGTCTTATGTGAGTGTGCAGTGCAGGTGCTATAGCCAGAATTAGAGTTGTGGAATAAGGTGGACAAACTTCTGCTTTTGTAAGACTTTAATATTTGCCTGTTCATTCAGCTGTGTCTGTTTCTGTTTCTGCTCTTTCCTGCCATGTCAAGACAGTGGTTGGATGCTGGGGATACAGTTCCCCAATCTCATGTAAATTATTTACCATGTCTGCTTTATTGAGAGATGTGGGCTGTATAGCGGTAAAGAGTAGCTGTTATGGTAATTGTGGCAAAGGCCAAGTTTTAAAAATACATACATAAAAAATAGTATATTCTGATACTGGGTAGAATAATTGTTGTACCAGAAATCTGTTTATCGGGACGTGGCATTTTCCAGTAAGAGAAACGCTATGAGATTTCCTTACCTGCGTTATTGAGCATACATCATGCCAATAATTATTGTAGTTCATATGGTGTCAGCTAGCGCAATAATTTTTTTTGCATTTGAAACCGGAGGAGTTGTACTTACATCTTATGCCATTAGCTTGTCCTAGGTCACGGTTTCCGTCCACACATAGCTTTGCAAAAATTGCATATTCCAGAAACATGCTTTGTCGATCCGATCAGCTGTTTGTAACACTTCCTACGTTGGAATAGACATCAGTGCGAACTATCGCGTGTCCGCCATTACCTGCCCGGAACCGGAAGTGACGTCATTTTTGCGGAAAATGTCGTTTTTTTTCCTTCAGGGCCTCATAAGCCTATACTGCTGTTTTTAAAAGTTATGTTTGACTTTATGCTTTTCTGTATTGTTTCTGGAACCTAAATTGCACTGCTGGACATAGTTTATTTTGATGCACATGCTGTTTTTTTTGCAAAAAACTATGAAGACACTCAAAATAAATTTTCTGTGGTTGGAAACTATTTTGTGCAGCTTTTTTGTATTTACAGTTTTGAGGGATAAGCCTCTTAAATTTCTCTAACTAGAAATATATGTTAAAAAAAAATTAATGCATATATATTATTAAAATGTGGGCTGTAACGGTTGTATTGATGTCTAGCAACTTGAAATGCTCCCAAAAATGACACTACAGCATGTAAAAATATAAAGATAAGCTCTGGTGGACTTGGTTCTATGGTAGGTCTTAAAGGGTTAAGCTACTGGAAATGCTAATTCTTATTAATTTGTTGGGAACCTGTTGGGGTATTAAAGCTGGGTTTTAGAGAATAGTTTCCCCTTTGGCAGTTTTTTTTCAAAGAAGGTATTTGATAACTTGGTCTTAACTGATACCAAAAAGTCTACTGGAGCAGACATTTTGCATTCCTGACTTTATTATAGCCTATCCTTTAACAAATATTGTCAGTATACTGTTCACTTTGTACATAATCCATCTGGGATGAACTTGACACTGTTTAATTGCGCTGATTACACAGTTATAGGCAAAGCTGTATCTAACTTAAATTCTAACTCTTGGTTATTCAAAAGGGCGTAATTCTGTTTATAAGATCCAGATAACTACAACGTAACTAAACATCTACATGTTCTTCACCCAATCCCAAATCTAAATGTTGCTCAGTTTTACTGTTACGAAAGAATAATGAGCAACAAAAAGTTAGTGAGTATCGTCCTGTGGGATTTTTAACGTTAAAAATGTATTTATTTTTAACCAGGGTTAAACTTTAACCACCATGTTTTAGACATCCTAGCTCATTGCATTCACATTGGTCTGGGTCGTTGCCTCCCTTGTGTGCTCCATCATGTATTCATTAACTGGATGAAAAGGCTTGTGCAACAAGATAAATTTCCTGAAACCTTCTATTGTCCTTACCTTGGAACACCTTCCTTGCCAAGGCTGTAGGCTTTATTATAAAATGTGTTTCAGGATTGCACTTGGCTTAGCTAAGACTAAATGTATGTGGAGTTTGACCTGTTCCTCTTTGCCTCTGGAATTGCTCCTTCCTCTTTCTCATTCTTCAGTTGTTTTTCCAAAATGACTTGCCCTTGACAGTGGAATATGGGGGTGGTAGCAGATAGCATTTTCCCTGACCACAACCTTCAGACAGGCTTCTGAGATAATAAACGACACTGCGTGATGGCATTCATCTTTCCCACATACACCTCCTTTTCGTTATACATGTTGATCTACACCCCATTCTCTGGGGTTATCTTTGTTCCATTTCATGTCGGGAGAAAATAAAAGATTTAAGCGGGTACAAAACTAAATATTAGGTTTTTTTATTCCAAATCATTCTCCAAATTATTTGGTCCGCTATTCGTAGAATACCAATTAGTGTGTTGTGCATGCACATGATACACATACTGTTCTATAGTATCCTCGAGGACTATAGAGTTTATAGCCAAGTTCTGCCTTGTTAGAAGTGTGTTCCCACTTAATCCAAACAGCATATTGGATTTAGACGCAGGTATTTAATTGTCTTTAAATGTCAGCACGAGTGATGACACTATTGGGAGATCATTATAGGGCTCGCTGGCTTAAATGAGTTTACTTTTAACCAGTTGACTGAATGGCACTGCTGATTGGCTGTTTGACTGGCAGAACTGATGTATTTTTCTCCTGCTGGAATTTAATTTGTGTAATCATAGAGGCAACCTTTGAGAAAACAGCATTGTTAAACCCCAGCTTTGATTGATAACTAAAAATCTGCTTAGGGCTTCAGGCTGTCAGTCATGGCTTTGTTGGGTAGTAGTAAACAAAATAGTACACCACTGAGCTAAAACATGTTATTTAAACATGTCATTTATTTTCAGCATGCATACAGGGGCTGGTTTTCATGAATAATAAGGTTGATTGGATTAATATTATTTAATTATGGCATTTACAATTCCAGAGCACACTAGTTGTGTGGTGTGACTTGAGCTAATTTCCATAAGAGTCTGCTGGTTTACATGTCTCAGTATTTTGGTCATGTAAATATTGCTCTTATCCGCTGGAAATCCTGTTATGTGTGTGGTTTTAACCACCTAGTGCTGCAGACAGTTCCATTTAAATAATACTATGTTGTGTTCTTGAGTCGTATTGCATTTTTTTTCAGTTTGTCGCTCAAAGGTTGAATATTGAGATCATTGATGTTGGAGTCACATTTGAGGACAGCCCAGTAGAAGCTTTTATTTGTGAGAACCTCTAGCCATGCTAGCGGCTGGTTTGATGGATGGCACTACTTGCTAGTCAGCTGGTCCACCTTTTTGGTCCAGACTGAAATATCTAAAGAACTTTAAGATGAATTGCCAGGAAATTTTGTACAAAGATTTATATTTCCCTGAGGATGGATGCTATTGACTTTGGTGATCCACTGCCATGTGCTGTAGCACCACCATCAGATTGTGCATGGCTCCCACACAATGCACTGACTACAAAAGTTGCAGATTTGACTAGATTGACCAAAAGCCTGCTCATATTCCTGGCCTCAGATAAAACTCAAATATGAATGTGAAAAGGATTAACTATGAGTAAAAAAAAAAAAAAAGTTTTATTTAATCGTCTCCATTTTAATAATCAAATGTATTTTTGTATCTCTGTTTCTTTAAGCACCTATGTGCTCAAAGGTGTCAGTACATGTGAGACATTGTAAATGTGTTAGCTAGTCCCTGAGGAGCTTTGGATGAGGGTGATGTTTGCCTGTCACCCCACATTTCTGACACTGCCAGAAGAGCCAATAAGTGGGGGTAAAGGTTTTCAGGGTGACAAAGGAAACTTCCTCTGTGAAGAACTTCATAAAACCAGACAGCTGAATGTTAGAGGCCTCCAGCCCCTTGCACCCCTGCTGACAGTCCTGTCGTTTGTGCTTCCTCCTCCATTAATTAAAGGAGGCCTGGCTCCCATCACTGGCCAGCAAAGGAACGACTACTGAAATATTTAAGTTGAGTACTTGTACATTACCCCTGGTTAAGGGGATCTGAGAGAATATTCAAATATTTACAAGTGTTCCCAAATGTACAGTTTTCCGATCTAAAAGTACCACATAAAACTCTAAATTTATAGTTCTTAGTTGATGGGCAGATAACAAAAAAATAATAAATTGAGGATCCACTTTTAATATGGCAGTCATTCTTTATACGCATGTTGCAAGATTTGTATTGTACATTCACTGCTTTGGATCCAAATTGCCTGCATCCAGACAGCAGTATTACAGGCTATTTAGTCACCATTAGAAATGATAAAGCTTCAAAACGAGTGTCCTTTTATGGCAGCTATGAAAAATGCACAAGTGCAGCAAATCAGCTCTTCACAGAGCTGTTTGTGGCAGGTGTACTTTTATCAAGGTTATGAGACAACAGCAATTATTACCTGCTCTGCTTTGCGTCTTGTGGAGATATGAAGCAAAAACAAAGAGACTGAGAGAAGCAGGAACATAAACACTACAGCCACTGAAAACTTGAAGTGCTTCATTAAGAGTTCACAAGGATCTGAGGACAAACGGGATTCTGCACAGAACTTTTCTTTTCAGAAGTGCAATCAAACTAGCAGAATAAAAGAAGACATTTCCATTTTCTCATCTACTTAATGCCAGGTTCCTAATGCCTCAGGGCATATGAGAGCGCAGTAATGAGAAAAACAATAGGATGCCTTGCTAGACAACATAATGTGATGGGGAACACAGGATTTCCTGCCATTGGGTTTTATACTGACTTTTAACGATACACTTGATTAATTGGCTATTTTGGCTTAATGTGGTTTTAGGAGCACATTCTATAGCAATGGCCCAGGGCAAAGAAACTTCAAACTTAGCTAACATGTTCAGAGATAGTCACACCGCTGTGTTTTACACATCTGTGTCCCCAAAACTGTTGATTAAGGTAGAACGTCCTAGAAAAATCTTTTTACTGCATGCCTTTACTCTTCGCTGCAGCATATGCTCCCTAAATTATTCAGCTACCACGAATCACTGGGTCAGTTACTGGCTTGCACATAGCAAGGATCACAACTGTCATTACAGCTGTCTGAGGCTCACTTGTTATTGAATAGTGTGCAGTTAGGAAAGTGTCATTTTTAATAACTACTCAGAAGGTTTCTTGGGTTTTTCAATTATTTACAGCTTAAGTGTTTATTGCTTGTTTGTTATGACATTAGTATTCTTACTGGCTGACAAGTGTATGTTAATGTGGTATAAATCATACCTCACACAAAAATCTTGATTTCACACTAACCAAATCATGAGATAAACTCACTGCAAATAGCTTTTTAAGGGCATTCAGAAGGTCAGTGTTGATAATTTTTTTTAAAGTCTGGAAATGCACGATGATCTCAAAAAACATTAAAAAATGGAATGTGCTTACTTTCTCTCATTTTCAGGGCTTCAAAGAAGCTACACAGCTCACCCCCTGCTGTGTAACATGACCATTTTTTAATTTAATTAAATTTTTTACCCAAACTTGGGGTGTGAAACTGTGTGTCTGGCAGACAAGTGGAACTGTGAACAGAAGGTGTCAAAGAAATGTATCTGTGAGGGGGGGAAATTTAGATGATGATGGGCTTTTAACCTGCCAAATTTATAACGAACCTAAGTGGGGTAGAGGACCACTTCAGTGAATGCCGCAGTGGTCATTTATTTTCGTTAATCTTTGTTTAATCAATTAGTCTCATTAAGACTCTTTTCCAAGGGAGACCCAAGAGCAAGAAATGTTCACAAGAACCCAATTAACAGACAAAAAACAACAAATAATAAAAGGGGTACACAAATCATTAGATTAGATTAGATCTCAAAGGGGAATATAGCTCGCTACGCGGAAGCAAATCTTTCCATTGAAGGGTGCACGGCAACTGAAACCAGTTCTGCCGAGGTTAGCGTGTGCATATGAATAAATGGCAGATGATTGAAAGCTTCAACAGTAGTGCTTTATAAATGAAACCCATCAGAAAGTGTAGTCAAAGTATTGCTTTTTATTCAGAATATATATTTATTTATTGTAAGAGGAAAACAGAATGTTGGTGGGATTATGTATTATGGACACTCTATATACTCTATACCTTATGGGATGTTTTTCTTATTTAAAATAAATATATGTAATCTATCCCAGCTCTTTAACCTTTAGTTTATAACTATGAATTACATCAAAGCAAATTCTGCAGGGTTTTAATGTACACGCCAGCTAGATGACTTGCAGTCATAAATGTGGTCCATAGAGTCAGTGTGAACCACAAACCACCTTTTCAAGTTTATTCTCAAAAACATTAATAAGTGCTGACTGTGTAAGTAAGACCGCCACTACACAAACTTGGATGCTGATTTGACTTTTTGTTCTTCAGCAATGCCTTCTGGTTCTAACTTCAGCAGTGTTTAAAATAAGACCATGCATTTTTTTTAAAAGGGTACAATGGGAGTTTATGCAATTCTAGATATACAGTAAGTGCACATTTTCAGCTGTGTGTGCCTGGTGCTCGAGCACTCACCGGTCGCAGTGGCAGAAGTGTAACAGATTAAAGTTTAAGAACAAAGCGAGGTATTATTGGTTTTGGAAATTTTCAGACCATTCACACCTTACTTCTGCTCTCTTCTGTGCTTTGTTTAAGGCTAACTGCAGCCCTTAGCAAATCAAGTGTGGGCTTGTTGTCTATTTTGCATTTCTATCTTATTTGGCTCAACCAAGGTGCTCGTGTGAAAGATCTGACTGTTCATTTGTTGAATATTAAAGCAATGTGTTGGCATTTGCTTCCTCTGCAGGACATCCCCCTGTGATGTGTAGTGTGTTTGTCATTCATTACATAGCACATAAAACACTCAAACACTCCAATTAGATTAGAGTGAGTACAGCATACTGACATTTGACAGGGTGAACGTGAGAGTTCTGCGTGTTAACCCATGCACAGTTTTATTTTCTGTAAATCTTAACCCTAGTTAAAGTTATTATCAACCCTTTGCTTTCCACCTCTAAATCTTATTTTATTTTATTTATTTATTTTAACTTAAGATGTTTTTAGATTTATTTTTGTTGATTAATTTATTTTTAATTCATCCAGCAAAACATACCTAAGAACTACAATACAGCCTCTTTAAAACAAATATAAACATAGTATGGACTTCCTTTAAGATAAAGCCATATCAAACGTAGTCATAGTTATCTTTTTATTTCAGCTGTGCAAAAATTTTTATTCACCCCTCATTTCTTTTTGCTAGGAAAATGGGAGCTAGTTGCACCAATTTATTCAGACATGTCCAAACATGAATGCAAATGCAGTCTAAAATGAACTATAAAAGGCAAAAACACAGTTCTAACTGACATTAAAGTCAATATTTGGCATGACCACTTTTATGTTGAACCACCTTAGGTAAGCTTGTAATTATTTAAAATAGTCGTCAGGAACATTTAATAGTCTACGCACATCTTTCAGGTCTTCTTGTCGAGTTTACTGAATTTTTTCCTATTTCTTAAGGACAGGAATCTCAGATACTGTTCGTTTGATGCCTGTCAAACTATTATTTTAGCTGTTAGATCTAACTAAAGAAATGGGAACAGATTATGTGTTTGGTGACTGGTGACAAACGATAATGTGCAAGGGCTAGCCTAAATACAAGTGGAAAAAAGTTGCCAGTTATTTAGAAAAGACTTTGAAAGACCTTCATAAAGCCGGGTGAGCTATTGCACTATACCACTTAAAAAGTCTGATTCCTTGGTAGTAAAACCCAAAGAAATGGGGGTGGCTCAAGATTTCTGCACATCACTAGCACGGTGTCGGATTGTGATGGATAGTTTAAAGCCTGAAAGTAAACGTGATGATTGGTTGCTGTTGGTTAAAGGAAGGAAAGCAGGCACGCTGTTCACGACACAGTTAGACGCGGAAATTGATCAGAAAGCCTGACCGGGCGGATCCGGCTCAAGGTTTAATGAATAATTTAAATGTGGATGATGACTCAGCACTAGTGTCTGCCCTTCTGGAAATATATACAGTAAAATGTAATATAGTTTGTTTTGTTTAACGAGTGAAGTGTCAGAAAGGAAGGCAAAGTATTGCTGAATTCAGTCCAGAATTTAAACTAACTTGCATTTTACAGCAGCTACATTTGAGATATTTTGCCACATAGTCTCTTTTCTGTTATACAAGTTTGTTCGAAATTGCTATCCACACATTAATGGTGGATGATCATAGACAAAGGTTAAAAAAAATGATGTTAATGTTTCTATTTTTGTATCATAATATTAACAGTGAGAGGAGATGTCCTTAATAATGTCCTTTCACGCGTGAGCACAGGCACCCCACATAAGCCCTGTTCCAGTCCTTTGTTTGTGAAGGACAGCCAATCCCCTTGTTGCTTCTAAGAGAAGAGAAGAGGTGCTATTATAACATGTTTCAATGCATGGACTGAGACACTGCATTTTCGCTCAGTAGAGGATGAATAAGGATATTTTGAACAGTGAATATTGCAAAGGTATGCTTGTAGAGTCAAAGAATACAATTATGGAGTTGGAAATGAACATAACATCTTGCAGTAGGTTTCTTGCTTGTTATTATGTTCAGGGAAAATAGGTTTTCTGCTGCGTACCGGCTGTGGAAATGTTTAAATCAACATCATGTAAATGAAGTACAATTTGATAAGTTTTTTTAATTGTTTGATTGTTTTCTGAAGTCATTCAACATTTAGTATTTTGTATCTTTGGGTTTTGAAACATTTAACTATTTTGGCAGCAGAAGATGTTATTTAGGTACTTATAAAGCCAGGACTTGCTATTCAATTAAAACTATAGTCAGAAGATAAATAATGTTAACAAAAATCCTTGCTTTCTTGTTGATGACCAAAAATTGGAGTAATCAGACAAGGTTCTTGAGCCTTGCATCACTGCTACTTTTTTTTACAGTAACTTCACTGCAGGTAATTAGGCAGATCTGCTCATTTTTGTTAAGAAGCCCTCTTTATTCTATTATAAGCTATAAATAAGGGAGTTCCCACAGCGTGCCTTTCTTCTTTTATCTGAGTGACTCCCTCCTTGCCAGTCATGTCCCCTTGCTGCAGGCACAAGTCTCTTAATGGATATGGAGGAAAAACAACATCTAATGGCTGAGCCTCTAAAGTAATCCTAAAATAATCACGAACAGGGAGGAGGGATAGGGGTGAGGGGCAGTTTCCGGTTTGGTAGGGATGCAGAGGTTGACGTGCTGAACCATGGGGTTGGAATCTGGAAGGGATGTGTCCTACCTCCCCAACAACATCCGCGCGCGCGCACACACACACACACACACACACACACACACACACACACACACACACACACACACACACACACACACACACACACACTCCCCTGAGTGACCAAGGGAACTCCACTGGGAGGAAGTTGTGATGTAACTCTACTATGAAGCCTAATGGATGGGTTAAGAATTGTTCATGCAGCTAAACTTGATATTTCCTTTGGTTAAAAAAGACTTTGTAGTATTTTGATAGTAGAAGACCATTAGAATTAACACAGAAATAAGATTATTAAAAACAAACAAATCAAACACAAACAGATTAGCTGCACGAGTTTGAAATTCTTTGTGTTTGTGTTTAATCTTTGTGTTTGAGTAGGTTCTTTGAAGCAAGCCACCCCAATCAATAAAAGTTATAGTATTGAAATATTATGACGTTTCAGTTATTTTACAGTGATGTTTGGGTGGTTGCTGCATTTTAAATTAAATTAGTGATTATTTGACCTCTTATTTTAGAACTTATTTTTAATTCAGTCTTACCCAGGCCCGTGCCTGTATCATAGAAGTGAGGACAGATGGTCAGCTTGTTGACAGCAGTGCGACTTGTGGTGTTCTTTGCTCTCAGAACTTATTTTCAGACGTGATTAACCAAGCTTATCCCTATGGGTATGCAAGTTTATTGGTCACCCGTGAGTTTCAGCACTGCAGACGGGCTTTTGTAATGGTTCTTTTGCATGAGTGCAGAGGAAGTCAGGACCGAGTGCTGTTTATTTATAGGGCAGGGAGGTCTTTCCCCTCTCTGTCTTTGTCGACTAACAGCCAGAGGAAGCTTCACAACTGATTTTGTGTCTAGGGTAGTTGCTCATTTTACTCATTTCTTTTCAACTGTAGCTGGTATACAGGAACTATGCCTGTAAAAGTTTGCATTGCTTGCTCATGGGAAAATCCCCTCTCTGTAGCTGAGGTTGTTTGAACTGCCTGGATTTTCATTTAGTTTTTACTTTTCTTTTTTTTTCTGACAGTATTACTAGTTTTTTTTATTTAAGTTTTTCATGATAATGCCCTTTTATGTATGACCACTTTATTAAGAACAGAAAGCTTTGAGTGATTGTTATTCAGCAAAGCAGAAAAAAATAAAACCACATTAACCCAAACTCTTCTAGCAGGAGTGAAATATCTGCAAAGGTGTGGGCTCGATTCCTATTTTTTATTTATTTATTTATTTTGGCTCTGATAAGATAAGGGAACTCAAGCTGGGAGTTCTGCATGTTTAAATTGAGGGTACCACACAGGCAGTCATGCCTAGACAGATTTGCCTCTGTGACAAAAAGCACACACTTTGTTTTCAATTAGCATTCAGTAGCTCACTGATTGGCAAGAGTGCTATATAGTGCAGTGCAGAGACCTCCTCTGAAGGATTAGTGGACAAAGGAAAATATACACTCAAATTGTCTGTGAAGGTTCTCAGTCAAATTGTTTTTCAGGTTTGATTCATTTTCCTCTGGGCCACTTTAGATGATCTGCGTTTTATTGTATATTAACGGTAATGGTAGTATGTATCATCTGCGCCTGTAAACTAAATCAGGTGGAAGAGCTCTGAACCACAGTGGCCTTTATGAAACCATTTGCTCTGCTTAACTGCTCTGCTTTATTGTGCAAACAAAGACACACACAGAGTACACATCATCCGACACATACGTGAACATGCACATACGCAGCAGTACAAACACTGTTGCCTCTGATATAATGGATTATATTTCCATAGCAGTTTGGATAAGAGAGTAGTACCATTAGAAAGATGGATTGTTGCAAACTGGATGAGGATTTATCACGAAGCCAGAGCAATGTGTGAAAAATGAGGGATGTCTCTTTTTTGATCAGCATGCTTCCATTCATTCAATGACTCTCTTGTGTTTGCATATGCTTTTTCTTCCTGGGCGTGGCCTTTGCAGCTGAGTCATGCCTGCACTCTCAGCCCTTCCTCCAGCTGGTGGACAAGATCTTCAATTATAACAGAGCCCCACCACATGTCTGAGACTCATCATCCTCATATCTTCTGCCTCATGTGGGCCCTGTGTGGTGCACCTATCTTAAAGATGCAAACCATCCGGCAGTAGTGTGTGTGTGTGTGTGTGTGTGTGTGTGTGTGTGTGTGTGTGTGTGTGTGAGGTTATCACTCTAATTCTTATCTGGTCATTTGCATTATCTGGGCACAGCTACTGCATTGTGTTGGATTTGCTGTTTTCTGGCAGGGAGATGTTACTGTTGTTGTTCCACATAGATGGATACAGTGTAAAGGGGCAGGGTGTAGGAGGAGGGACAAGGAAAGGCCAAACCATTGTCATGGATCAAAGATCAAAGATTATCTTTGTGATGATGGAGTAGCAGTTAAAGCAAATGGACGCATGAAAATTGTCGGAGCTTTGCCTTCCCTGAGGCTTTTAGGCAATTTGTGTGTGTGTGTGTGTGTGTGTGTGTGAGAGAGAGAGAGTGAGAGAGAGAGAGCGGGAGAAAGAGAGAGAGATGAGTATGGGTTCTAAAAATGCTGTAATGTCTAACTTGGGTTTTATTCCTCTGGCCTATTTACAAAGGAGCAAATAGACAATTTCAAAGCAGACTGGTTTAAAAAGGCAGAGTTCACACCCATTAAAACCATTCAGACCTATTTATTCAAGTACTCTAAGTAACTCTAATACCCTCATCAAAGTACATGTGCATTACCCTCAACAATTTAATAATGTTGACTCTTGCGCCCGAATTGGCTCCCGATGCCGATCCAACACCTTGTCAATATGTGCACTGATATCAGTGAAAGCACCCCTGGTGTTAGATCCATTGCAATTGATCAGCGAGTTAGAGACACATCTGCTTTGGCAAGCAGGATCAACCACAGTCAGGAATCCGTTTTGTACCCTGTAGCTTTCCAACTAATATCACTCAGCCATGAGGTAGATTTTAACAATATTTCACTTTAAAATATTGTTCAGATTTTCATTACTAGGGCTAGAATCAACTGGCAGATGATTCGTGACAAATTGAATCAGTTATTTAGTCAGTGGAGTGAGATGAATAATAAACTATTTAAAAGAAGGAATCATTACAGTCAGTCATCTTTAAACTTTGGATTAGGTTAGGTAAAACAAGTGCGAGTCAGGTTTTTGTAGCTTAAATACAGATATGATGAAAAAAAAAAGTGTCCTTTCGTCTTTGGCTCCAGCAGTTACCTTCAGTCATGTCCCTACACAAGTGAGTTGACTCAACCTATCATTTACACGAGAACCAGTAAGGAGCACTTGTCACGTGGAGCTGTCTTCTTTGTTCTCAAAACCCTGTTGTCTCTATCACTTCTACCTTTCTTCTCTCCACTGCTGTGATCCAGGTTTTCAGAAAAGGGAAAGGTGTTGCTCTGATGTTGCCAGAGGTACTGAATTACCCTACATGCTATTGCTATTTTCATCCTCTGACCCGTCTCAGAGCTTCTCTAACCAAATGAGGACTGGCTGGTTACTCTGGCCAGTTGGGAAAACTGCTCCATTAAGATGACTGAAGAGCCTTGTGGGACTTCTTTTTAAAAGCTGTCTGGGGTAAAAAAAAAGTCTCTTGCCTCCAGAGCATCTTTGATCTAATATTGGTTGCACTGAGGTGTTACTAGTTATTTTATTTATGCAATTTAATTACATTTTTGTCATTAGATTTTTATTAGGTTTTTAACCCCAAAATCTCCTCTCAGGTGAGATGTTTCTGTGTTTGAGATGCAGTTTCCAGGATTACACCTGGTTTTTGTTCCTGACATAAGCAGTCTGAACCACTCCAGCCAAGTGCCGGAGAGAGAGAGATCTGGAGATACACAGAAAGAAGGAAGTCTCGGCACTGCACATAGCAATTTAAATTTTAATTGCCTAGATTTATCTTCCCCATACAGTGTGACGGGCTGATAACTAGGGCTGATAGCAGAGGGAGCCTGTTTGTTAAAGCTTAACAACATCCAGATATCTGGGCAAGAGCCACGAGAAGGAGAAGAATGGATTTATTGCAACATTTCCTAAGCTGCAACAAACCACTACGTTCACAGTACAATGCAGAGTTCAGTCAAGGCTTAAGTGGTGGGTATACTCTTAAAGCCAGACAAATTGGGCCATTTCAGCATGTCTATGGTACTAAATCACTTACACTAAGTACAACAGTAAATTGCTGTAACACTCAAGCCAGTAGCGTGCCAGGGTAAATTTTTCAGGTTAGCCAGTCAGGTTTTAAACAAGCATTGTTTTCAGGAGCAATCAGCCCCTCAGTCAATCCCAGAAAGTATTTAAAATCCTTACCTCACCTCCCAAAATCCAAAATTGTGTGGTAATGGTATATTTTTAGTCTTACCAAGGTATATTGTGTCACAAAGACAAGTTTTCATTGTGGCAGCATATTGTAGTTGAAGAAAATCTTGCAAACAGCTGTGGATTTGCAGGTGGTTGGTGGTTCCCTACAAGGATCAGATCTAGTGTATTATATCTGGAAGAGCAGCTAAAAATAATACATGGTTACTTGAGTAAAAAAATTAAAGACTGTGGGTTAGAGCAGCTGATCAGTAACTTGTAGGTTGCAGGCTCGAGTCTTTGGATGTAACAAAAATAGTGATTGTAAAGGCAAATTTAGATACAGAGAATAAAAGTAAAATAAATACTGATTCATTTAGTTGGAGGAGGTTTTACATTAGTAATAAACAAGTAACAAACAGAAGGAATATGCATGTGTTTGAATTGTTCATAGCTGAACAGTTCAGCTAAGGACTATGTTTCCTCTGATTTCTGTCAGTCCTTCTGATTTACTGACAGGCTGATATTAGTTATTTGCCAGTCTGGCAGTGTTGGTATTTCCAACAACTGATTAAATGAAAATTACATATTATATAATTATATATTATCTATTTTATTATAAGTCTTTTTTTTTATGTGTTGCAGAAAAATATTAGCAAATATATGGGAATCTCTGCGTGTTTGTATGTGTTAAGAGAGTGGACGGGTGTCCAGTACTGGAACATAAGCGTTTTCGGCCATTACAATGTGGACGCACAACTCTGTGAAAACGACTGAAAGCGCTAGTGTGGACGCGGAGCGTTTTCAGATGAAAATGCCGTTTTCAAATCTATCCAGTCTAGTGTGGACGTAGCCAAAGATCAGCTTGTGTCAGCTTGATGATTATTAGTGAAGGACGTAGTGTGCCACAAAGGTTTTCACTACCAACAAAATATAAGGTTATACTTATTTCCAGAGTCAGCAATAGCAGGTGAACTCTTTATTTGTTAGCTTGAGAAAAGGGCCTTATTAAACTAGATAAGGCATTTTTGTACAGGTTATTTAGCAGCTGATAGATATAAAAATAAAATCATATATAATAAAACAACTAAGAATGGTGAAGTACATTCTTAGCTTTAACTGCTGTGTATCTCATTTCAGTGGCCAAACCAGCAGCCTTATTTTGACCTAGATTCTTAAATGAGAACTGTTTAAACATTAAAATGTTAAAAGTTCTGAAAGTTTTCTAAGTGCATAGTAGCTCATCTTGCTTGCTTTAAGGCACGAAGTTAAAAACTCTGTAATTCTTTCCTGAAAAACCTGAGAGATGGTTAATATTCCCATAGCGATGCAGATCCGGTTCATAGTCGAGTGTAATGTTTCAGTGAAGTGCTGAGAACAGGAGCTCCATGGCTTGTCACACAGCACAAACATCACCAATAAGGCCCCCCCTCCATTTATTTACTCTTTCACACTTTTGCTCATCTTCCTTATCATCCCTTAGCCCCCTCCACAAGTGTATGCATCACTTATTTTTCCACATCTTTCACCACTCTGTAAATCTCCCCTCGCTAGTCACATTTTGTAAGTCAACATAAAAATAAAGATACTTGACCTCCATCTGTGCATTTTCTTCTCCTTCTTCTCCTTTTCCTTTTTCCTCTCTTTACTTCTATTAATGCTTTATTCCCAACTGCCATTAAGATTCATTTTCAGGCAAACTCGAATCAACAAATGCAATGGAAGTGTAATTGAATAATTTCCTTATGGGACACAGCGGCATAATGTGTAATTTCCTCAGTAAACAGCGTGCCACCATGCTGGTTTGTAATATGTTCTCACTCAATAGGCATTGCGCCCTGGAGTTGCATCTCAGATTGTGCAATATGAAACAACAGCCCAAGTGGGTGATGCTGAGCAATATGAACAATCACATCTTTTATGTTTCTTCATATTTCCCCAGATTTTCCTTCCCCTCTGCCAATTGTCTAACAATTAAAACCATACAAATGTACTTAATTAACTACAATAACATGCATTTAACTATCTGTTACTCGAAGTGTAATGAACCTTGTCTGTGCTCCAAAAAAATGGAACAGTCTGAAGCTGAATGCTCCAGTTTGATGCTGGGAAGTTGAGGAAATTGTGGATAAGAAAAAGAAAGGAGTAAAGGAGGAAATTGTGATTCCTTTAGATGATGGGTGAATTAGCTTGTCCAGTGACTGCGTTCATCAGGAAGTTAATTTGCTAGTGACTGTTGTGACTTTTGTGAGTGATGGCCTTTGGATGTGCAGTATTGAGTGGAATAATGACTGGCTGCTGCAGAGAAACCTGAGACTTCCTATGTAATTAGCATCAAAATAGAAGTTCACAAGAGTTCTGGCTTCAAGTATAAGATGCTGTGTTTATGGATGCTTATTGCAGTTCATTGCAATAAAAAAAAGATTAGTAGGACTGAATATGTAAGTTCAGCATAAATCCATAGAAAAGACGAAGCCTTGGTCATCAAAAGATATTACCCGGGATGTATATTTTTTATATGTGCACATCAGCAATCCTAGGATTGCTGTATGTGTATAACCATCAAATTTGCCTGCCTTGATCTGCGCACCATACCACGTAAATGACTTTGAGATTTTGTGTTCCTCTGTGTCTTAAAAAAGAAGACACACTCATAGAGCTCTTAAGGTTAACTGTTTGACTTCATGCCGCGTGATAGATGGATGGACAGTAGTATACATCTAATTGTCATTAACCTCCTGGAGAGAAAAGCCTGCTGTAATGGAGATTCTTATTACTGCAAGCCTTTATCAGCGAATAGCTATCTTCCTGCTGTTAGGCTAAGCCAATATGGAGATGACTGTCTGTCTTTCATAGAAGTCCTCATAGTTGAGAACATTACAGTTAATTTATAATCGCTTGCTGATTCCAATTTTGTTGATTTAGATAACTCTACTGCTATTTTGCACTTAAGATCTGTTAAAGTCAGACAATCTCTGGCCATCTCTTCTTTCATGACTTCTTCTAAAATGAGCTTAGCCACTGTATAGTGTATTTTAGAGTAAGTGGGATAAAAAACAAAGACCATTTATACCTGCATCTGCCAAGCTGGGGCATTTTGACCCACATAGAAATAAATATAAAAATGCTATGCTCAACAATTATGATATGTCTCGCTCCCTAGGAAGACATTTTGTTTGAAAAGTATAAAAAATGGTTGTAGCTGTGATGTAACCGGTTGGTTTGTGAACTCCTGTTTTGAAGCCTTGAGATGCAGGTTTTCACTATCATCATCTTGGTGTTCTTAAACCAGATGTAACAAAGCAGTAGCAGATCTGACTGCGAAACTGTCATTGGAGGATTATCAGGGGGTGTGGTCACAGACTAAGGACTTATGATTGACAACTCTTTAGCCAGTGATAAGATTCACAAAATTAACTGTAACTATGAAGTTACAGTAACTATGTACTGCTTTCCTTGTAGTCACTTAGTGCAATATACCACCGTCACCATGACGTTGTACTGAAGCCCTTCGATGGATGTCATCTCAGATCCGTCATCCTAATGTAGGCCAGATACATGAAAATCAGGGTTCAGTTCACAGGAGTGATGAAGCAATGTAAGAAATAATTTTGACATGCTTTTAGCTTGCTAATCTTAGACGCTAGCACAGATCAAAGACCCAGCCACTGGATATAGTGATAAGAAAATGAATTGAAAGCAATCTAAACCTGACTGTAGAGGGGAAAATGGCTTTCTCGTTGCTGATATTGGACAGAGTGAAAAAAGCCTAGAGAAAAGCATGCTCCGAGGTATCCACATTCACATAGTTCTTTTAAAAATAGCTTTCTTTGTACAATACGGTGCATGCAGTCTTTTTATGTAGGCACGTAGGCTATATTTGGCCCTTGGCTGGTCTGTGTTTCTTTACTTCCAAGGAATCAAAGGCATTCAAGACAAAAGATCTTCCTCTGGTTCCAGTATTCACTTGCTGCTCTTTAGTGTTTGTATTTTTCAGTTACATTTTATTCTCATTCCTTTAGTGAGAAGCGTGGATGTCTGGCACTGTACTGATATTTTGGATGACACAGAGAATCCCAGGGTATAGTTGGTACTACTTGGGGTTAGAGCCTCACTTTTGGTTGTACGTTGAGACACTGTGGATAACCATTTAGTACATACGTAACATATTTCCTTGTGTATAATTAAAAAAAAAAAAAAGAAGCTATGACTGTATTCCGATTCAAGTGTCATAGTGTGCACTTGATCTCTAAATTGTAGAGGTGATCTTTTGCAGCATTTTGCCTCAGGTTTTGCTACCTTAACTATCACAATGAGGGCTATAAACTAAACTCTATGTTCAGTTTGCCAGCTCAGCTCACCTGAGTTTACATGTTCCTGTAGTATATCGACCATTCTATTGAGTCATTAAAGAGTAGAGTCGCCTTGAGGGCTGTGTCTGCACCACGTGTAAAGAGGGATAAAAGTTTGCCAAGTGGAGTGTGTAGCTATATTGAGATAGTATCTGGGGTTTATTTGCCTGTATACATTTTCTCTTAGTCAGCGCGATAAAGTCTTAGATAATGCTAAATGGACCGTTTGTCTCCTTTGTTATCTCAGTCAGTCACATCACATTGGACACACATACTGTACTTGTGTGGACAGATCTGTATGCACATACACACTTGACGACAAAGGCAGACAAAACACACTCACTCAATCACACTTGGAGACAGGGCATTCAGGGCAGTGATTCCAGACATTTTTTAGAAATTTGGGCAGACAGCCCAAAAAAATTAATCAGTCGCACAAGATGAATTTTAATTAGATTATTTAAAAATAGAACCAAGATGCTGAAGCCAAGACTTAGATTAGGTTATTCTCATTGATGAAAGTGTACAATATGCATATTGGCCAACATTTGACACATTTTTATAGATGAACATAACATTTGTTCTGACTGCCAGTTACCAGTGGCTGATGCTGAAGATCAAGCACAGCTATGCAAACATTTTGGTCACTTTAAATATTTAGTATTTTATCTGCTTATACCACCAGGAAGTCCCAAAATCATTCTGCAGTGTCAACAAGCCCAAAGAAACAGCAAGAGTCATAGTGAGCTAGTTTTACAACTAGTAGAGTTCTGGAACATATTTGATGCCCCTTTGGGTCCTGATGTCAACATTGTGTAGTCACTCTAAGAAACTGGAGCAACTTACACAGCCACTACAGAGAAGAATTGTGGCATAACCACCAAGACACCTTGAAAAAGATTGCGCTAATGTACCTCGAAGTACCGGTGCGTTTGTAAATATACCAAGTAATGATGAGTATGATGTTTGTATGTGAGTATGATGAACAAAAACTATCCATGACATGACATTTCTTCTTTCTTCATACCCTTACATTATAGAATCCTAGCAACAATATTAGTGATTGTCTGTTTGTGTGTGGGCAGGCACATGGTTAAGATGAGATTGTTGTATGGTTAAATCTGATTTTAAAACATGAGCTCAGTCACTTGAACTCATTTAATAGGCATCCAAAAGCTGTTGTAACCCAGGATGTGAATCTCACTATGTCTGATTTGTTTAGATCGCACAGGAGGTTATTCAAATGGCTAATGTGTCTGTTAATAGTGAGGTAACCTGGTATGAAAATTCCACCGAATTTTGTCGGGAAGTGCTGTGAAGGCTGAGCAGACAATGAGATATTTGTGATGTCAAACACACCTGTTTTTTTGTTTTTCTTTTATCCTGAATAGCCCCAGTCACAAGGGAGATTTTACTTCATTACTGTTACCAATAGCATGTACAAGTCCCTTTATATTACATTTTAAAAACATAGTTAATTCGTTTTTGTTTAGACATCCATAGACTTTCAATGGATCTGCATCTAATAGCAGATCCATTGAAAGCGTACATGCATAGAAGTATTTGGGTATGCGGATAAGTGAGAGGTTCATGTACACATTGCTAATGTTAAGAAGCTGAGTGTGAAATCTTGCTTTATTTTTTATTCTAAGAAAAAAAAAAAAGGACTTCCATTATTTAGCTGTTTTGAGTTAGTTTGGATACTACATTAGGCAGGTCTCCCTGAGCTGTTAGCCAAAAACCTGGTATGAAGTGTGTCCTTTAAAATTCTTCATAAAATTTAAGGAAACTGGACAAGTGGAAGACAACACTATAAGTGTCAGGCCTAAAAACATATATAGCAAATGAGCAGTATCTATCTATATATATATATATATATATATATATATATATATATATATATATATATATATATATAATATTCTGTAACTTCTGTCGGTGCTGTGCTTTTTTGGAAATCGAATTTCCCAGAGGAACCCACCCGAGGGATTAATAAAGTTCTATCTAATCTAATCTAATCTAATCTATCTTAAAATCATAACCTTAAGGAATAGGAAAGGAAAGATCAAAACCCCGACACGGGACCTGAGAGACATGTTTGGCACTTCAGTTGATTCATTTGCTCTTCGTGGAAGCCTCATCAGAAATGTTTCAGTGCAACGGTGCCTGTAAAGAAGCCAGAAGGAAAGGCTGAGGTATTCCAAATTACATAAGAACTGGATTGAAAACAGGTCTTATGGAGAGATGAATCCAGATTTTAAAAAACTGGTTCAAATTGTCATCAATATGTATAGAGATTGGATGAGAGGTAAATCAGAGAGTGTCTACAGCTGTCTGTGACAAACTTTGAAGGCTCTGTCATAGTTTGGGGCTTAAATGCAACCCCAGAGTATTGGGGATCATGTCAAAATTCATCCCTACATCAGGTTCATGGAACTGTAAATGAAGTACCATTAGATTTCGATCTACCATATTCCAGCTGGAAGTCATCTTGTTGAAAAAGGCTTCATTTTTCAGCATGACAATGCAGTAAAAGCAAACCTAGATAGAAAAACACAGTGGAACCCTGTCAGTCATGGAGTGGCCTCACGGGAACTTGGATCTCAGCATTATTAAGGCAGTGTAGGATCATCTTGACAGAGAAGATCTTTGGAATATCCTAGGTTTTACCATTTTCCTATCAAAGTACAAATAAATGGGAGTAACTCAAGACTTTTGCACTGCACTGTAGATTTCAACCATATCATCCAGTCATCGCTGGCATGAGTGGACATGAGTGGATGGTGTAAGGCAAGTAACAGGACCTCAGTAAACAAGTTGAGATTTTTTATTATTTTTCTTATCAGCTGTCAGCCTGTCAGATATGTTACACATCAATGGGAAAGGAGAAGGAACATCTTGGTGAGAACTTATTTCTTTCACCTCCTCAGGTCCCTTATATGCAAAAAAAGCAAATCTGGCCAGACAAAAAGGAAAAAAAAAATCACGCACACTGTATGCTCAATAAAAAAATTTTCTCTCCGTTTCCCTACATCAGGTTGATTAAAATAGGAAAAAAAAGAAAAGATGGTTGACTTGTCTGACATCTAGATATTATAGCCAGAGTGTTTGAGCTGTTGTGCTTTCTGTGCTGATCAAATATTCCATTACTCTGCCTGCTCCCCTGCATGTAATAGAGTGGACCATATCCATGTTCAAATAGTATTAGACTGTTAACACTCCCACTCTCTCATAACAGTATCCAAATAATTGCCTCTCTCCACATCTACCCGCTGCAGCTCCAGTTTTAGCTGGTGGTGTGACACCCAGTGTGTACAGCGGGTTGATGGAAATTATTGTTTCATCATGGTTTATTCAGAGAATGCCAACATCCATCTGTCAGAGCTCGAAGAGCAATATTGTTTTGCATCAGGTTTTCTTTATTTATTTATATTTTTAAATTGCTATGTACTGTTGATGATTTGCTTTGTAGAAGCTTTTCAGCAAAGTGGAGAGGAATTTATTCAAAATGACATTTTATTGATCTTAATGCAGAAATCTTCAGACAACTCTTGCTCAAGAGTTTAAAGGTCATCTTATTACATTATTTCTATCAGGTGTTTTTTTTTGTTGTTGTTGTTTGTTTGGTTTTGGGTTGGGTCAAACCAAGAAACAATTCTGGCCGTTCAAAATGCACAGTTCAGTTTAACTGTCCTCTTTTCGTTGCATCTTTGTGCACAGATCAATCTAGGTGTGACGAATCAAACATTTGGTTAGTCATAGAAGATCGTGTGGAGCTTATTTTTCTTCAGAGACCTTTTTCCCTGACAAGAACCTTTAGACTACAAAAGAGTGAGTTTCTTATCTTTGTAAGCTGATTAAAGTACAATTGACCTATTCAGATTTGTAAGTCTACTTAGTTTGAATACACATGCCAGTGTAATCTACTTCTTTTAGGTGTGTTGCTTCCTAACAATTATGTAGGAAAGTGAATTTTACAGTAAGTCGGTTTTATTGTGAGTGAAGATGGAAATTGTTTTGTTTTCTTTCTTTTTTCTTTTTTGTGGTGATGGCACAGTTTGCAGTTGGTTTCACTTGTTGCCTGTGGGCCTTCTGCCTCAATTGGCTAGCTTTCTACCCTTAAAGAGTATAGCTGTTTTCTGCCTTTGGAGACAGTTGCATCACTTTATAGGCTTATTTGTTTGTTTTAAGATTGCTCTCAGTTCCTCTCTTTCTCTCAGGTTTTCATAGCATGTTGGATGTGGTATCACATTGTTTTAGATTGGGACAAAGAAACCGATTTCTTCACCTTCATCTCTCCCATCAGATGCACTTCTCCATGCTCTTTCTCTGAGTTCATTGCCCCTTTCCTCTCCGAAGCAGACAGATCCTCTCTTAACAGTGTATGAGAATAACTAACATGCTTTAGCAATTTTCAAAAATGAATACATAAGGAAATTCCCATAGGTGTGTTGATTTTGATACCTCATTATGGAAGCATTTAGAGAAGCTGGTAAGCCTGTAATTCAGACCAGCAAACACATGTTGGAAAGATGCCTCAAGGACACTCGTCATGATGGCTGATCTTATGATTAATGATTGTCCTTGAGGACAGCTTGTTTGTAATATGATTTACCAAACTGACTGTGCATAGGCTTAACTCTCATTGGGCTTGCATGTTAATTAATTACACATAGACTGATTGCAGATGAGTTGATTGCTTCACCTTGCTCCCAGCTTATAGGAACAGTTTTATCAGCGCTGTGTGGGGTTGTGAGATCTTTATAGCTGAGCTGTTTACTGCTGGCAATTTCTGCAGGGGATGTTTCTCTTTAGAGATGTATCTATACTAAGATGTATTTCTCAATTGCTCTTCTTTTATTCCTTTTTTGAAAATATCTTTGATTTATACCTGGATCCTTTTAGCTCGCAAATCTCGCTGGCAGGCTTAGATGATAAGTGCCTATAAGTGAAATATAGATACACAGATCAATAAAAGGTTTGGTGGAGTAATACTTCCAGTGAGTTCCTTACTGAACACAACTTGCTCCTTTGATGTTGCTAACCTGAGCTGGATATGCTGACATCTAATAGCAGTAAACGATACAGAATATCATCTTTACATGATAAGGCTGTAATGTGCCTCTAAACAATTTCTGTCCCTGTTTTCTTAGGTCGCCACACTCTCCGTTCCCTCTTTCATGTGAAGCACTTCACTCTGTCATTCAACAGCTTAGGAGATGCCCCTCCCTTCAACCCACTCTCCTTTTTTGCCATCTGCTTTGAAATTAATGCACATGTTGAAAAGTAGGCTAAATCCAAGTGACAGCTTTTTCTCCCTCCTATTTTTAAAGATATGCTGCAGGCAGTGTCCAGCTATGTGGGAGATGGAGTGGAGAGAGCTGGTTTATCAAGTTGCTTCTGCCTCTCAGATTCTCTCACCTCTGCCCTGAGGGATGCTTCTGAGACCATAGCTCATAGCATCGCTTTTCTCAGTTTGCGATCGGCTGTGTTGCTCTTTCACTGCTTTCATTTTCTTGGCCATACTTCTGTTATGCATCAGTCAATTAAATAACACTAAACTATTCCTTTTTCATAGACATTCAGTCAGTTCCTCTGGGATTTCTGTTTTTTGTGATTTTTGAGGGTCAGCACAAATGGATTTGATGAAAATAATATTTAAAACTGGCTGAAATTTAATTCTGTGCTAGTTTGCAGTAAATTGTAGAGCATATAATGGCATGTTAGTGCGACAGAGTCACTTAGTTTCAGGAGAATCATTTTTTGGGGAGAGGGCTTGTGTCAGTCACTGAGAGCCTCTGTTGTAAGACAGCTGAATGCGCCTATGTAGCCGTTTGTAATGTTAATGTTTCTGATGGTTATAGAGAGAGGTGTCAACAATTCTCTCAAAAAAATGTAATGCCTTGGGTGTTCATTTGTGATAGTTTCAGTTTTTGCTGTTTTAAAAGCAGTTAATAAGAAAAAGAAGCATAGCCAGGTTAAAGCCTCAGAACCTGAGTAACTTCAAAGGAAAGAAATAAAAAACAGTTTTTTTGCTTGTGACTCAATATAATTTTTTTCCGGTGATTGTCGAATGAAGACAGGCAGGTTTAGAGTGCAATCTTTTAAATGGACTGGTTCTTAAGTAGCACTTTTCTAGTCAATTCAAGCACTCAAATCGCTTTCTTACTACTAATCGCATGCACATAAGTGTTTTTTGCACATAAATGTACAAACACTTGCACTCCTGGATCAGTAACTCTACCTTCTCTACCTTCTGAGCCACAGCTGCCCCATCCTATTGCTGATGATCTATGTTATTTAGCACTGTCTTGCTGAAATAAGCAGTACTTAACTGGAGGAAAAGAAAGATGTAATCTAGATGGAAGCATATGTCAATCCATGTCTACACTGAGTGTACACTGAGTCATTGTACACTGGATTAATGCATGTAAGTTCAACTAGATTGGTATTTTAAATGCACATACATTCATGGTGAAGTGTGATCATGAAAAATCTGTAGAAGCTGTTAAAATGTGAAGGAAAGAGATTGATTTGTCTTAATGTTCTGTTTCTGGTACATTTTTAAAGCTAACATGAAATATTTTATAGCATTTCACATGAAGTGCACTGCGCCCATACAGTGGTACAGAAATAGACCACTCATATTCATATCTTTTGAGCCATGAAAAGAGGTGTAACCTTGTATTTTTGGGGTCTGTTTATACTGCTGCCATGTTGTGGATTACAGACACTGTACGTGGGCTAAAGCCTCCAATTAAGAGACAGCCACAGTGTTACATCTGAAAGGCATAAGCAGCTACATATGGCCATGCACACTCTCTCTTTCTCTTTCCCTCTCACTCTCACACACACCCACACACACATAATATACACATAGTCTTTCCACGCTTGAGGCTTTGGGCTGTGATCTTTCCAAAGGTTTCCTCCTGTGGCCCGTGTGCCAGACAGTCTGGAGAGCTGTGGAGGGGCTGGCGTCGCCTCGCCTGCTGGATGAAAAAGCCAGTAACATTTGCTTTCCGTGGCACAGCAACCAGCTTCCTCTCTTCTCCGTTCCACCTCTCCTGCCCTATCTCCCACCTCCCCTGCTTCTCCTCTTGAGGAGGATTACCGGCAGAAACTGGACGTTTGATCCTGCCTTGCTATCCACCATTGCTGTATCCGTCTGACAAGGCTCTTTGTTTCTTTTACTCTTCCAGACGTCTCTCTTTCTTGCTCTGACTGTGTTTAAAAAAAGATAAGTTAAGCCCTTTTGCTGTCTGCTTTTTGATGTCTCAGATTTAGCTCCGGTCTACCTCGAAGGACCCAGGACAGGTGGATCACAGATATGCAAAAAGTTAATTCAATTTTAACTGGAATGGAGCATCGAAGATCATAAAGACAGTTGTTGATAACTTATGACTGTTTCCTTTGATAATGTAGAACGAGCAGTGTAAATGGATAATTAACTGTCATGAAGTGACGGGTTTTCTCAAGCAGCAAAGCTCAGAAATATATAAAAACATAGCAGGCGATGACTTGCATGCTTTGTAAGGGCTTTTTTGTCTGTGTTTTTCTTACCGCTGTGACAGTGTTGTTCATGATTAATTGTGAGGGACAGTGCCAACAAGCTTTCCTTTGTAATTTGCAGCAGAGATGTAAACAGGAAGTGTGCTCCCAATACATAATGTTGTTGACTCAACTACACAGGGTGATCAGGGCCAAAAAAGTTTGATGTCATTGTGATACATTGTGACAGAGGACAGGATTCACTGACCTTAAGCTGTCAAGCTAAAGTGTAAACAGAGTTGCTTCATTAAGGCCTGATGGTTGCGTGACTAAGTTGAGGAAAGCCACCCCAAAAAAGAAATAACGCCCTTTCAATGTAGGCAGTAATTATAGGATTGCAAGCAGCTCTTGAAATCCAAGCTAACTGTGATTAATTTGTATTGACACTTGTCACGTTGCTTTTAATATTTGTTGAAATAAATAAACGCTGTTATTACAGAATATTATATAAGATCAGGTGGACTATACCAAAGGAACTGTAGAAGTGAAAAATACAAGTTACAGTTACAGTAATATTTATAAATATTTATAAATGTTAGTTTTTTTTTTCTGTGACATAACTTTGTTTAAAGTAGCAAACCGGACATCATATAGATCAAAAATGTATATATTATATACATTTTTGATAGAAAACAACACTCAGTGTTTATCAGGAGCATCCTTTCTGTCTGAATGAAAAGGCTGTTAATATTCAGTCCTTATTCAGATGGTAATGGGCAAAGCAGAGGCCAAAAATACTTTGCAGTAAGAAGCAATGTGCCTTTCCTTCTGCTGAGTCTAAATAATAATCTATTTATCAAAGTTGGGCAATCATAAATAGGTGTGACTTTAAGCTGAGAGTAATTATTTCCTATTATCCTAATAAAGACATTGGAAATTTCAAGGGAAAAAAGTATAATGGATGCTGAAGGTCTGGTATTTTATATAGAGCAACAGCTCGCATACCAGAGTTGATGGTTCCATCCTCGGACCCTCTAGTCTTGGGTAAGATACTAAACCCTGAGTTACCCCTAATGCATCTGTGTGAGTGTGTGAGCATTAGGTTAATCGCACTGAGACAGAGAAAAAAAATGGATGTGTGCATGGATAAATGAGGCTTGTGGTAAGAAAGCAATTTGAGTGCTTAAATAAAGTCGAAAAGCACTATATGAGTACCATATTTTTCTATGGCTTTTTCATGAAGAATATAAATTTACATTGGATACGGACTGACTGATTAGATGCATGCATTATGTGAACGAGTTGTTTGCTGTTCAGACAGCTTTTTGTTAAGCCTGTTGTTGTAACGGGAGTGCTTCTTATGTAGTGCAAGTTACTTTAGCATAAAGTCTAGAGCAGCCAGGGATCCACCAAGCTTCCAATTAGTAGATGACGTGCTCTACCTCCTAGGTAATGGACACCTCATTGCAGTTTTAGGTCACCATTGTCCAGTATATCACTGATAGTATATAAACTATATCTTACAGCATCCACCCGTCCAATCACCTAATCTGTAAATTGGCTGATTGGTGCATTGTGTGTCACATCTAAGCTGTATGATGATTGAAGCGGGCTGAGCTCGGTCCCACAGCCAGTTGGATAATTAACAGGCTGTTCTCCATGTTAATAGCATTAGTCACCTTGGAGATAATCACAGGCATCTAGAGCACAGAGCCGCAGCCCCTCAGTGTACCTGATAGCCTCCTTAAACAAAGAGCTGACAAATAGACAGCACTAGCTTGTTGACTTTTGGCATAATGTATTTCTTTATTTGTACTAATTGGAAGGTTGGTGGATCCCTGGCTGCCCCAGTCTGCAAAAGGAATAGTACAGGACTATTTAATCTTTGAGAAAACCTTGTTTGACATTTGTGTTCTCAAATACACCTGCAGCCATGTGAAAATCAAAACTTAAATCCTGTGAAACACTAAGTACAATTCATGATTAAGTAGCTTGTACAGTAGAACCACCTTTAGTAGCAATAACTTGAGGTAATAGTTTTCTGTTTGATTTTATCAGTCTCTCACATTGTTTGTTCTCCATCTCCTGCCCATGATTTCAATAGTGTTGAGGTCTGGAATTTGATTGGGTTAGTGCAACAGGTTTTTTTTCAGCCACCGTTGTAGATTGCTGGTGTACTCGGGTCATTGTTCTGTTGCATAAGACAGTCTTAGCTGTCAACACACGACCTCATATTATACTCTAATACTTTGGAATGAAGAGGAGTTCAGAGAGATCAGTGCCTTTAAGGTGCTCAGACCCTGTAGCTGCAAAAGCCCAAACCACCAGTGTGCTTAATGGTTGGTATAGGGTGTTTGTGCTGATATATCGAGTTTGGCTTTCTCTAAACGTGCCTCTGTACATTGCAGGCAAACAAGTTGTCTTTGTGTTTGTCTGTGCAAAGGACATTGTTCCAGAGGTCCTGTAGTTTGTTCAGATGTAACTTGGCAAACCTAAGCCATTTAACCATGTTCTTTTTAGAGAGAATAGGCTTTCTCCTACCAATCCATACTTTTTCAGTGTTTCTTAAAAAACAAAACATGCTAACTTAGGCCTATAGAGTCTGCGATGGTTTTTTTGTTGACATTTCTCTGCACACTCTGACCTAGCTTTCTTCGTGTTAACTCATACCTGAATGCTCCAGACCAGAAAACTGCCAAATTTTTAGCTTTTGTATAGGTGGCCATGCTTGATGATGATCATAGAGAACACATAGTTCTGCAATTTATTTTTCCTTTTTTTCTTTTGTTATTCTGGGATTCGTTGCATGTGTGACTAACAGTCTGTAATTTGGAAAAATATAGAGACATATCAAAGCTTATCAGTGTGTTTCACACTCTCATCTGTTCGGATTGGTTGCCAGAAGCTCATATGGTGATTTTGGCTTCCAGTGAAATATGATTCATCTGTATCTGATTCTGTTTTTCACTACAAGCATAATTTGTTTTGGGGCCACAGAAGTGTTTTTAATTAAGTTACTTATGATGAATCTGAAATGTTAAGAGAATGTTAAAGTCGTTGTATGTGTGCTATTTAAAAAATAAAAAAAATAAAAAAATGGAAGGGGAAAAAAAAAAGTCTATACAGATTTCAATTCAGTTATTTTTTCAGCCTTCTTTGAGTCAGCCTTAAGGAAATGCAGCTCTGCATCATATTATACAAGGCAGTGACTTAATGAGCCTAACGAATGTAGCCATGTTCGGTTAAGTTAGGATCATTTTGTCTAAACTATGCATTTAAAATGAGTATTTGTTTTGAGCCTTTGTTTTGTGTGGAGAGAGCTAATGGGTAATTTATCTTACTGTGAATCTAAATCACCGCAATGAGTCTCACGTTGTGAGGGAAACTCACAGGGGAAAAAGAATAGATGCAGTTCTCCTCTCCATGGCCTCGTGTCATAAATTACCTGGCCATTGATCCATGGGTGTCTAAGATTCTCGGTGGACCTCCTCCACACATTCATCAAGCTTTAAGTCTGCAGCTAATGCCTCAAACACACACTCCTCTCCGGAGGGTCAGCAACATGGCCTGTTGCTTAGATACAACACAGATTTGTATTTATATGAAGAGAAGATTGTACCTGGAGGGCTGCATAATGCACCAAGATGTTTGAACATCTTGGCCTGTGTTAGATTTTTGGTTTAGTATTGAGAAGACACTTTTCATACGCGTAAAACAGTTTGAACAACACCTGCAGAAAGGGGGAAGAAAGCCTCCTGTCTGCCTGATTCTTTGAAACTTAAAACATAAGAAAATATAAGAAAACATATCTTGAATCTGTTTGAATCACATTTGGGAGGTTAAGAAGAAAATCTGAAATAGGAAATTCAGGTAATGTAGAATTAAGTGGCAAATGCATTTGTTCCTTAACTCATTTCCATTTTCTCTGTCAGCTCTGCGCCAATCACATGTGTTTTCATTTCCTCTGCAATATTCTTTGAGCAATTTTTGTGACAAATGCAATCAGTGGCAGAGTTGTCACTGCAAAGTGACAGTGCTGATGACTTCATAATCAAGTTGTGTTGATGCCAATCATTATATTCATACAAAGTTTTTAACTCTGAAGGCACATACAAGTTGAGCTGGTTGCAAATACAGGTGAAAGCAAAGAACGAGCCTCTCGTTCCAACAATAAACTTCAGTTTTATTGCCCTGCATTTCAGTTGTCAACAGTGTTCATTGTTGCACATTGCTGCTTTAAGGAGTTCTCTTCTTGTTGCCGACTTTGTTTGCAGTGCTCCATCTGGGATTTGAGAATATATGTACAAAAATTGTGGCAGTCCATTCAGGAGATGTTCCAGAGGAAGACCTGACCTGTAGTTCTAGTGAAGGAATCAGTAAAAACATTAATTTCATTCTCTATAAAATCACAATTCTTGAAATAGTTATATACATGCAACAGTCTAGATGAGAGTGGTTAACCATGTGACTACTGAACAGACCACTGTTATGAACATAGTGATACCATAGTGATACAGCAACATCAGGAAGAAGGAACACGAGAAACTTGAGAAGTACCAAGGACTCAGAGAAGAGCTCAAGAAGATGTGGAGGGTGAAGGTAGCAGTGGTCCGAGTGGAGCACTAGGTGCAGTGACTCCCAAGCTAGGCAAGTGGCTCCAGCAGATCCCAGGAACAACATCCTAGATCACTCTCCAGAAGAGTGCAGGACCCTCAAGCTCCCAGGCCTCTGGTACAGGACCTGAGCTCGAAGGATAGACCGCCCAAATGAACGAGAGGGGAATTTTATCTTTTTTTATATATAAAATTAACATAATGACGTGATAATCCATAAAGAATAGTATCCCATCTTGCACTGCTACTAGTAATTTTAACTCATTCATAAGTTGTAGTTAAGGTCCCATTTCCTTTCCCACATAATTATCCATGAGAGCATGCTCTTTGTTCCTAGCGTTGGTCATTTCCACATCAAAAGGTAAAAAGGAGGAAAGTACAGTACGTTAAGACACACCATTCCTCCTTTTTTCAACATTACCTTTAACTCTCTCCCATTGAAAAAGGCTTTTCATTCCCATGAAGATGACTCTTTTGTTGTTGTTGTTATCTTCAGGTTCACTACTTTCATGTGGGAAGCATGTTACTGATGGCTTGTTACGCTTGTGCAACTAATGCATTCTTCCTCACACTGTGTGCTTCTGATCTCATACCCAGTGTTAGTGCTTGTGTTTTTATGAGTAGCCAGTGTAAGGGTGAAGGTAGACTTGATTAAATTATGCTCTACAGCTGTGGTGACTTTCTTCCACTGGAGTCTATGATGCTCTAAGCTGAATTATCTTCCTTTGTAATGGAGATTAACCTCACTAAAAAAATGTACATAGCCTATTTAACTTCCATATTTTAACATGGGCCACGTGAGCCTCACTAACGAAGCAGTTCTGCCTCGACTGCTAAGGGTTGTACAAGATTTAAAACTGTGGTCAATCCTTCCCTGCTTACAGGCTTTTAGGGGTAATAGGATAAGATTAACACATTTGCATACTATTGCCATGAATTATTCATGCAGTGTCCTCTTCTCTAATTTGCAGGAGCAGGGCCTGTCTCCTCATTCACTTTAACATCTGGGTGACCTGGAAGTGAAGCAAAAGAGCCCCAGTGCCTATCAATCCACTCTTAGTGTCACCTGGCACGTGCCACCCTTGTATTAGCTTGGTACTTACTATAGCTCAGCCAGCCATGTGCACTAGGGTGTGGATTGGAAAAACTGTTGCAATTTGAGATAAAACTATGGTTTACTTAAACATATTGTCCAAGTATTCCTAATGCATTTATTCAATTTTATTTTTAAATGTAACTTTCATTTTGCATCCGTTGCATGTCTGCAGCCCTGGAAACTCAGATGAATCATTGGCTCTTTTAATGTTCATCAAAGCAGACATTGATCACAAATAAGGAAGTCCCAAGAACACAGAGAGGAACTTTGCACTCGTGTTCATATTGATTTTGTTTGTTCCTTTTTTGCGCATTTAAAAGAGAATAGATACAACATGATAGCCTGACAAGAATGAGAGCTTAACTCACTGGCGTTGACACTGGTAAGACCTCATGATAATTTGTGGGGCAAATGCTAAAGACTATTTGGTATTCAGTTTCCACATAACAGATAAGTAGTTTTTTGATAAAGCCAGCTAGCGATGTAATATCTTTGCAATTTGCTAAACTGGTAATTACGCTGAAAATTATGGGATTTAAAAAATGGCTCAACACAACAAGCTGGAGATAACCTCAAAGTGACTTTACAAAATTAGATGTAAAAGCTGTTAAAGACTGCCAATTATATACCCAATATGAGCAGTCAATTAAAAATAACAGCATGCAAGTTTTCTAACTAAAGTAGAATATATCAGTTTTCTTTGTTACCTTTTATTTTAGGTAAATAACCAGTAATAATAAAGATACCACTGACACCGGGTGTTTCCTGGTTTTCAGTTTCTTTCTACTTGTAGTTGGAAATCATCATTTTCAATTGGAACAGCCTCTCAGGTTGAATTTTAAACTCTGAAAGTCAGAACACCCCAACTGCCAATCTTAGATGGCAGCTGTTAACATAAACAGTAGTAAAACTGTTAAACTTTTACTCTGTCGTGCATTTGTGATTTGCCAAATAGGCTTTTGGTAGATCATTGACCAGAGTCTGCCTGTGAATGTGCTGCAGCGGTGTTTTAATGTGCAAAAAGAAAAAAGAGCATTGTTTTGTATTGCTAATGAGTGGCTCAAAATGTTTGGTATAAACAGCATGTGCAAATGAATACAGCGCTGAGAATTATGAATTATGAGCATTATGTAACATGCATGTGCTTATGCTGCTTGTACTAGGCTGAAAGTATTAACTTTGTCTGACCCTTCTGGTTGTTTTTAGGTTATAGTCATAACCATCCATCATATATTATTAATATCTACTAAATCTAGTAATATATGTCAAATATTTTACAAATATTAATTTATCATTTCACAGCACTAGCAATCTGGTAGAAATGTTTTGTGAATTTTTGAAGCTCTTTTTCCCCTCACCCTGTTCCTTTGTGGCTAGTGATTTAGGCTGAATGGGGTTATTACACAGCTGGTGTAATGGAGATTTTATGTCTCGAGTTTAGCACTTGGATGAGGCATATTTGGGAAGACTGAGTGCTGATCACTACAAAGCATAGACCACTCATTACCAGAAAGCATTTGCCTCCCTTGCTTGCATCATTAACAAAATATTTGAGATCCATGATCACCTTTGCGTTTGGATGCATGCACGTGCATCTTGGTAGGTGTGCAAATGTGTGTGTTTAGACAGCTTAGTCAGCCTTATGCTTTAGTCTTTCTGAGCTCCTTTTTGCTGCTCTCCCTCACCTGCTGATGGCTCTCTTCCTGCTGTTGTAAAGATACAGAATGATTCACAGCCTCTAGTCACAACATGGGGCTCCCAGCTCCCAGACAGGCATCAGTCTCTTTCATTGACTGCAGTTCTGTGACAGACTGTCTGAGTATCTGATGATCTGATCTGACTCACCTCAGTCTGCTGCTTATAAAGCCCTCTCCTCTCCTCTCACCATTTAGTTCCCCTCTTATTTGACTTCAATTGCTTTACGTGCTAATTATTGCTCTTCTTCTGAAAGTGCATGTATTGGTAAAGTTATGTTTCCCCAAGGGTAACGGTTCTAAAATGTCCAACAGTGAAAAGTATACTCTAGTGAAATGAAAATATAATCACTACCTTTGGAAATAAGGTGAGCCAAATGCACGATACTGTGTTTGCAACCTTATCTGCAAGCTATACCTAGTGCTTGTTATTGTGTCTGGACAAAATAGTTTATCTGAACAACCTACTGCATTGCGTTGTTTTTGAACGCACCCTGGACTTGTTAGATGTGCCTTGCTGCATACACTGCCAAGTTTATTAGAAACAGTTTTTTCTTCATACACTTTTTTTCATTTGTTTAAACTGTATTCTCTTCTTTGTTATATCATAATGGTTCTGTTAAAATACATTTAGATTTATATAAAATACTATTACTGTTGTTTTGGTTTCACTGATGTCACTGTCTTTGCTTAATGGGAACTCTTGACAGACACATCTGGTACCAGAAACAAAGTATCTTCCTTCTTTCTTTCTTTCTTTCTTTCTTTCTTTCTTTCTTTCTTTCTTTCTTTCTTTCTTTCTTTCTTTCTTTCTTTCTTTCTTTCTTTCTTTCTTTCTTTCTTTCTTTCTTTCTTTCTTTCTTTCTAATGTTTTGTTTGTAAATTTGCATCTAATTTGTGAAGCGATAGGGGCTAATTGATTCAGGAAACTGGTTCTGATCAGATCAATTTGGAAGCAGTTCTTCTAAATTCTAAGCCTTACATACAACCTCCTCTCTTTTTTGTTATTTCTTCCCCGTGGGCTGTGATCTGCCCCACCTCATTCCCCCTTTTCCCAGACACCAAAGAGCTACAGTTTTTTTTTTTCTTTTGGGGGGGAAGCAAAAAACAAGTCACAGTTCCCTGTTACTCCTCCTCTCTCCTTCCATATTCATTTGCACACTTTTCTGCATCCCATTTCTCTAATTTGATGTTGTGCGGTTCCAGGAGGAAGTTCTAATTTGTATCTTCTTAGATATGAGCATGTAGTGGGTGTGTGCAGATAAGGACCACCCTCCCACAGGAATAATGCATTATTCTCTGTGTGATGTAGCGTGGTGATATGGTGGAAGGGCTTGTCAAGGATGTGATGGGTCTTTGTTACCTGACTTTTTCCTTTTTTTTCTCCTTCCTCTTGCCTTCTATCTCGGCACTCCTCCATGCCTTCCTGACAAGTGTGCCTCTTTAAAGAGCTGTTTGCTGTTTGACTGAGAAGTCAAAATCAGAACATTGCTCCAGTGGTGCACACACACCACCTTGTAAAAAGCCTCATCCCATCTCTCTCCCTCTCTTTCTCAAAAATCGTATTTAACTTTGCCATATCTGTTTTGCTTTTCACTTTCCGTTGCTCCTAGACTTTCACTTTCTATCTTCTAAACATGTGATTTAGTTGAAATACTTGCACTGATGCCTGAATCTGATTATTACTGAACTTGCTTCTAGATTGAACACCTTTAGAAGCACGATTTTCAAACTAAAGTGAAGTAAGAGGAGTACTGGGTTGACACCACGTTGCCTTCAGGTGGCAAAGACTCAAAGCAAACAATAAACACACTTGTGTGCTCAACAGAAATGCACACAAGCTCATTTGTTTGTTCACAGTTGCGTTTTTTTTCCTGGTATGTGGGGGAGGTATTTATGCAAAATACCACGTCTCTATTTCCATCTTTTTTTTTCCTCCATGTAAAAAGAGTGTTTTGTAGGTTTGAAGAATTCTTAGACATCAGGTGCACGCAGCAGAACAAGCACGATAACAGCCATTGTTTTAGTCATACAGCCACACGTGGGAGTTATCTTCTTTTTGTTAGTAAAGTTTTGGAAGTAGACTTCATAATCAGTGAATATGTCTTTAATGAGTCTATGCTGGAAAATAGTGACAGATGCTTATCATAGAGGCCCTAGAGCATAAAGGTAATGTTGTTTGGTAGTGGCTCCATGTTATAGTGGTTAATACAGTTGCCTGAGACACCAAAGATTCCTGGTTCCAGACAGTTAAAGTGACTGCTTACCTTCAGGCTTCCCACACACAAGACATTTTCAGTTTCTAAAGCATCTGCTTGTATTAGTTCTATTATTATTATATTTTGTTACATACCTGACTGGTGGGAATAATGCCAACGTAAAGCCGCTTTTTCAACAAACTCAAGTCCCGAAGTTTTCTCCATGGTGTGAATGCCTGCCCAGGGTTTCGCTCTAACTCACATTCTTTGCCTCCTTTAACACCGAGTCTTTTGTTTGCTCAGAAGAGTTTTCACAGTTTCTCCGATTGTTGCGCCATTCAATATTTCGACAACATGGGGAAGGCTATCAGTGGCTAACAAAAGCACTGTCCTCCAGTCTTTCATCTGGTGGCAGACACACACACACAAACAGAACTGCATGGCTAACGTGACACTTATATTCAACCAGTGTGATTGCTGGTGTTATTATTATTCAACGACCAGTACCACCAGATTGTGCAGGAAACGTTAAAAATGATGGATATACGATTGCTCTGAGTTCATGTAACTTTGAATTCTCCTTAAATTAATAAAATATACATAGTTGGTGAATTTTAATTAAAATTCTGATGTTTCTTTTTTATCAGTGTCTCAATGCGAGATGCACTTGCAACCCTCTAAATAAAATTCAGGATTTTCTGTGCTTTGCCTTGAATTTGTTCCAGACACTGAGGTAATACTTGATAGATTGTGCTGAGGGCTACATCAGCTTAAGGGGATGACCATACTCTGTTTTCTATCAAGTGCACCCACTCTTCCCACTCTAGGAGAAAAAGTATATGTATTCTATTTATTTACTTTTTTATCATTATTTTTAACTTCGATCATAGCAACTGTGCTTATTCCTACAGTGGTTTTCTTATCGCCAAATATACATTTGAATGTCAGACACATCTCCCGCCTGCTGATCCATATCTGTAGATTCTCTCTTTCTCTCGTTTGTAAACCACTCCAGCAAATGTTACCTTTTCTTATCTGAATTGGGAAAATAAGCTTTTTTTCTTCACCCCATTCACAGCACGTGTGGATTTGTAGACAGGATAACCTTGGTTGCTGAACTGTAAATGTCACTGTGGCTTGCTAGCCAGTTGCATTTCTTTTCACAGGCCAGTGTGGCTCTCTTACGGGGGCACACCCGTGACACCAGGACTAAGCAGATGTGCACACATGAATGAGAATGAGTCAGCAGGGCTCTCACTGTTGACCAGGAGAGGCTGGCTGAAATATCATCAAATGCCAGAAATACTTGACAGATGAAAGATTATCAAAGAGATAATAGCAACAAACACGATGTGCTCTGCAAAAACAACCCCCCCCCCCCCCCCCCCCAATCCCTTCAGGGTGAAAACCAAGGCTGAAGAAGGTGATGACCAGGCGCAGCACCAGGACACACTATAGCTCATCAAGCTGCAGAAAGGCACAATGCACACCTCTCAGTGCCTGGAAAATGGATAATACTGCACCTGAAAACCCACTGGAGCTTATTGTTGCTGCCTTTGAAAGGATTTTAACATTAACTAGACATCAAGCGTGACTTGCAAGGCTTCTGGTTAATTTACTGGTTTTATCCAACAGCTATTACAAAGATGGAGTATGTTGTCAACGCTTTTACTAGAATCAAAGCAATCAAGTTTTTTGTTTCATACATACTCACTCATTTATGTCTCCTTTTGTGTGTTCTTTCTGCTTCCATGGCCATCAGTTTATATCGCTTGCATGCAGAAAATTGAAAGGGCATATCTAAGCAGCATCTGGATTTGCATGCTAGGTAATTTGTTCTTCACACAGAAAGATGGTAGATGGGAGGCAGTTATGCTTATTAATATTTCAATACTGCGGTTATTGGTCTGTGCCTCAGCCCTCAAGGTTTATCTGTGTGATGGCGTATTTTGGGGACTGAGACCATCAATATTCGTGGCAGGAGGGTATTATGCAGTTTATTATGAGCATCCTTTGCCTGCTGTAGGTTCCCAACCATTGCCCCCAAATGGCTCTTCAGTCTCAAGATCACTAACTTGTGATCTTGAAACAGTGTTCAGCAATTTATTTATTTTTTTTACTGCCAGTGTAAAAACAGAGGGTGCCTGACTGTCATGCATTAATTTAGACTGGCATACTGGCCAGGGTAGTTTAGCGGTCTGCAGGGTAGTTTTACGTTACAGCATCAGTGGATCTTGCTTAAAGTGTGTAGTTTAGAGATGTTTTATGCATATACTCTTTATATAACAGGTCGATGAATTTGGTTAGCAAAGGTGTATGAATCAACTGTATGGTCCATTGCCCATAGGTCACAGATAAAATACTAGAATTTCAATTACCAGTCTTCTTGACTGTACTGTTAGTAGCATTAATGCTATTAGAATATTATTGTGGTTAAACCCCCCCACCAAAAACCACAAAGTGTGCACTTTTGCAATTTAAAAAAAAGTGTTTAATTGGATCAATTTTTTTTTTAAAGGGAAAATGGGAGAAAAATGGGCCATTGTGTTGAGATCAACTTTTAAATCCTACCTTTTTTGTGGAGGGGGTGGTGTGTGTGTGTGTGTGTGTGTGTGTGTGTGTGTGTGTGTGTGTGTGTGTGTGTGTGTGTGTGTGTGTGGTCCTCCTTTTTATATAAAAAAAAATGAACAGATTAAGAAGCTGAATGCTTTCCTAGCAATTCAGAGACAACATCATTAACTGCATGGACTTGTAAGACTGTGTCTCTACCTGTATATACGCTGAACATTGGAATATTCACATTTCTGTAAAATTTGTAAGTTGCACATGGCATTTTAAAAGGAATTTGTGTAATTGTTGTTGGACACTCTTGAGACCTTTCAGTATGAGGTAAATGTCAGAAGCCATCAGGTCGAGTGTACCTCGGAGCAGGTCTTTGCTGCTGGGCTTGTCCAAGGACACCTTGTCTCCTCTCTTTGCACTCCTTATTTCAGTCTGAGGAACAGCCCAACAAACTCAGGAGAAGCAATCATCAGTTTCATATTTGGTGCTGAAAACCAACACAAACACATTGGGAAGGGATAAACTGGGGCAGCCTGGCCATCATTAACCAGGAAATTATCTATTTCCAAGAATGCTGTGGCACTGAATTATAATATTAAACTGACAACATGTTTCCAAGGAAAACATACTTCTTGTTTAGTCATGTTGATAAACACCTAAATGAGTCCAAGATGTGTTTTTTTTGTGAGTGTGTTGTTGTTTTTTTGCTTTCATATTGTTTTGTGAATTTATAATTAAATGATATTATTTATTTCCTTTTTTTTCTGGTTTTAGTTCCTGTGTTTGAAGAACATCCGGACATTTCTGAAGGTGTGTCATGACAAGTTTGGGCTCCGTAACAGTGAACTCTTTGACCCGTTCGACCTCTTTGATGTCAGAGACTTTGGCAAGGTGAGTTAAACATTACAAAACATGGATGCATGTTCAGCTGTTTAGTCTCCAAAATGTCCTTTGACATTGCATGGGACAGAAACAGTACTGCCCACTTTAACTGCGCTGGCTACTTAGAGACATGATGTTGCTTGTGTTTCTGATAATATCAATCAGGCTACAACATTCAAGATGTGGCATTTTTCTGATTAGATCTTGTTCTACAGGCTGGAGTTTGAGTCTGGACATTTTTCAGCTTTGAAATGTGGAATTTGCTGCGTTTATCACATGATACTCGTTTTTCTTCTGCTGTTACTACTGCTTGTTTGGAACTTATGAATACTCATTTTGCCCTCAATATAATGTGAAAAGCATGTGTAGAAGACATGTGCATTATAGTGCAGCATGCCTGTAAGGCTTGCACGAGTTTAAAGGTAGTTCAAAGTCAAACTGGTCAGCTGGTTACATTAGCTGTCATTGTGGAGCTGAGAGCTCAGCTGAGCATTTGGTGTGTAGCACCTCAGGGTCAGCAATCTCATCTCGTGTCACTAAGTGACGAGAGTTAAGTGCAATACTCTTTCCTAACATTCTGCAATCTGTGCCTACAGTAAGGTGGGATATGTGTGTTGGCCCAACAGTGAAGATGTCTGACTCACTTGTGCATAGTATTAGCTGATGAAGAGTTTAATGAACATTTGTTTTGTGCAATATTAAAGTGGACTTTTAAAAACGTATTTAGTGGTTAACCAGAGACCCTCAGAGGAATTTCCTAAATGTGAAAATTTAGGCAGACTGCAAAGCTACATGTTGGCTCCTTGTACCTGGCTTGACAGCCAGACATCTAGGAAAGAAAAACACTCGAGGTGGTTTAACATCAAATCAGGATTTCTTTGAAGATGATCTTAGCACTTCTACCAATTTGTTGATCCAGAAAACTCAGGAGGGGATTATATTTTTCTACCAGAACTGGGAATACCTTAGGATGCACCCAGCTGTTGTACATACCTGGGGGAAAACACTTCTGGTTACTTTCTTTCATCTGGTCCTGAAAAAGTTTATCATCAAATCAGCTGGTTTAACTCCAGGTTTATATATCATTAAAAATATCAACATACAGCACTGCTTTTAAATATGACTTTTTTCCATGCATCTCTCGCTGGTTAGCTTAGTCAAAAAGTAAAAACTGGATGGCAACCTCTTTGGCTAGAAAAAAAATGTGGTTGCCCTGTGATAATAATTTTGATCAGATACTAGTCTGCAACCATGGTTTTCTCTAGTGTGTCTGTTGTATAACAAGACAATCATGCCATGGTCAACATATCGTGTTGGTTTCAGCTGCTGAAGATGTAATAGCTTTGACTGCACCGTGTGTGGCTACAGAGTGAGCCTTGGCTTCTTTTCGGCTGTTAAAACAGGCTGCATGTAATGCATGATGTTCATAAATTAGATGGTGGCAGCTCATGCCATTGTGCCAAGACTTATGTGGTACATGTTTATGTGATGTTAATACTGTAGCCTTTCAGCTGATTGAAAAAGCTGTATTTATACTGAAGCCTGGAGAATATTCTGTAGAGGTGATGTATGAATAAACTATATTACATCATTTTTGAATGATGACAATGAGGAATGTTATCTACTCATTAATCTATTAAATTCCAGATCTTAAACACGCTCGCTCATCCTGCTGTGGGCTGAAAAATATAGGCCCAATGAAAGAAGAGGAAAAAAGGAATGAAAGGAAAGTTAAAGGAGACAAGGACTCATTTGGCAGTTTGTAGATAAACCACAAGACGATATCTGAGAGTCAATGAGCTTTCAGTGAATGGTATTAAAATCCAACGGCAGTCAGAATCAATCACATAGGCCCTCCATATGTCAATTTAGAAATTGCTTTTGTATGGTCTCAGTGGTGGCAGGCTTGTCTCACTATTGATTTTCCATTAAGGGCCAAACATCACATTATAATATATTGAATTGAGCAGATCCCCACTAATGTGACATACATTTAAATAGTGAGCATGCCTCATAAACGGAAGATAAAGAGGGACGTTTTATTCTTGCAGTTTATATGAGCCATCCTCTTTTGTTACCTTGACGCAAAAAATGTCGTGTCCACGTCTGATACAGAACAATGGGACATTATGAATTAGGTCCTAAATATGTGAATAGGATACAGTGAAAATATCTCATTCTTCCCTTCTTTCTGTACTAATTTTTGTTGAAAATGCTTGGGATCAGAGTAACAAACAGGGCATTCTGCTAAGTACAGCCCTAATGGTTGGTTGGAACTACAGTGAAAGCTATAATTTAAGAGTGGAATTAAACCAGATGGGTTTGGGGAGAGGGTTTTTTTTTTTTTTTTTTGGTGGCAGAGCTTCTATAAACATTAATCAGCCCCCATCCACCTTTCATACCTCCACATTTGCTGCCAGGGGACCCAGAGTTCATCTCCCTTGGCCTCTGGTCACCATCTCTTCCTCTAATGATGGCTTTCCGCAGGTCACAGGCAGAGAGATTCAAGGCCAAAAGAGCCCAATGCTATTACAAAGTAATTGTGCCTCCAAAACCTCCCCGCTACGTTTTCCAGCGGGGCTGGTATTGAAACAGATGAAGCAAATAACCAACTCGATGTTTTCTACCGACTTTTCTTTTTTTTAATAATCAAAGTAATTTCATCCCAAGACACCTTTGGCCACATCCAACTTCGGCTTATGCTCGCTTGTTTTGTGAAGCCCTTGTATGCTTTCATGCACATATCGCCACACTTTGATTCTTTGCGCTCTAACCCATCCCCCATCATTAGAAATTCATTATGACATCATTAAACCAATGAAATACAGCTTATTACAGTAGACCCCAGAGAACGCTTTTATTTAAACACCTCCCTCCATCCGAACCCAGCCGCCTCGTTTCCTTTCTCCCAACCTATTTTAATTAGCCACCAAAGGAACATTGCTGTCATTTAAATGAACATGGTAATCAGTTTATTTGGCTGTTGCCATGATTAGCATAATTAGCCTGCACCTGTTAACCATCTATCAACAGTTTGGTAATTTTCCATGTGTGACTGGAGAGCAGTGGAGGAAGGAAGCTTTCTGACAGATTTGCTGTCTTCATTAAAGGAAATGGCGTCATTTATTTGAGATGCAGCCAGAGTTGCTTGGATCCATTTCTAGATTGAAATAGCCTTGGATCCATGACTGAGGGACTTGTGAAGTGTAAAGCTATAAAAGTAATGCTCAGTGACTTGATAGTGAAGTGTCAAGGTGAATTTCACTTGTAGGCTGCATTTGAATGGAAAGTGGATGTTCAGTACGTCATGGTCCCCCGTTTTTAACCTAGTGTTTTCAGTTTTGTTGTGGTTTCATACCATTGCATTAAGAAGACAATTTAAGTTCAAGCTTTGAATTTAGTCCTGACTTTAGTTCTTTTGAGTGTCTCTGAGTTTATCTATATTTCTAGTTCATGGTGTCTTGTTTGATATTAGGGTCCTTTTATGTCTTTGTTTCATCTCTGTGTCTTGTCCTCAGCATCTCCTGTGGAAGTCAGTCTTGTTTCTATGTTTATTTACCTTTGTTTCCCCAGTTGTCTTTGTCTGTCTCTCTGTGTCTTTCTGGTTTCTCAGTGTCCCTCTCTCTCCCACTCCTGTCCCTAACTCTCTAGCTCTTTCTCTTGTCTCTAGCTCGCTGGGTCTCTCAGTCTTTCAGCTTTGTTATGTTTCTCGTACTTCCTGTTTTATTCTGATAGTCACTTGTCCATCATTGTGTGCTGCATCATGTTTCGTTTTCCTTTCCCTGTCTGTCAATTAGATTATACCCAGCCGTGTTCCCCAGGTGTTTCCCCTCTGCCCTCATTCCCTGTGTCTATTTATTAGCTGCATTTCCCTCTGTTCCTCGTCGCAATCTACCGCAATGCTGTGTGGGCGTTCTGTTCAGTGGTTCTCGCTAATGTGCTCTGGTACCTGCCAGTAGGGCTGGGCCATATTATACCGTTCACGGTAATACCGGTATAATGTTAGGCAACGATAGGAAAATGAAATATCGCGATAGAATGGGAGTAAAACGCGCATGCGCAGTGCCTTTGTTTTCATACGCACATGGCCGATTGTTGAGTGAAACAGATGAACCAGAATTGGTTTGTAAAAATGGTGCAACTTCCGTGATGTGGAACTGGTTTGGTGTTTGTCCGTCAGATACACAACAAAGCACATTTTTTTGCAGAACATGCAAGCGGCCGTTGTTATTGTCATATTTGTCGGACTAAGATGCTCCTAAATCTGGGAGTAATCCGGGTCCTAAACTCCGTATCCTTCAGGTCAAACAACACTGCAGCATCACTTAGAGTTAAAAACTGTCTAAATTCTTTCATCTTTAATAAAACGATCAGCATTGCTGCTTTACCAGGTGTAACTATAAAGTTTAACTTCCAGGCATCCATGAAAACAAAAGTTATTACATTTAACGGAGTTAGAAGTTAGCAGGAAGCTAGCGGAAGTTAGCTCGCTAGTTTCGCTAGTTACCTAAGCATGATATTGCATGTTCTGACTGAGAGATTTCTGAAAAAAATCAAACGTACAGCTCTGCTATCACTTCCAACATAAATGAAGACAGGAAACTAAACAGCAGTGATGTTTGTAGGGTTACTGAAGTTGGGCTAGCTGGTATATAATGATGTGCTACGTGATCGCTAGCGATACAGCTATGTTAGCATAACATAAACAGTGAAGCTGGAGGACGAACACTAACACTTTTCCACTTATAAAAGTTAACGTGAAGGTTCTTCATGGTTAGAGACAAATGCAATCGCATGGCAGGATGCCGTAAACGGACCAAACTTCAGTCAGGAGAACAACTGAGATAATCCCTCCACAATACGAGGTTAGTCATTAATATACTGCAACAACATGGGAATAGAGCAGCTGCCAGAGAATTCAACATTAATGAATCAATGGTACAGAAGTGGAGGAAGCAAGAAGAATGAGTTTAATAAAGTTTGATTTATCTGACTGCTTTGTTTCGCTTAATGTGCCTTATAATCCCGTGCATTTTATGGTCCGAAAAATGCGTACTGCACACTGCAGTTTAATGTTGCAAAGCACCTATTTTTAACTTCAGTGGATATTATATATGGTTATGCTCAGGATATGTCAGCCCATTTCTACTGGAAATGCCTTTTGGTTAAACTTTCAGCAAGGAATTTGCATTTGCACTGTTACATTTTTATAAAGCTTTAATGTACATAAAAACCAGCTTCTTGTTTAAGTGAAAATAAATGGAAGGTTGTCTTTTTGCGCTAGTAATGTTGTGGAGTTGTATTTTGTCTCGCATCAATTATATCGTCGGTTATATCGTTATCGCAAATTTTCAAATATATATCGTGATAAATATTTTTGGCCATATCGCCCTGCTCTACCTGCCAGTTCTGTGTATTCTTGGAAGTTTAGCAATAAAGCTCCAGTGATTCCAGCCCTGTGTCTGTGTTCTGGGTCCACAAGCCTGTCTGCCACACAGTGACACAAGACTCAGTGTGAGTTTGTGTTTATATGAATCAGATACCACTTTGCAGGGTTATTCAGATGACAGCGAGCACATTTTTCAGTGTGCTAACAGTAACTTTGTGCTCATTTTCCACCAAGTTAAATTATCCACTTTAGAACTTTGGAAAAGTATTTATGCTTGAAATTTGCTTGAATTTAATGTGCTTTAGAATAAATCCTACATTTCATAGTAGGATAGCACAGATATTTGGACAGCATCGGAGGCTATAGCCTAATCTAATGTCAAATACACAATACAAACCTTGAAACAGATGGAGAGCAGTAATGTGAAGGAATCCCAGCACAAACACGCACCAGTCTCCCCATTTCATTTGTACCAACTGCTCCTTTTTCCAGCAGCCTTTCTTTCTCCTCTGCTCTTCTCCCTGTACACCAACTGCTGCACCTCCACCCACCAGTCTGTCAAGCTAATCAAGTTTGCAGATGACACCACCGTTATTGGACTCATCTCGGACGGGGATGAGTCTGCCTACAGGAGGGAGGTTGAACGTCTGGTGTCCTGGTGCAGCCACAACAACCTGGTGCTGAATGCCCAGAAGACAGTGGAGATTATTGTGGACTTCAGGAAGCACACAGCCCCACTCCCCCCCATCATCCTGACTGACACCCCCATCACCTCTGTGGACTCATTCCGCTTCCTGGGTACCACCATCACCCAGGACCTGAAGTGGGAGCCCACCATCACCTCCGTCATTAAGAAAGCCCAGCAGAGGATGTACTTCCTGAGGCAGCTGAAGAAATTCAATCTGCCAACACGGACGATGATGCAGTTCTACACTGCAATCATCGAGTCCATCCTCACCTCCTCCATCACCGTGTGGTACGCTGGAGCCACTATCAGGGACAAACAGAGACTGCAGCGTGTTGTGCGCTCTGCTGAGAAGGTGATTGGCTGCAGACTCCCATCTTTGCAGGACCTGTACACCTCCAGGACATTGCGGCGTGCAGCTCGGATCTCAGCTGACCCTTCTCACCCTGGACACAGTCTGTTTGACCTGCTCCCCTCAGGCAGGAGGCTCCGGTCCATTCGCACCAGAACCTCTCGCCATAAGAACAGTTTCTTCCCCTCTGCTGTTGAACACATGAACAATAACCATATGACTGTTCCCGCTACTAACACATGACCCTACACTGTGTTCACTGCATCATTCCATGATTGGCACCGATCACCACCTGCACTCATGTATATATCTTTCAACGTAGCACTCTTAATTCTTATTCTCATGTATATATCTCATGTATAGCTCATGCACATATCTTTCTACGTAGCACTTTTAATTCTTATCCCTACTTTTATTTTTTCATGTCTATTTAAGTGCTATTTATGACACTATGTTTGCACTGAAGCACCGCAGCAATTTCCTAATGTTGTAAACCTGCTCAACATTTGGCAATAAAACCCCTTTCTGATTTCCCTTCCTCACTGTCCTCCTTTCCCACTCATTCATCTCACACCACTTTCACTGTGAGTGTGTTGTGATAAGACTTAGCTAGCTGCAGGCGAGCCACAATTGTGTCGGGACGCCATGATTGCCAATGGTCGGCGGTGTTTGATTACCCTGTCTGCTGCCCTGAAATCTCTGCACACTGAACTCTGCTCCTTTCATTTCCTTTCTGCGCTCTGTGGCTGAAAATAGCTAGTTGCTTAGCATCCACGCCCAGTGCTACTAACATCTGGAACGTGCCTCAACCACTGCTGGCCACTTGCCTGAATGCTATTTACTGAAGTATGTTTTAACCTCAGTTACACACCCTTGTGCTCATTTGTAGCCAGTTTGTGAACATGTCATACAGTATAAAATATACATTCTAACCCTAGGAGCTCTTTGCAATTGTTTTCATTGTATTAGCAGGCTTGCTGCATTTCATGTACTCTGTGCATTATTTTGTTATGATAAGTTAAACTACTCAGAAATTGCCTAGCTTATGGAATTATTTTGCTTCATTTCTAGTAGATTTGAGTAAAAGAAATGATAGGTAAGACTTGATTTGCTGCTTAATGTCACTAACATTACAACTCATGTGCATGAAGGAAAGTTATTGTGCATTTGGAGAATTCATATAATGTGTTTGCTCTGACATCATAGGTGTTTTTATTTATTTATTTTAATTTTCACCAAAGCTGGAGTTACAAAGAAGTTCCTGAGGTTAATTATCCGCTGAAAGCTTGTGTTTTTGTTTAGCAATGGAAATTATATAAGGCTGAATTCTCCACTTAGTGTGCAGGCTTCCATGCTTGGTGCATTATTGGTATTGATTCACAAAACTGCGAAATGGGTTGTGATCTGTGCCTGTCAGGTTCAGGCTGGAGAGAGTGTAGTAAGTGATAGAGGGAGGTTTAAGGGTCAAGTAGCCAATGTTGGCAACTCGGGTGAATGCGTCAACTTCCATTAGTGGCCCCATCCTCAGCAACTGTCCTTTACCTGTCAGGGACTAAGTGGATTTTCAAAGCTAACATTCTCAGTTACCTCATCCTTGTGAAGGAGATAAGGCTTTCTGTATTTCTTGCAAAATATATGCTTGTGAATGTTTGTTGGTGCAACTGGGCTAATTTCGAGGCAGTGCAATCACTTGTGCTTATAGTTTAATGATAAAGTTGATCTCTAAGACACTCTGGGGGGGGGGAGATTTGTTTTTTTTTAATTATTCTGATGTTTCTTGGCATTCTTTAGCATTTAGCTTCCAGTTACAGTCACACAAAAAGTACCTCAATATTGTATATTGGCTAAGATTGAGCATCAAACAGGGGCGTTTTGTTGCCTTAACTGTTCGTGGGAACTACAGGGAAATCTTCACCTTGAAGTTTTATGCAACATTTTATCACCTAAAAGAACCTAAAAGAAAGATCGCTTATGCTGACGTTAGATTATTACTACTTACATGTAATGCATCAGTATCATAATAGAGATATTTCAGCATTAGTAGGATGCGTTGTGTTACTTCTGCTTTTACTTGATCTAAATTCCTCATCTACCACAGCCTATCCACCAACAAAATATCCCTTGATCCAGGATTACCCCTACTGCTCCCAGAAGAAAGAATCTATCCTTATAACCTTCAGTGAAAACACTCCCTCCTGCCTCAGCAGACAGGTTTGTGGCTGCTCTTTCCATCCCTGTGCTCTCCCTCTTCCGACTGTCCATCAAGACCCCCCGACTGCAAGTTTTTACATAAAGCTTCCTAGATAGAAATGAATAATTCATTGTAAATGCCACGGTGCTGATGATATTTCTCCTAACATTAATTATAAATGAAAACTTCCTCCCTCTTCACGTGTTTAGACCCCCTTCTGTCTCTCCTTCCCGTGCTACACTCCCACAGCCTCATTACTTCTGCAGCTCGTTATTGCCACACCCGTCAGAACAGGTGGTTCAGCGGAGGGGTGTAATGATTCTGAGGCTAGGACCAAAAACATCCACAGGAAAGTACCATACTGAGTAATGATGTGGAACTGTTGATGTCTACTTAATTTATTAGTCAATAACTAAGTTAGCACCAGGTAGTTATAAAGAAACTCTGTCACGAATTCATGTTGAATTCACATTCTCTTCAACAGTGACAACGATGCTTACTTGAAACTATATTTATTTTTTGTTTTGTTTTATGAAATTCTGTTGTTGCAATCACAAAGAAAGAAAGAAAATCTTAATGCTATTCAAATGTTGAAACTAAAGCGACAATACCTTTCTGCATCAGTGGCAATATCTCACATAGCTTAAGTGTTTTGTCTTTGTTCCTTTCTTCCTCTGCAATTTATTTTGCTACTATTCTTCCTCTGACAGCATTGAGTAGGAGTGTCATTTAAACCACACGCTAAGGAGAAGGAAAAAAAAGCAAAGTGATGGGCTGTTTTAAAACCGTTTATTGAACTTTTAAAGCCCGGTTTAGTGTGAATCCCACTGTGGAAATAATTGGCCTCTTTTGTTTTGGGTGGCAGTGAAGGTTACTATACGCTGCTAGAAAGAAACTGACAGGGAAAAAGAAAAGATTTGATTTGGCTCAAGCTTCGTGTTCAGCCTGGCCCTTTTGAAGATTCTCAGCTCACTGTTATGCATTGCTCAGTACCCAAAAGGCTGCTGAGGTGTGATCACAACTCTCTCTCGCGTTCGAACTGTGATTCATTGGTCACTGGAGGGTGTGTCCTTGTTGCGAGATTGGTGTCTTGGAGCACAGCACGACTAAACTAAGGGGATAAATAGGAAGGGCCCCCACAGAGCAAGGCTGCTTGAATTCATCGCAGCTGGTGTGAGCTCTCATTATTTCCCCTCCCCCAATTTTTCCACCCCTGAGGCTTCAGAAGCACAGCTGTGATGGACAGGTATCCTCTGAGGTATAGTCACTGGAATGAAAAAAAAAGACCTCACCAAAACTGCTGTCTGTCCTATTTTTCACCCCTTCATTACAGCGATTACTTACAAATGGCACTAAAATACAAGCCCACTGAGCTCATATAAATCATATTTATTTGAAACTGGATTTCAATATATATTTTCCATTATGTAATTGTGACATACTTGCTCTCAAATTGATGATTATTTCCCAAACCTTCAGTGTTATGGCATAAACAATGACTCAGCACCTTATTATTTCAGGAGACATTTGGCACTCAGAATGTCAAGGTAGATTTAGAGAAGCAGGAGAAATAAGCTACTTTTTAAAAAGCCATTAGGTTTAACGAATGGCAGTGTGTGTCAGAGAAAATGATTCATTTGTTTGTTAACAAGGTGGGATCACTAGGAAAACTGCAAAAACTCTTTCTCTGCACTTCCAACACCAGTATTAAGTGGTATAAAGGGACAGAGCACCAATAAAAGGAAAAGCTTTTCCAGTTAGTTGCATCCTACCAGCGTTAATGGACCCCGTATTTACTGACGCACAGTAAAAGTCGGTCATTGGGGTTCGGCTTGGGGTCTAATAGTGAAGATCTCGGCTATATAAACATCTAATATTTCAAATTAAATGATTTTAAATGAGAATTATCATTTCAAGTACATACTATACACAAGATGAAAAGATGTAGCTACACGGACTCTTCTTAACTGTGCATGTCAGGTCGCTGTTAAGACATCATTGTCCCACATGTCACATAGAAATCAAAGATCAGATTTATTACTAAAAGTGAAGATTTAATTCAGAAAATATTTTTATGATTGGCTATTTGTATATGTAAGAGTAGAGACAATTCTTGCAAGGTTGCACCCTATTGATTAGATATCAGCTTTCCTTTAGTATCATTGAAGAGTAACACTCAGGGATTCTGCAGTCACTCCAACCTCTGACCTCTGGGGACAAATGTATAAGTCAGTAGAATCTCAGACCAGAAAGAAAATTATACTCAGAACTCAAGTCCTCTGCACTATTTAAAGCACAGATTTAGAGCACTTTAAATTTGGGCTTATCACTTGCTTTGCCAAAAAAAAAGTCACTGTGTCAGACATGCATGACTGTACAAGTGGAAAAAAACACTTCACTCAATTGGAACGTTAACAGTGCTGTCTATGGAAGCCATTAAATTTGTCATTGCCTTTTATACGGTCCAGTTCATCAACAGGAACACAAAGTGCTGAAGGACACACACACACATATACACACTAGTGTGTGTAGGTGGACACTGAAACCCGCACATTTGTGCACAAACATGCGCACACAGATTGAAGCTCAGGGCCATAAAGTCTCTGCTGGAGCCCGTGCTCTCTGATTTCCCCTTATCAAAGGGTTGTAAAATGGAAATTAGACTGAGTGGATGACATAGTTTCTCATTACCTGCGGCATGTATTATAGAAAGTCACAGCAACACATTTAAGTGTGATAGCGACAGCCTGATATTGGCAAGATGCTCAAGCCCACTTACCTTTTACTAATCCCATTAATACACCACCTTCCTCCTGTTCTACCACATTTCTCTGCCAGATTCTGCAGCATATGGTCAAGATGGTCTTTCTTTTTTTTTTCTTTCCCAGATTCTAGTGTTCCCACTTGCCTCTCCCCCACCCGTGTCTCACCTCTAATCCATGTAGGTCAAAATAATTGTGTTTTTACCTGTGGGTGTACCTTGTGTTCAGCATGGCACATGGTAATTTGATATGGTTGATAAAAAGCTAGCAGCCAGGATCCTTATTGTGTGCTGCTGGGTAGCTTGCCAGGTGTTATAAATGCCCCCTGCAGCGACCACTAAACTGATTCCCTCCTCTGTGCTTCTGTTCATTCATTTCTCTGCGGGGGCATTGTTGTAGGTAGCAAAGATGCACAGACCTTATGTGGCTTGTTGGGTGGACTGCATGATGTGCTGGTAAAGCTAAAAGTTCCCTTTCTTAAGGGAACATGGAGTGGCTCAGGAACCAAAAATAAATAAATACATTTTGGCTTGATTGGATGACTAAAGACTGTACTTACAAAATCTAAATGTTCATTACATGAAAATATTTTTTATGGCAAAATGTGCAGCTTGTCTTTTTTTCGGCAAAAGTCTCAAGCCACCACTACATCTTTTTTTTTAATATTTTGTTTCCAGAAAGATTTTGTTGTTATTTTTTTAACATGCTTTTGAGCAATAGTTCTCCAGGCTTTCTGAAGGTCTATTAAAGCTTTTCTTTGGATGTCAGACGTTGGATGAGGTTGCTTTTTCCACTTATTTTTAGTCCATTCCTTGTACCTGACCATTTTCAGAGGAATGTGTTTTTTGTTTGTTAAACCACGTAACACTGACCTCTGAAGCCTTAAGCATAATAAATCTATCTAACTCAAGGGACCAATGTTGTGTGTAAACATAACAGAAAACTTAACAAAGAACATAGTATTTTTAGGCACTTTGTTACTAGCAGCCTGTCACAAGAACAGATAATTTATTTGCATTTCTTTAGCTGAATCTATGAGAAATGCCAATAATAAGACAATTTGACAGGAATAAAATAGTGGTTGATTCCCAAATTCCCACTAGATAAGTGGAGGCCAAAAAAAGTGTCCGGTTAAAAAACTTTCCAGTAGATGAACAGTGTGTGAGTTTTCAAATTAATATTCCACAAATCTCTTAGAGTTCACTGCAGTTTGCATTTAGAAATGTCAAAGTAGGCTCATGAAGGGCCAGAGTTCTCTAAAGCAATGAAACAAAAGACTAAAATTAGTCAAGTCAAATATTCCCATTGCAAACATTTTCTGTAGAAATATTAGTAATGAGGATTTTTTTTTTTTTAATTTTATTAAATGCTACTTTATGTGTCACACTTGAAGAAAAGATGAATTAATTCAGGAGTCTAAGCCCATTTCTGACATTTACTTCCATATCTGATGTAGTGAGACACACTCCTGAACATAATTCTTAGCTTCTTTTGGATGTGAGTGTGTATGCACACCTACACGCCTTTCCCCCATGCTGTGCTCTGTCTGCCTTGGCTGCAATTACCAGCAGAGAAAGTGTCCATATAGCTACCTGCTCATCAACCCAGAGCCAGGGCCCAGCCCTGGACAAAGCACATACAGCAGCTCCTGCCAGAGACTGCATTATGGAGATTAGGGTGAAAGCTTGACAAAGGGGAAGGAGACGGGCTCGATGTGAGCAGTAAGTTCAGAGAATGGATATTAGTTTGCTTCTGGATGCTCCTGTAAGGCTCAAGCTCAAGGAGAAGTAGGGGGAAAAGCAGGATTAGGATGGGGGGGGGGGTAAAAAAAAAAGAGGCCGAAATGGAGTGAGGGACAGAAACAGACTAATCCTGTCAAACATGTCAGTCACTGACTTCAGAGTTGCGTCTTTTTTTTATTTTTATGATTTCATCTTAAACAGTAATTTGGGATTTTATTCAAAATTCTTTGCGCTTTTATTGGAAGCTCAGAAAAAAAAGGTTGTATTTTAAATGTTATAAACATTTTTCAGAATTTCCTTTTGAGCGGGGGTTTCTCCAGGCTTCTGTGAGCTCGATGAGACAAGTCATCTGACTACGCAATCAGACGGATAGAGTGATGACGTGAGAGGACACCCGCAGAGAACGGAGGGTCGCAGACTTGGCGCAGGCAGGCATAGAGACGAAAATTCTGGCAGACAGAGGTCAAGTGTTGGAGAAAATAATGTCTGAAAAACTCCAGTGTTGGAGGTATGCATTTAAAGAGATGATGAAGATGGATTCTAGAATGTAAAAGAAAAAAGATTTGAAATGAAGAGTGACATTGCTATCATTCCTGTTGTGGCTGGAGTTTATTAACTCAGCTGGGTACCTTAGTGCCCTTTGTGATAAAGGAGAGTGGTTTCAGTGGTGGGAAGATAGAAAGCTAATGGCCAGACTGGACCTGTGTCAGCCTTAATGGTAACAATCAATAATCCCCTTAGTTTTTACCTTGGGAGCCTGGAGCCTGAGCTGGTGTGATTGTGGCTTTCTGTATGTTCTCATTTTCTACATACACTGCATAAAACAGTTTTTCCTGTATATGTTTGACTCGTTATATAACTGGGGCCAGGCCAGATTTATTTCCAAACGCTTAAAAGCCTAACATTATTTTCCCCATACTTTTATTAAATAGTAAGCCCAATGATTTTACTCCACAAAACAGGTTTGCTGGCCCATCACAATTTTACTGTTTGTGTCCTCAAGCCACCAGTGTCCTAATTGCTAAAAAAAAAAAAAACCACCCCAAAACCTGAAAACCACGAGACTATGAAAATAGGTGGTTGCAACTGAAGTTTAGAATGGACTTTAAGGCAAGACCCTCCAAAAATAACTCCAAGTAGCCCCTGCAGTTATTAGTTTGCAGTCACACTTTCTGTGGGGTATAAAAAATTCCAGCCAGAGTTATTCATGTAGTCCAATTTCCTTAGATGGAGACGCATTTGGTTGGTGAGTTCAGCACAGTGGGGTTTGCACTATGCAGCCAAAGGTGCCAAGCTGTGCGCAATATTAAAGGTCAAAGTGAAATTGCCGACTGCCCACACCTGCAGCACTGCTCAATATGGACACCAGAGTGTTTTTAGAAGGCCAACACACTCTCTCACGTACACACACACACACACTGGAGACTTTGTTAGCTCGCTGGCACAGTCAGACTTCCCGGTACAGCATGTTTCCACCCTGACTAACACAGTGTGGTCGTTGTGTGTGTGGTTGCAGCATTGTGTGGACACATGCATGCAGTTAATAGTCACACTGGATTGTATTCATCGCAGAGAGATGGTTGTAGACAATCCTCACAGTCTGGGAAAAAAAAAAGAAAAACAAGTTCATGTTCTGAAACTGGAGTGACTCCCTGTTTTGGAGCTTTGGACTGTAGCTGGAATAAAATAAATAAAATGCATTGGAACTCTTTTAAATGCAGGTTGTACTGAGAAACCACAAACACGATCCAAGCATTCAGAGTCTTTTGCGAAAAGAAAAGGAGACAACCCTACTAAATCTTGCACTGTTAGTGTGCACATTATAAAGAAACTAAAGAAATTACAGAGGCTCCCTAAAGCCAAGTCTCTGCCACTCACATGTTCTTTTTTCTAGAAAGGGAACAAGCAGCAATGCTGCACTGTTCTGTTGGCAGTTTAATATATCACCTCCTTCTTCTGGCTTTTCCAGTATTGGTTCTGTTGTTTTCAAAAGGGTTTCTGAGCTCATTCGGTGCTGCACTGAGGGAAACCTAACAGCATCTGAAAAGGCCGGATCATTCTTTCTTTTCTTTTTTTTTATTGTAGGTTCAGCCGTGCTCCCAGAAATGGAAAGTCATTCTAGTGCAGAAAAGTCTGATGGACCATAGAGAGTTGTTTTCTTTTTCCCCCTCAGTGTGAAAGTTGTGGCATTGATCTCGCTCCCCAGGCATCCACACTGCACAAGTTGTAGCCAGAGCAGAGGCAGAGGGGTGATGCTATGGCTCATAAGCAGTGTTGGGTAAGTTACTTTAAAATAGTAACTTAGTTACATTACTAGTTACTTCTCTCAAAAGTAACTCAGTTACTTCAAGTTACTCGTTACTTTCAAAGTAACTAGTTACTAGGGAAAGTAACTTTGGTTTTACTCAGAATTCTCTTGTTAATGTGTTGCTTCCATAACTTTGCCAATCTTCTAGCTTGCTTACTTGCCACAAGTGCACTGTGCCACCTACCAATAGAAAGAAAAAGATAATGTGCATATTTCCACGAGAGAAATCCCACGCCTGGACCGTCATTGACTGCTGCCATGATTCTAGCCTACGTCACAGTGTCATCTGCGCCTTTTACATCCAACACAAAAACTGCAGTCGTGGTGCTTTCGATTGTACTCAGAACTCGGAAATTCTGCCTTCCGAATAGGAAGATGTAGGCAACACCAGACTGCAGATGAGCTGCATACAGAGCTGGACTGGGACAAAAAAATCATCCCGGGCATTTTGACTAGAGACCGGCCCACCATTATAGGAAAAATCATAAAGCCTTTGAATGAAAATAAACACTGTTGTGACAGTGATGTACACTGTCTGATGGTATATATGCATCAATCTATCAATCGTTTGTTGTAAGACTCAGATAATTATTTTTTAAAAGCTAGACATTTTAAATGAGAATAAGAAAGAAAAGTATTTCTTTGTGCCCCCCTTTCCCTGTTAATGCCCTACCTGCCCCCCTGGCAACACTTTGCTAGACCCGCCCCTGCACAGTTACCAGCTGTCAGCTACTTAGAAAAGGATCCTGGGGTTATTTGTCTCTCAGAAACAGTTCATAACTTCAACTCATTCATGTCACCTAAAAGGTAAACCTGTTTCTCCATCACCTGTTCAGCTCTGATGATCCAGTAAGGACATCTCCTGGTTTCATCTTCATGTTTCCCTCTCACCACATAACCAAACCGTATCATGACCAGCAGCTTTTTTGCAGCTGTGGCTCCAGCAAACATCAGCTGATACTAGAAATTAATATTAAATAAATTCTAACAACAGCTGATCAAGCTTAAACATGCTGCTGTTGTTTAGCGCGACATCCGCTGGTTTCCTCTTTCGGCGCAAAGTGGGCGATAAACACACAAGAGAGAAAAGACGATCAGCTGATCACTGATCAGTTTTCATGATTGAAGTAGAAACGGGAGAGGGAGGGGAGAGAATGAGAGAAGAAGAGGCAGCTGTGCAACGTAAAGACACAGAGTAACTCCAGCTTTGTGTCTTTTCCATTGTAGCTGAATTACGGGACAAACTGTTCCTTTTCACCTCAATAAGAAACGCGTAATATTTTCTCTGAATACCAGACGGGACAGTTGGCAACTCTAATAACTTATGAACAAAATAAAGTGCAACATCATTAACTTCATAGCACCACCCAGCTGTATAGAAACTCCGTCATGCTAGCTAGCACGCGGTACGGAAAAAGTCAGCACAACGAAAATAAACTCCACCTAAACTTGGTTTATATCTGACCCAGAGAGACTGCAGGTCATAACTTCTTACCTGAAGTTCAGTTCACACTTGGACCGGCGGCCGCCTCGGGTCTCTTTTCCTTCTGCGTCCCTTTTCCTTCATCCACCTGCTGGCCTCCACCACTTGCTAATGTTACTGAATCTGTGGAAGCTCCGCGATAGCCACCACACGAAGTAACGAGTAACGACCCTATCTAAATCCCAGTAACGAGTAACGCGTTCCTGATTTTGGCATAATAACTAGTTACCGTGCTCGTTACCACAATAATAACGTAGTTACTGTAACGCGTTACTTAATAACGCGTTAGTCCCAACACTGCTCATAAGCACAGGGGCACACACAGACTTGGAAAGCACAGCGCAACAGAAACAGACACGCTGTACGCACATTAAGTAGCTGGATTTAATTTGGTTGCAGTGATATGTTCTCATATGGAAGGAAGGAATTCATCCATTCACTCTCTGACTTACTGCTTTTGACAAGATTTAATGTGACTCAAGTGACTCAGCTGTCGCGAACATGATGTCTGTAGCCTCAAGTGTGTGTTAGTGTGTGAACAACAAGGAAAGGTCTCTTTGTATATTGTTAGCGGTGGAGAATAGGGAGCTTGTAGGCACACTAACTAGGAGTTGAAGAATTTACCATTTGACACCATGTGGCAGTTTGCAAGAGGAAGCTGAAACAAAAGGAGGAGGAATTAACCCTTACACTATATGCAGACTAAAATTACTTGAGAGGACATTTGAATATTGACAGGAAGTTCTTTAAAACCCACTTTTATTATTATTCTTTTTCACAAAATGCAAGTCATTGTGCCTATATATTCAGTACAGTTACATGGCTCTTTCCATTGCTTTGGCCCAAACTGGAATATCTCAAATGGAATGAGTGTGGAATGCCATCCTGCTGGTTTTGGGAGTACCATGGGGCGATCATGGCTCAATAGTTGGGAGTTTGCCTTGTAATCGGAAGGTTGCCGGTTCGAGCCCTGGCTTGGACAGTCTCGGTCAAGTGGGCAAGACACTTCACCCGTTGCCTACTGGTGGTTGTCAGAGCGTCCGGTGGCGCCAGTGTCCGGCAGCCTCTCCTCTTTCAGTGCACCCCAGGGTGGCTGTGGCTACAATGTAGCTTGCCATCGCCAGTGTGCGTGAATGGGTGGATGACTGGATGTGTAAAGCGCTTTGGGGTCCTTAGGGACTAGTAAAGCCATTTACCATTACCATTTTACTATGACTTTTCCTCTTCTCAGCCATGAGTTTGGAGTTTGTTTTTTTGCAGTGAATTATCTCTTTTTCTCACAGTCATGTTCATTAGTTAATACAGCTTAATAAGTCAACATCATTACCATCAACATTGTGCACTCCTTTGCTTCTTTGGCACCTATAATATGAATGATGTTCACCTCAGCCTTAGCTATTAGATAGATTTTCTGTGCTTTAGCATGTTAACATTGACACCAGGAAACACTAGCAAAGCCATCCAAAGCTGCTAGCATAGTCGTAAAGTCTTCAATAAGCCTCAGTAGAACAGAAACTCCTACTGCTGACCTCAGCTCATTCCTTCTTGAAATGAATACCACACATTTCCTTTGGGCAAAAATGGCACAATTTAGAAATTTAATTACTGAGGACTAGTATGATAGCTAATACTCATCTGCCACTAAGCTGGAAGTAGAAGAAATTCCCTACTGTTTGAAAGTTTGGGATATCCGTCTAACTCAAACCTGAACCCTTCCCACATTTTTTTTAAAATGTTCAATAAATTAACCAAGAGAAAAGTTAATCTATTCAGAGACTCATATCAGAGTTGCTATGTGAACTATTTTCATTTGTCTTGAACAACAGCACAGATTCCTTTGTGATGCTCAGCGCTTTGATTTAAAATGCAGTAATATTTCACCTTATATGCTGAGGCACTGTTGGGGAAAATAATGAGATTGTAGCTCTGAGAAATGAAGCGCTTTTAGGTGTTTCAAAGTCCCGACTTCTTGTTTTTGAGTATTGTGCTGTGGTGCTATCTCTCCTTTTATTTCTTGTTTCTTTTACATAACTTCTTTCACTCCTGCCCCCCCACCCCCACCCCATAATGTGCTCTGCTGAAAGTAGTTGAGTGAGGATTTATTCATAAAGTTTAGGGTTTTGAGGCTGACTAAAGGTCTTTTCCTTTTAGTCCCTTTAGATGGGGCTAAGGTTTTTTTGTAATTCATTCTAACAACTGTGATAGCTAATTATGCGACAGGTTTATTATGATCTTAGTTGTGAGAATGTTTGAAAGTGTTTTTGAACGGAACAGCACTAGATCACGCATTTCTATACCGAGATGTTGTCTTTTTCTCATGGTAAGAATGAACTGGGCATGCATTGCAGTATTAGTAGCCCTTGTATAGCTAGAAATTGCTGCAAAGACATTTTGCATGTGTTTGCAGGGGGCCGACCTGGGTCAGTTGAGCTAAGAAAATCTGCATATTGAGGTAGGGTAGGAACTGGCCCTTGTCCAGAGGTCAGGACCCACTGCAGCTATGTCCATGTGGAAAGCTGTATGTCAGAAGAAGCTCACACTGGTGTCTCAGCATCCCGCTGAATGACCTCGACACACTTTCTGATCGTCCTGTATACCAGGTTTGCTGAATTAGCCTGAATGTCTTTCAGCTGCTTTTTGTTTCTTAGTTAAATGTCTGGAGCGTGAAGATGAAGTTACCATCTCCTAAGGATGACACAATCATTACACCGTTTAGGGCGAAGGCATAATACTTTTGAGGAGGTTGTTACAAAAGTTGGAACGGTCATATACACACTCTCCAAACCCAGTGGATTAAAAAGTAATCTGCAAACCTTTGTAGTGCACAAACCTTACTACTGTGAAAGTTCTAGTCAGGTATCCCTAGCCTTTCTGTTTTGTTGTCCTGCTGACAGACTGAGGAGTTGCTGTTGTGGCTCTCTGGAGACTTTCTTGTGGTCGGGCTGACTCAAACTCCACCTTTCTTGTTTGCAGCTGGTGTGGTCATCCTTGTTGTGCTCTGGAGATGCACTCTGAGCTGGAAAGTCAGTCTAACCAGAACCTGCAGCAGGTGGCTGTGGATCAGAATAATAGCTACCATCTGCTCTCTAAGAACAACTGGTCTCTAAAGACAGTGGACTTGGAGTCCATAGTATCTTTTCAGAGGAGTACCTTTTAAAACAACCTTTAGACTATTTACTGTTGTCACATTGTATAATTTTCACATTTATTTTTTCCGCATTAATGTGAGGAATCTTGTGTAATACAGTGTTCAGGTTTATTTTAGTTTAAGTTCTGCTGCATCCTGTATGTAAATTAACAGGAAGTTCTACATTTTAAAATGTTTTTTCCAGGCAAAACAGTTATTCAAATGAGTAACGTTATATTAATAATGTAGTTGATGTTGCAAATTCTCCTATGGTACAGTAAGTTCAGATTAGTAATAATGCTTCACATTTGTACATCTTCTGCCACAAAAATCACCCTAACCCGAAAATGAGGCCCATGTAGAAGGTATATATATTGAGAATAGTGGTAAGCTTAAATGTCCTATCAGTCAGACCAAGTGTTTTCTAATTATGATAAGTATTTCGGCAGTGGGAAATGGATTAGTAACATTTGCATGCTGATATGCTGCACAGGCATGATGTTAATAATGTTAGTGGCTATCAAGTGTGTCAGAGTGATTGCTAGGAGCAGTTCTGTCTCACTGAGAATGTTGGATGCTAAAGACAGCAGTGACACAGACTTCGCTGACAGTGACGAGAAACAAAGAGACAGCGCACATCTCAAAACGCTGCAGATTCACATTAACACTTTTTTCTGTTTTTCTTCTTCATCTTTGCCTTTTTACTTCTTTATCCCTCATTTTCCCCGAGCCCTTGACCTTAATAGAAGTTTCTTGTGTGCAAAACCTTACAAAAACTCATACAAACAAATACTTGTGCAAACAGAAGTATGCACATTGGCTCATCAAGCTGACGTCTGAGTGATTTTTTAGCACTGTGTGTACATGTCATCTCGTGTGAAAGTGCTGTGCAAGAGGAAAGCTCTGCGGGGAGAGGAGATGTTGTGGTGAAATTTATTTACAGTTCTCTGGACTTTTCACTTGAGCGAGGGACGGAAGAGGATGTTGCCTTTTCCTCATCTGCTCGTTCTTCCTGCCAACAAAGGAATGCTTTCTGTTTGTATAACCCCTGGCCTCTGATGTTCTGAATTTGCCCCTGCTTGGTCAAGAAAATTCTTAACCTTAAAGAGCCCTGTACCATCTTCCCATTTAAAGGCCAATCATTTCTCACAGCTTGTCTGGCTCTTCTTTATCATTTATTATTGTTAAGTTTCTGGATGTAGAGTTCTAGTCAACTAGAGAAAACAATGGTCACTGAAATCTTATCCACTCTTAAGCCAGTTCATTATTTTGCCTGTGTGTTGTGTTCAGACTAACTACATTGGCGACAGAGTACTGACTGCACTCTACCTGCTGTGCTTATTAGCCTAATTCACATTAGACAGTTGTAGGTATTTTATTGTTTCTTTGATCGTTGTAATTTTAATATGTTTGCCTGAAATGGGTCTCTTGTAATGTGACTGCGTTTATAAATAAAGATTACATGAAATAAAATAGTTGGATTAAAAATGTATCTGAAAATCTGGTATTTGAAACATCTGTCTTTTTTTTTTTTGGAAAACTTTATAAACCCCTTTTTTTTAAAGCATTAAAAAAGGGGTTTATAGGAAACCGTCTTAGCATGTGTGCAAGATTTATTGTAATGTATCTGAATGGTCTAACAGAACTGCACAGAACTGTCTGATTTCCACAAATGCCATCCACCTCCAGGTTGTCCCATCTGTATAAATTCTGTACATCTAGAGGCAGGCAGAGAGTAATGGTGAGATGCAACAGGAAAATAAATGAGATGATACAAGGCCAAAAGAGAGCCAAAGAAACTAAAAAAAGGAAGCCACCGCCCCTCATTCTTTCTGACTGAGATACATGTGTTTTTCCTTAGATACACAAAAACTCGCACCCACAGATAAGGCCTCCAGTGGGTTGTTTTTGACACAAATGAATTCAAAATCAACAAAAGCATTGGGTTGTTTTCTAAGGATCCTGGTTGAGGAGGTGGCAGATAGGTTTTTGTCTTCCTCTTACTGAAAACATCTTTTCTTTTGTAAATAGGAGCTGGCAGATTCAAGAAACATGCCACACAAAGCAGCCTCCTCTGATATTGTTATATAAAGCAAACACAGACAATATGGTGGGGCGTTTTGTAATTGATTAGTTCATTTTATTATTGGTATTCATGGGTTCATAAAGGTAATACTGATGAGTACGAGTACTAGCCGTAAAGTCTAAATCTATTGTGCTCTGAAGCACTACAAACTATAAAAGAAAATGCTGCATCAGACATCATTATTAAAGCTACCAACCATCAGCAGAGAGTGTGAAACAAGGCGTGACCAAAGATATCTCATTGCTGCAGTAATCATCAAATGTATTATTAAAACCTGCCCTGCCTAATTTCAACTAATCTGGCCTGAATTGGCCAGGTACACTTGGGAATTGATTTGTTGAGCCTGGGAGCTGTCCCATAAATTGCAATGTTAATGGTGGGGCTGAACGGGCCTCTATGCCTGATAAAGGCAGATTTAGAGGAGATATTTAGCATGGAATCATTTATCAGGGTCTGACAGATAGGCACTAAGACTCCCACCCCCCAAAAAAGACACACACACGCATAAAATGGTCCAGGTCCTCTCTGTTAGTGCTTGATCTGCGGTGACACAACTTTATCTGTCTACAGCAGATTAACTCGGCTGTCTTTGTTGTGAAATTAAACAAAAAATGAAAAAGAGAAAATAAACCAGTGCATATGTATATCAGGGAATGGATGATTTTAGCTGTGCGGAGGTGTGACTTTGGCCAGATGGAAAGGAAAACATGCAGTGAGATTTTTAAAATGCTAGAGGTGATGCAGCTGAAGCAAGCCATAGATCACTGATACAATCTGTCAGTTCAATAACTACAGTATGAGCGCAGCTGAATGCAGAGAGAGAGAGAGAAAGAGAGAGAGAGAGAGAAAGGCATTGCTATGCAGGTGGTGCACATGTGTGCTCATGTTGGTGGCATTAATGGTCTTTCCGTGTGCAATTTTATTTGCAAAGCTTATGGTCCGTTCAAGGATTTTAGGGTTACCGTGACTTTTTGAATTGAAATGTTGTGTAACAGAAGCACTGGCTGCATATTGTAACAGCCCCACAAACGCTTGTTCACTCGGCTGTGTACACTAAGAGTCTGAATTGCACATGTTCAGCCCATTTTTATTATTATCTGCACCTGCAAAACCCTCCCTCATATCCATGCTTTGTTTTAGTGTTTTCACTGCCTCGAGACTTTGTTAAACCTGCATAAATGTTACGTTTTTATCTTCTGTGTCAAACACATTGGGTTTAAATTTAATGAAATGTGCTATATAAATAAAATTGCCATTACCATATATTAACTGTAAGCTAAATATTAGGTTGACAGCTCAATTACTTAATTTTTTGCTGTGATTTGGAGTAAATAATCGTTCGACTGCATTATAGAACCACAGGCAGAACTACTATTAAATGAACAGAGACTCTGAATATAAAAAAGAAAACAGAAGGTATCATGCAGTAGCTCCAGTGTCACCAATAACATGATTGGTGCAAAGTTTTTTAAACTTGCAGTTATAAATTGATCCCCCACGTAAAAGTAATGTGTCAAAGCTAAAGGACTTGGCCAATCGCAGTGACTGAGGTAAGATGAACTTCCAAGTTAAAGGAAAAAGTAAAGTTTGACTGAAACTCTGAGGCCCAGAAAGAAAATTGGATTGGTTTTACCTGCATTATCTGAAGTTTTGGTTAAAGAAGCCAATCGAGAGAAAACCATAAAAAAGCTCAACAAATAAATGCATAATTCATTATTTAGGGGAATAAATCCCAGTGTGGCTTACAGCATGTAACTAAAATTTACTCACTAACCTTCTTGAAAGTAAAACAATTTATCTTATTGAGCAGCAATATGAAACCACATGAGATACACCAGATATTAAAAAACACAAAAATGTAACCTAGATAGTATAATGGGTTTTAAAATGATGAAACAGCAAAATAAACACATTCAAGTTATACAACAGCTTAAATGACCCAGGCAGAGGGCAAAGATCGTACTTCAGTCAGTTTGAGATGCATACTTGCTATGCCTAAGGGTGTCTTTGTTGTCCTCCATATGACCTCACCTGACCAGAGCTGCCACATCATCCTTTGTTCATCTTATCTGTCTGTTAATAGTGCTCCCGGGGGACCTGACTATGCTCTCTGTCTCCCTCTGAATTGCCTATTTGCTTTGTCCACCACCTCCCAGTCCATCTATTCCTGCAACTGGTGATTTAATGAAGAATTTGGTCACCATGAGTGACCTCTCTCATCATTGCAGTCCAGTCATTTTTTCTTATTTATGTCTTCTTCTTTTGGTTAGATTATCTTCAGCAAGCTGCAGAACTTAAACAGTTTTATATTATTGTATTTTCTGGTACTGCAATCAAGCATAGATTTGTTTAAGTGAGAGAAAATCAGAAAATCTGTGAACTTGTACAGTAACTGTGCCTCTCATGTGGATGTTTACCTACCTACGATACCTAAATGCATGTCTATAGATTATGGGAGTTTTAACTGAGGAGCATTCTTGATGTGATCTGACAGTGCTAAACACAGTTTTATTGTGCCAGTGTTTCATAAGAGCTGCATTATTTAGCAGGAATTAGTAATTTCAACAGACTTTCAACAGTGTGATTTTGTGCTTAGAAAGCTAATTGGCTTGAGCCATTGAACTAATAGCATCTATGGTACGTAGATTGCTCTTTGTATCCTTTGAAGCTCACAGGGTGGTACTATTATGTGTAATCTAACACTGGAAAGGTTTCCGCTCTCCTGCTGTCAAGGTAATGCCCTGTAATTGGCCTTCTAATTTTGTGGTATAATGAGACTAGAAGTGGATGGCAGAGGCGATGTTGCTGTATTTACCTACAGTACCAGACAATTAGCACCGTAATGCTAATCGTGGGCTGGCAGGTGGAGCTTTTAATGAGGCTAAAAAAAGGATTTGTTCTCACCTCTTTCTTTTACAGTGTTAGCAGGAATGTAAAAATGGTTATCAATTGATTACACGTTTTACAAAGGTCGCTCTCCATGCTGCACAAAAGATACATTTTCAGTAATTATAAAAAATGTTCATGTAATTCTTTATATTAATTATATTAACTTTAGATTAGTCATATATAAAATACAATTTTGCACACAAACATTTTAATGTTTAGTCACAATAACGGAACTTTGTCCTATAAAAACTTTGACCTGATATTGATATTCTATTGAATGTAAACATATACTTCAATCTCAGCATAGCGTTAGGCACAACCTCAAGGGAGGTCTGAAGTAATTTAAATGCATAACCTAGGGATAATAACTCAAAAGCTGATAGAAGCAACATGCAAAAGCACTGAGTAGCATTGTAGCCTGAAGGAGGAAAAATCATTCCAAGTGGTGCTGCCACAAAAATCCATGGTCTTCAAACATTGGTTCTTTGTCCAAAGGAGAGAGACATGGTCACTGGTGAAATGGATTGTCTGTACAGTGGTTAGCACTGTTGCCTCACAGGTTTGAATCCCCCATCTGGCTGGTGTAAAGTTTGCATGTTCTCCACTTATCTGTGGGGGTGTACTCCAGCTTTATCCGACAGTTAATGCAATTAATGGGGTTGGCTTAATAGGTGTGCATGGTTGGCTGTATTTTTGACCTGTCCAGGGTGTATCCTGCCAGCTGGGATAGGCTCTAGCCCTCTGTGACCCTGAAGGACCCTGAATTGCATAAGAGAAGAAGATAGAAAGGAATAGATGGATGGATTCTGTGTCCTTCACAGAAGTCAACTTTCTTGAGCAGACTGAAGAGGATAAACCTTTAGGGATTCTCAGAGCCACCTACTATCTAACAGAGGGATGCTGATTAAAGTAAAGCCCTCTCGGGTTGACAGTGTACTGACAGATTTGTCAGCTAACACTAGCCCCTGTAAATTGCCAGTTACAGATCCTAATTTAGCTGTCTTTAACCTTTCCTAGAATTCCTCAGCTGGAATCCCTCTTATGCTTTTGACTCTGAGGAAGGTTAGAGTAGAGGTGGCAGGGTTTGCAAGAGGTCTGACTCTGTAGCCTAAATCTGAGAGGGGTGGAAACGATAGTGGGAAGTTGTTTCTGTCAGGGTCAGTCTCAAAGCAGAAGCAAGAGGACAGATTATGGCGAGAGGCATGTCAGTGACACTGCCTTCCGGACAGCATATGCTCCATATAATGCGACTGCCCATGCACAGAGGCACGTCCACATGTGCATACAGCAGTATACAGATGCGTATATATTAAACAGAGGGAGACACGCTTGTGTGCGCATGCTGAACTTGATTCAGCCATACTGAATACAAGTAAACAATCATGCTTAATTTCATGCTCCAGCTTTCACCTCCGTGTGCGTGTCTTTCACTCATCACATGAGTAGCTGTGCGTTTATATTGCGATGGCACGGAAGTAATCAGGGAGGAAGATGTCACAATTGCACAAAGAGGTTAATGAAAAGCCAAGATCCTCATTTTATTCTAATATTCTTGCTTAAATATAGATGATGATTTTTGTGCAAAACGAAGAAGCCGCACTTATTAACAGGTTTTAAATAGCCCTACTGTGAAGTAGAACGCTATCGTTTAAACTTTGATTCTCCTGTTTGTCCTCCATAAAACTCAGCTCTTGTTGGCTTCAGCGCCACCCTTATGAAGTCCATAACTTAAATACTGATTAGATTGGACACTGTGGGATCTTGGAGATTATGAGAACAAAGAGCAGGTCTTATCAGTGTGTGTGAATGAATTTGTGTTGGCTGTTTATTTGCTGCCCTGTGTGAGATTGTGATTTGTGAGGCTCCTCCTGCATAAAGATGAATAGAAATATCTCCCCGAGAAGCGATAACCTCAGGCTTAAACACACAACACAGTGGCAGCATTTGTTTTCATTTACTTTCATTTATATATTTTCTTTGTGCCTGAGCAAAAAAAGCCATTGTCTGTGCAGGACCATAAAATGGGAATAAATGGCGGGCTATAATTTGCAGCCCCAAGAAAAGATCCTTTTAGATCAATCTTCTTGTCATCAAAACATTATTGGAAGCCTTAACTAATGTGTTTTTTTTCCTTCGTTTCTTTACTTTTATCAGAAGGACCTTTAAACACATATCTGAAAACAGGTTGGAAGTAGTTCACACGAAGAGGTGTGGCAAAGCAGTTACATGATAACATTTAAGAGGTAATTAAGTTACCTTTATTATTTTTGACATCTCTGGTGCAAAAGTCCAGCCACTTACGGTATATCATTAAGTTTATTTCCTTTGTGAAGCTTTTCCTGCTGCGTTTCTAGGTTTCTGTGTTTATATGAATGCACATTCAGTCAGTGTCCTGGTTCTGTCTTAGAAAGCTGTAATGGTACCCCAGGAGTACAGGAAGGATGTCTTCCCACATGGGGCATGTCCTTGTCAGAGAGCAAGTACCAAGTTCAGCCCCACTTCTGTCTTCAGGGAAACAAGCCAGTATAGTTTCAGCTGTATAATCCGTTGTGCCCTTTTCACCCGCATAACTGTGATGGTCATCGCTCTTATTGCATTTTCCCAGAGGGCCTAATGCGCCATCATCACGCTGCATGCGATGACGGCTGTTTGTTGACAGCTGGTTTCACATGGGAGTGGAAATCACGTGTTTTTCTCAGACATGTCTGCTTTTTAATGACACCAGCCATGCCATGGCTGTCGACTGGTTGGCTCACAATGGGTCTCATCAATTTTTATCCTGAAGGGGTGATTTTTTTTTTTTTTTTAAATTTACAGTCTTTAAATTGTGTGTGCAGACTATAAGACTATAAGTCAACCACAATTTGGGGCACAGCTGAATTGACCTACAGGTGGATGCTTTGTCTTGGCTAATTTTGCACAACTTTGTAAAAATATCCCTTCAAGAAAATCTGCCCTCCAGTTTTTGACTAGCTAGTCTATTGCTAGATGCACCACTACCCATCCATAGACTGCAAGAAGGCTTAGCTAATAACCTAGCCCTCCACTTTTTAGTCCTTCTATGGGCATTTTTCCCTCCAAAACATGAACATGGCATCATCCACAAATTCTTACACTCCAGGCTTTTGAAATGGGATGTTACAAGCCAAATGGTAATGTCACAGTAGCTACACCGAGTTTTGAATGTAAAACAGTTATTTTTGGTATCAAACAAACACAAGCACTGGATTTAACAGGAAAGCAGTCCTTGTCTTCTTAAGGGGATGTCCGCTATTAATAGTAACTGAGCAGTGAGAAAGAAGTTGATAGACAATATTAAGAAGAAACAACAAATAAACTCACAAATATGTATTTTTGAGTGCAAATATATTTTGAATCTGTCTATATAAAGGCAGGAATAGAGTTGGATACCCTGTATGCAAACTTGCCAGAATCATTCTCCAATGTAGACTCTGCAGACTATTCCTTTGAAACTGGAGCTCGAAGGCTAAAACTTTATCACAAACTTGTGGAAACGTTATGGAAGCATATAAAAAAGCATTTGTTTTGAACTACAAGCTCAAAAGTTGGTATGCAGTGTGTTAGTGGATTTAGAAAGACCTGCTACATTTATGCCTGCAGCTTTTGTGTAACTAGTCAAGTAAGTCTGAGTCCTTCTGCATGTTGACTGCCTCTTTGGGCTCGTGTTGATTCAGGATTAACACATAAATGACCCGCGATAGCGAGATAATCTCAGTGACCTATTAGAGTAATACAGCACTAAAACAAACAAGCAAGCATACCCTGACAGTCATGAACAAAGCACTCTTTAATTGATTTGCTGAGGTTATTTGTTTTATTTGTTTTGTTGCATGCTTATTTAAGAGGAAAGGGTGTTGTGCGTGCATGCAATAATGATATGGATCACTGAGGTTGTGTTTGCGAGGGAATAATAATTGTACTGTATAAGGGGACGGTGGGTTTGGCTGTATGGGCGAGGGAGATAAAACTACAAAGATTAAACTATGATCTGTAAATGTGTCAAACAGAAACCCTAATGGCCCCAGTCAATATCATATTTTTGGAGATTATGTTGATTGCAGTCTGGGCTTAGGCTCTGTATAACATTAAGCTTCAACGATTAGCAGAACAGCATGGCAGTAAGTCCCAAATAATACTGTAATTGAGAATATTATGATAATTGGAGACGAAAGAAACAGTAGACACATAGACACAAACAGGCAGTCTGACAGTTAAGATTTATCAGCGCACACAATCTGTTTTTTGGAGTATGTGCATCAAAGCATTGCTGTCTGCTGTGAGGCACATAAGGCTGAGCATTCACAATTCTATTTGTACCAATGAGAAAACTTTTTTTCTGTAGGATCTCAACAGAGGGAGGCAGACAGAAAGTGGAAGCACAGAGAATTTCAATTAACACAAAACCAAACTGTATTCCATGATTTTTAGCATTTTTAAAGGCAGCTTGGGTGTTTAGAAGTATGGAGGAGTATATGTTTTACTGCTGTTACAAACCAGACAATGGCAAACCAACAGGCTCTCTCCTTGACATGCTTAGCACCTGCACAGCCTCAGAGTGCTTACATTGTCCAGTTAATCAGTAATATTTAATCGAGCACCGTGCAAACTCAACTTTTAATACCCTTTCCAGTTCCTTTTTTTCTTTTTTAATTTCCCTCGTCATAGACACCTCAGCTTCACTACTGGAACTTCAACATTATGCACTCCACACTGTATATAAATGCCACTTGTTTTGCACATATTCAACTCTGTATATTTTATATATTTTATTATTATTATTATTATTATTATTTTATTTTATTTTTTTACTATTTAATTTGTAAAAATGTGTATACACACACACACACACACACACACACACACACACACACACACACACACACACACACACACACACACACGTAAGAAAATATTTAGTATACACATCCAGAAATGCATACACTATTATATATTGTACATATATTTATTAGTTTCAGGTTGGCCATTCTTGTATTTTGCTCGTTTGTGTTGTTGTGTTTGCACATCTCTGTTGCTTGTGGGGCTCGCACACAAGAATTTCACTCGCATGTGCTGTGCCAGTGTGCCTGCACATGTGATGTGACAATAAAAAGTGATTTGATGTGATTTGATTTGATTTGCTCTGCCTTTCTGAGATTTGACCCAGTGTGCAGCATCACAACTTAACTTCTTCTGCCACTTTTCTTTTTCCCCTAAGTCTTTCTCCCAAGAACTATTTCCTTTATTAAACATGCACACATGACACACGCCTTTTTGGAAATTATCTTTGTTTCCATGATATAATCTGACGGATTGCAGTGAGCAGGAAGTGTTGACTGAGGCCAATTTGTTCCTTGTTCTACATTATGAGTAGCTGGGGACTCTGTTTCTCTTTTTTATGACCTGAGATATGATATCATGTCAAGAGCAGCCACCATAATCCCTTCGCTAGCTGACACATGGCCCAGTCCGGGGGAGAAAAAATCGCTGCACTCACCATGCCTCAGGCACGCACACCTGCAAGGCTTTCCTGAAAACAAATAGCTGGTGGGCACATATTTTTCAGCTTTTAACTGTGATTTAAAATACATGCATTTTTAAACACATTATTTAAACCCACTGCCTAGAGCATACAGTTATGCAAAATAATGGATATACCTGTAGAACACTGTCAGTTTAGGCTCATTAATTACAATCCCAGTCACACGCAGAGTCATATGATCATGTTCCTCAGATGTTTATCATCATGGCGACTAGAAACCACCAATCTACAGCTGCTGAGAGTAGTCTCTTCTAAAATAATGACTCCATTAATTATCAGGCGATGTTATTCCAAGATGGTGCTCTGGCCACGCCGTGTTAATTGAATGTATGTGATTGAATAATGGATTTACAGCAAAGTCGAAAAGCTCTCTGAGCTGTCTGTTTCAGGCCTGCCTTGTTCACCTAAATCAAGTCAAACTGTTTGGGTAAGACGGAGGGAGATGGGAGAGGAAGAGAAGTAGTACAAAGATAGATGGGCGTAAAGTCAGACTAATGATGTAGCATGAAACAAGCCATCTATGTTTGATGAATGTTAGCTGAGAGACTGGAAAGTGAGATGATAAAAAGATGAAAAGGAAAAAGTCTGACGAGTACAGTCCCACAAAGAGAATTGGGTGATTAAGCGAATATCAAGCACAGATGCACAAGGGCAAAGAGTCCAGATAAACAAGATGCACTCCCCCACCCCCAAGAGTGGCTTATTCCTGTTGTGTTTTCACTCTGTTCAGCTTTCTGTTTGACTAGAAAGCTGCTCTTTTACAGTTTGAAAACACAACAGTCTAATAAATGAATTTTTAAATTGTTAACAGATTAAATCATTTAAATGTATAAGCTGCATCAGGTACTGCTGCATCATTGCTGTTGCCTCACAGTAAGAAGGACCTGAGTTTTAAACCACCGTCTGACCAGGGCCTTTCTGTGTGGAGTTTGCATGTTGTCTCTGTGTCAGTGTGGGTTCTCTCCATAGGCTAATCCAGCCTTTTCTCACAGTTCGAAGACATGCAGTAAATGGGGTTAGGTTAAATGGTGATTGGGAGTGTGAAAGGTTTGTGAAAGGTTGGCAGTCTCTCTGACAGACTGGCAACCTGTCCAGGTAGTACCTGTCCTGGAATAGACTCCAATTGCCACAGGGCTTGGATAAGGGGAAGAAGCCTCTGTGCTGTCTTTCAGTCCAGCTTTGTCCAGCCACTGGTAGGATTTCTGGATATCAGCCACCTCCTCTATCTGCCGGTGGTACATACCGCGCAGATAGGGCTGTGCGATATGACGAAAATCTCATATCCCGATATAAGAATTCTATCGTCCCGATAACATTTTACATAAAATTTACATAAAAATGTAACATTTTCTGTAAATTCTGTGAATCTCGGGCAGCTCGTCTTGCGGGAAGTGTTTCCAGCTGCGCGTCATGTAGCTGGAGTCGAGTGTTTTAATCGATGCATGAAACTATACATTTTTAGACATAAGTTGTAAAGGCCACGTTTTCTTTGTGAGTATTTATTACACAGCGTGCTGCGGGGGAAAGCCTGTTCTAACGTTTGAGCCTAAGGTTTATTTTTTAGCACCTGGCGGCTCTTTTTTAATTCTCATCCGTAAATAATCTGCTTTTTCACGTGATTCAGTTTATTTCGACACCACGAAACAAACGATAGCGTAAAATGAAACGATAGACGTTTTTATATCGTCATCCGATATATATCGTTATATCGAACAGCGCTACGTGCAGGGGTCTGTATATGTATGTATATGTGTATATATACATGTATGTATATATATGTGTGTGTGTGTGTGTGTGTGTGTGTGTGTGTGTGTATGTATGTATGTATGTGTATGTATGTATATATATGTGTGTGTGTGTGTGTGTGTGTGTGTGTGTATACATTTTAGAACACAATCACATAAACAGCACAATTGTTGTATAATTGCAATTACTCTAGGCTAATGATATGAGCAGACTCAATTTGATTTAGCGCGCAGTTTAAATTAGTCCTAATGTTGCCTTCTGCTTTGAATCCACCATCTGCAAGCTGAAGTCTATATCTTGCTCAGTGTAACTATTACACAGCAGCACATTTTTCCTGGTGTGAAGGTGTGCTATGTGACATCTTCACAGTCATTAGTGCTTTAGTACAGGCGCTAATGGAGTGGCTAGCTTGCTGCGACTCTGCAGGCCTGGTTAAAAGCTTCAGCAGTTTTTAATGTCCTCCAACTTTTTACTTTGTTCTTTTACATCTCTCTTTTCCTCCAACTGTACCAGGCATGTTGTCTTTTCAAGCAGCCTCTCAGCAATTAAGCTCCCAGCCGCCACCCTTTCTGTGTTTTTCTCCCCCATCCGTCAGCTTATGGCCGAATCGATCGCTTAGGGTGTGTAAGATGCAGTGCAAGCTCTCTGCCTATTCCACTCACTCACACTGAGATGAATGTTAATCAATTTGATGTACGATGGAGGAAATGCTTTAAAATCCACCGTGTCTTCCCCATTTGGGATGGATATCATCTTTTTTCAATAAACACCTGAACATGCTCTTCCAGTTAAATTACCATTGCCCTGCATCTCAGTAAGAAATCGCGTGTTCAGGTGTACCACACAGCAACACACACACACAGCAGTTGACACTGTTGTCATGTTATCGACATTCTAGACGAAGTGTAGAACGTTTAATGTTTTTAAATCAAAAATACACTTTTGTACATCATGCATAAAGGGGTTTATTTGTCTTATTTATCCAATAATTTACATCTATTCAAATATATTGTTCACGGGTACATATGATTGATAGATCGGTTAAATAACGGGTACTCAAAGCAGAACTTTTATGACTGCATCAATCATCTGGGTTTAGTTAGGAAGCAAAACCCCCAGATGTCCTGTTTCTAGCCCCTTTTCTGTTAATATATATGTCTCATGATTCTAGTGAGTTTCTGGAAAGTCACTCACTCTTTTTCAGTGTCTCTTTTTGGACGCAGTCTAAATAGTTTGAACTGCGTTTATTCGTGTTGGTTAGTACTCCCTAAGATTGTATTTTTTGCAGCCGTCTTTTGCGCTCCTCGCCGTGACCTTCTGTGACAGAAGTCATTCTTGGCAGTGTGACAGATGATTCGATTTTCCTGCTGCAAAGATGTCAGAAGATGATCACAGGGTTACTCATGGTTAAAATGTCAACTTTTAGGGCTGACTAACTGCAGCCGAGTGATTGTAAACAGTCTCAAAGTTTCAATATTGAAGTGGGGTGGGGGGCTGCACATTCACAGCGACAAATAATTAGTCTCAGCTATGGTTCAATTTTGAAAGTTCATTTTTATAGGATATTAAAACAAGTAGCATAGCTAGGCTGTAGGTTACCAATCTAGACATTTACTGGATGTCTTGAGGGTATAATTTGCAATTTGCAGTTTATTGCATTAAACATACAAAACCATTATATAGTCCTTGTAAATCTGCGACACAGACATCTATTGTCTACAGTAATCACTTTCAATTATGCTCATTCTTTTTCTTTTCCCACTTTCTTATTGTTACTCTTTTTTTTACATGTAGCTTACTTTTCCTCCTTTGAGGTTTTGATCCATTATAGATCAGTGATAAAGTCATGATCCTGAAGTTCCAGTACAAGTCAATGCCTCACCTGCTTTGTTCTTTCTAAGCATCAGTCCGAGGAAGATCAATCTCCATAAGTCAGTCAAATAGCCCTCCAGGGTGCCTTCCTACTGAGCGGATCCACCACAGACACCAGACGGCTCACAGACCTTTTAGTCCACTGTCTCTGTCGCATTTAGCAGATCTCATTTGTCACAATCTGTCTCTCCTCATGGGCGAAGGCAATAATTCACTCAGTGTGTATTTATTACGGAGGCACTTTTTTGATTTGATCTTTAATGAAAACAAAGTTGATGGTATGAATGTCGCCACACAGCGAGAACAAAAGAGGCGATGCCAGCCTCTGTAGTAAGGACTGGGTGATTAGGAGATACTAATCCAAACTGAGAGTAGGGGACACAAAGAGGAAGTGGAGAGAAATAAGTTGGAGATGTGTTTGATGCAGACACCTTTCAGCTTCATTAACTGGCACTATTACAACTCCTGCCTCTGTTGAACCAGTGCCCCTGTCTCTGGGGCATCATTAATATAATACAGCACAGGTTTTTAGAAAGGTATTAAGCGATTACTGTGGCTGAATAGATTACATGTAGAAGTACTCATGAAAAAGGGATTTGTCCTTTCATACTCATTCAGTCCTTGTCATTACAATAAATTCCAAGGTGATGAAAATTTCAACAGAGTTTATCGACCTTAATTTGCCAAGCCAGATGGCCAAAGTAGCAGTCAGCTGACTTGTGCCAAAATGACGCCTATTATTTGCTTCCACCTCTATTTAATGATAAGATTTTTTTCTGTCCTTTTTTGCTTTTGATCAGATAAAATGGGATTATTCATAACTACGGCTCACTACTGTCATGTGTAGCTGATTACTCCTTCTCCATTTTATTATTTGTGATACTCTCTTGTTAAATATTTTATCTCTGTTCACATAGAGCTCTAGAAATTCTTGAATGGGGCGAGGAGGGGAAAAAAAAGATGCGATCATCATTATTCTGGGCTCTGGCCGTCGTTGCTGCAAGAAAGGATTTTAATGAGGGTCGTCGCTTAATCACAGGTGTAAAACAGAATGCCTACGACACAGACAGATACTGATATGCACTACTAGATTCACATTACATATAATGTGGGAGACGGTAAGACCTAATGGGCCGTTGCGGAGTCAGATGTAATGCAGCATAGAGGACAGGACATGACATCAAGCAAATACAGCGGTGAGGCTAATGCACCATCACACCATCACATCAGAGACAAATCAGAGGGACAGGATGAGTCATGAGACAGCTGCGGGTCAGCACGCTAGAAGGAGACAGAAAAAGAAAGAAAAAAACTTACAAAGTTGTCAACACTATAACTACTCTATCTGTATGTGTCCAAGGTCACCGCACTCTCTTTGCAAAAAGATGCCCTGCAAACATTCGTGGGTGTTTCTGTAAATTGCTGTAGCTCAGTAAAATTTGAAAAACAAAACAAAATGGAAGAACAGATTTGTATTCGAGGGGCTGTCGTCAGATTTGAAGTAAAGAACAAAAAAGAAAATCAAAGTAAATCAAAGAAGCCACATAATTTCTTTTCTCACACACTGGACAGCAAATCATTGGCAGGAAAACACGTTCAGCACACTGTTGTAACCCAAGGGCAGCACTGTGCGTCTGTAGCAGGCCACAATTTGCCAAACCAGTGCGGCAGAATGATGCCATCACCGCCCTGCTGCCTGCTTGATGTAAGTTGGTGCAGGGTGGCAATGTGCTACGGAAACACAAATCAATCAACACCTGCTGTTATTATTTTTCTCTTTTGCATGTCCTTCCTCATTTAAAACATCATCTGTGCTCAGTGTCAGAGTTAGGTTATAGATGCCAAGCAGCAACAATGCCTCTGTTATTAAGGTGCATCTTGCTGCAGCTAATTGAGGCCTGCAGTATGCAGGCAAATTAAAACACCAAAATAACACTGATGTCTAGCCAAATGGGAAGGAAAGGACAAAAAACCCCAAGTTATCATATTCTTCCACCTTTTAGGGATCAATTATGAATTATTTATACTTTTGAATTTTTACTCTATATACTGACACTAGTTCTATATACAAGCCATCTAAATCTAGTGAGTTTTTCTCCCTGACATCCATCTCTGGGCTGTGGAGAACAGAGCTGTGACCTGTCAAGGTGGCACACAGCATCCCATATTGACTCTTGTCAGCTTGAAAGTCTCAGTTTCTCCTGTGCCTCTTCCTCCTGGGATTACCTGGAATTCACCAGACTGTCAGAGAGCAGACGTACTTCCATCTCCACCTCTAACGCTGAAATACACAGCCTCGTCTTCCAGGAGATATAACATTTCTAATTGGAATGATTCAAACAGAGCTCCTGAGAGTGAATCTTTTTTATTTTTTTTTTTTATTTTTATGCTTTCAGTGGTCCCGTGACGACAAAACAGCCTCCTGCCTGCTGCCAACGCTTCTGCTGTTCACACAATTCATGTAGAAAATATTTGGAAGATAAAGTCCCACTTGGGATTATTTTGGACAAAATGATATGAATGCAGAGCTTTTTTTATTTTAAACTGACACAAGAGTAGAATGCTGATGGGTTCTACAATACTGATTATTCTAACTATGGCGACGTTTAGATAGGTCGTTTGCCATTAACATTCCTATTTCCAAGGTTTTGAAACATCAGGCAGCTACCCCCCCCCCCCCCCTCTCACACACACACACACACACACACACACACACACACACACACACACACACACAACAAAACAACAACAAAAAAAGCCCTAACAAACCCTAAAAGCACAAGTATTACAAAAGAACATATTGACCAGATGATGGTGGTTTTAAAATCAGCAAACTTTACAAAAGCCATCTGGGAAAAATTTCACTAACCCACAAACCTGCTGGTGGTGCTTAACTGAACAAATCTGGTACTTCCAAGAAATTTGTCATTTTTCCCATATTTATATGTACATCTTATATGCACACGAATCAATATGACCCGTGTTTGATGTCATTAAAAAGGATGAGGTGGGACACAAATTGAAATCTCTGCATTGATGTCTGATGTACTGCAATCTACTTCCCTGACCTCCACACCTCCACTGTCCACATTGCATTGACCACTTAGCTTCCTGCACTGGCAATGAATATTGGCACTAGTGTGATGCATAATTACACAGCTGTAATGAATACTGGGTTCTGCAAACTTTTATATGAATTAAAACCAGTAGCTCCAAAGTGTTTCATAAGCTAACTAGCGTTAGAAAAAAAACGACTCTGCTAACAGAAAGTACATTTTGCTAACTAACATACGCCCTCAATCCAGTTCTGTTTGAACTGTTTTTCCTGTTGGCAAACTGATACACTTAATGGCTAATAATGTTGTTTGTATACTGAAAATAGGTCATTTTAGTCCATTGGTAAGTACTTGGAAAGCAGTGTGATGTGTGTAATAATCTGTCACTCTGCATTTAAGGTAATACTGTAAATGAGATGTTCTTGGTGTGAAATTAAAATGATGAATTCATCCAAAAAGTGTTAAAGATGCATAAATACTAAAATGGGACATTTAGCCATTTTTTGTTGGATTGCTAGAGAACATTATGACTTTGTAATATATTATTTAGATAAGATCCTACAGGGGCGTTAGATTTACCCACGAGTTTGGTTGTTCAACTCAAGTTCAGGGACAAATAGACAAACAAATGCACAGACAGAAAGATTTTATAACAGAATATTGCTGCACTGATTTTTAACAAAGAAAGAGTTCTGGGTAGTGAAGGCTTGCATCTTTTAAAAAAAGCCCTTTAAAGTCTTGCAGCTAAATGCTTGGCAACGTTGGCACAAAGCGCTGAAACTGCTGATGCGAACATCTAAAATAGAGACACCGTGTCCGTCAGCACTCACTGTCTGCTGCTCGAGGCTGATGGAAGATGGCCTTGTTAATTATAACCGCTGTGTTTTCTAGTTTATAACTGACTCTATGGTGCTTGTATACATGAATGCAGTCTTACAGGATAATGCTCACCCTGGCTCTCTTGGTTTACTTAACAGGGATAAGTACTGTGCATATTTTAGAATTCCAGTATTCAAAAATGTAAAATTAGTACTACTGTAAACCTACGAGAGACTATTTGGCAGTTCTGTTAAGAGCCAGGCAGAGAAGTGCTGCCTGTAAGATTACTGTTACAGAATATTTTAGGGATTTTTAAAATTTCTAAAACCTGGTAGTAGTGAAATGCGTATATAGAGTACATAGATTTTTTTTTCTTCGTTTTTTGAAGGAACCAGCCCTGTAACAAGTGGGAAAATGCAGTGCCATCTTTTTTTTTCTTTTTACTTCAATAAAAATGATCTTTTGCATACGTCAAAGTGACAGAGCAAGAAACAGTGGCTGAGGCACAAAAGGAGAACCTCTTCAGAGAGCAAAAAGCAGATAGAGCTGTGGTCAAAACGACTAATTTCCCTTATGAAATCCACCCTGTAAGACCTCCTGGAATAGAGTTTATTAAATGGTGGCTTATCATTACACTCTCACTATAGATAGCCTTGGAATCCCTTATAGACCTTGCTAGCCTACTTTCAGCGCCTCAGAAAATGTGACTGAAGAGTGGAGCAGGTTTTTCCTGCTCTCTGATGGTTTGACCTCTGACCTGCTTGTTTATAACTGCGTAGGAGGTGTCAGATTTTCTCATTGGATTACTGCTGGTTTTTGTCTGTCTGAATATGACATGCATCTATATATATATATATATATATATATATATATATATATATTTTTTAGCTTGGCTGACATAAACCTGCATTGTGTATTAGCTCAGAGATGCTTAAGGGAAAAAACAAATCCCTTGTAGTTCATGGATTTATCCTTCTGCTGTCTTCAATGCTGCACATTCCATTCTCCTACTGGTAAAACTGTCCTTGAATGCTGTTTGTGTGTTATGGGTAGGTATATATCATTGTGTCGAGTGGTTTTTAGCAGGACGGTATTCCAAATGCTCCCCCACTGCTGCAAGAGTAATTTTGCTTGTATATAGCCCCACTTGGTTGCTTGTCTTTTCACCACTTAGCAATCGATTCCCCCTCACTGCTGGACTCCCCGCCCTCTCTCTCAACCCCTACATCATCCCAAAAGACTGACTGTCAGAATGAAGGGGAAAGGGGGTACCAAAAACAGAGACAAGAGCGAGTGAAACAAAGAGAAACGCGTGTAAACAAAGAGACTGAGGAAGAATGTGAGGGGAAGTCAGAATATTGAACAGGAAATAGAAGTGCCATTAAATGTAAATGAGGGGAAGAAAAAAGTCAGTGATGCATGCTTTTACCTCATTTTACCTGTCATTATATTAGATATAAAAACAGAGTGAAAGGTCTGACCAGCATTTAAGCTGAGTGATAACAAGTGCTAATAAATGATACCTGATTTTATTTAAAGGTTTATTGACACATTAAAGTCCTGCTTGTTACTGTAGAGCAGGGGTCCCCAATCCCAGTCCACAAGGGCCGGTGTCCCTGCAGGTTTTAGATGTGTCCGTGATCCATCACAGCTGATTTAAATGGATAAATTACCTTCTCAACATGTCTTGAAGTTCTTCAGAAGCCTGGTAATGAACTAATCATGTGATTCAGGTGTGTTGACCCAGGGTGAGATCTAAAACCTGCAGGGACACCGGCCCTCGCGGACTGGGATTGGGGACCCCTGCCGTAGAGTTGTTTTTTTTTTTTTAATGCTATATATCTCAAGGACAGACAGAAGAAAGCTTCTGTGTGGCCTTAAACAAACAAACAAACAAACAAACAAAATGAATCCAACAGGCTAAATTTATTACACAATTACTAGAAGAAGAGTGGAATAGTTTTTTGGACCACAGAATTTGGCAGACTTTGGAGCATTCATGTAGTCCAGCATCAGTGTTTTGGCTCTGGGCTAACTCTAATCACCTCCAAATTGTTGCGAGTCCAAACATTTGCTCACACAATACAACATGCCAAAGCTAGACGGCACAAACGCGCACCAAACCCACCTATCTGCAGCCTCTCTCCCTCGCTTTTACTCCGCATCCACACACCTGCCCTCTGACACAAAGTCGGTCTCCCGGTCCATCCCTCCATACCTTAATGAGGAAGCTCATTATGGACAAACATGCTGCTGCTCCTCTGAATAAGCAACTAGGACAGCTATGCTGCTCAGCTGAGTGTGGAGCTGCAGGCTGAATATTTTATTGATTTTGCAAGTTCAGCTGTTGATCTATCTTGTGCATCCTTGTCATTAATATAGTGAGTGCAGAACAAAGGCCTGTGTCCTGTGAGTTCATCAGACTGCGGTAATTGTTAAGTGGTTGCTTTATTGTGCTGTCTCTGCTCAGGGTCAAGACATTTTGGTTACACCTAAACTGAGTTTATGATCTTTGCTGGTTGTTGTATTTTGATGTAGTGTTTATACATATATATTTGTTATAGTTGATAAGCAGTTGTGCATTGTTGTGCTTGGGGATTCTTTTAGTGCTATGTTTAACGTTTTCAAGGACGCAGCACATATGGATTCCAGACTTCTCATTTACTTAGAATGGGGTGATACTATGGTTCACTTTCTTTGCTTTGTTTGTGCTGGGAAGAAGAGTTGAGAAGCCTTTTGAAATACTAGTACCAGCACCAGCCAATCGAATCGCAAAGTGAAACTATCCTGAGAGAGCACGATTGTTACTGGTGCAGTTTAAACATAGTGGATAGTATATGGCCACAACTAGGTGAGCTTTTGCTAACTGGTAATGAAAGCTCTAGGTGTGATAACAGTGGCAGTTGGAGCCTGCTCGGCTTCATGGGCACTGGTTTGAGCCGTTAGACTGGACCTTTCTACCACGTGTGTGCTCTTTGTGCCCTTTAGGTCATTTTTAATGAATTGTCTAACTAATATTATGTTTTGCTGTGTGGTACAGTCCTTTAACTGGAAGTCTGTGCTTTAGTTTTGGTGAGTGAAGCTGTAGTATTTTTTAATATGTGTATTTCTGAATCAGGCTTTCTAACCAAGCCATCCAGCATTAGCTGATAACTTGGCAATGACTGTATTACATACAGATATAGCCACTTGTAAAAAGAACAGTTCAGATCCATACGTTATGCTGCCTATGAACACAAGCTACAGAAATCTGGGTACCAATACGAATAAAAGAAGAACAAGTTAGTGAAAAACATCGGTGGATGTAGTTTGCATGGATTTGCAGAGGCTTTAAAGACACTTAAAATAATTACAAATCAATTTTCTTGTGTGCCTTTTCATTGGGTTTCTGTTATTGTTAGCTAAACTGATAACATAAAAACAGAAATGATGATGTTTTTGAGTTGTCCCGGGTATCGTTTTATTGTCTAGATCTCCTAGAGACAAATTACACATTCAAGATTCACTCAGTCTGCAGATAAAATGCAGACTTATGTGTCTGTATAAAGCATTTTCCAGCTTTCTAGGTTTCTTTGAGGCTGTAGAGGTCAAAAGCCACAATACTTGCCCCATGCCATATTCCTTAGTCTTCAATTCTCTGCAAAGTTGTAGGGGGAGATGAAGCTGTGTTCTTTAACCTCCGAAGAACTCTTCCACGGCATGCATTTTTAATTTGTCTTTGATATTTGGGCATATTGGGACCCGATGAATGTAAAAACAAAGGATTACCAGATTTTTTTTTTTTACCTGATTTTTGTTTCTAAGAAAAATGAGAGCCACATATGAGGATATTCATTTAAAATTTCAATAGAACAGTAGCAGTATAATAATTGTATAATATAAGCAAAATTGAGTATTTTGGTCTAAATAACCCAAAATGTGATGTCCACATATGTGGATGCCAGGTCCTAGGAGATTAAAGGACACTTGCACACACGCACGTGCACACAAACACGCACACACATACATTATTCTCTGATCCGTTATAGTTCTTTATTTCGCATCAGCTTCATCCTCCTCAGTGAGGAAATGAAGCAGAAAAAATCTGTTAACATCCCAGAAACATTTCGATTATTGAAAAGTGAATGCTAATTTCTGTCGAATTCATTTATTGGGAGACAACAATCAACGGTCCCTGGAACCTAAATGCAACAAACTCAGGGTACAAATAGCGTTATGAAGCAGAGGGAGCGAGTGTCCTAAAAAAAAACTGGTGATTTTTTAACATTCAAATTAAAGATTATTATCTCCTTTTCTAGATAAGGAAAACAAAAGTCTTTGAGATTTTGGGCCCTAAATGTGCTCTTCAGACTGAGGTGTGTTGAAGCTGCGACACAGTCGTCTAATGAAGTTTCTCCTTCTAATGTAATTAATTACAGCACTTATCTGACCAGACAAAAAGCCAGCTCGATGGATTATATTAGGATGCAACATCTCTGCCCTGGATGGCCGACTGGGAAATGGATCGTGATTATCTCACAGTTAGAACAACAGAGACACACAGAGGCCCATCGCTTCATATCAGATCAATTAGCAGTAAGGCTCTCTTCCCCTGCACTACTCGGTGTCATTATAGCACCATTTTCCAGGCTCCAAAGCAACTATTTTGCTATCATAAAGGAGCTGTAACTCTTTAATGCAGAAATGCCGCAGTCATTTCTAGCAGCTCAAAGCCATGCCGATATTCAGGGTTTGAATTCACTAGGACCCCAAAATCATATTGCGCTGTCTTCATTGATTTCATATGAAGGTGAAGCACGAGCAGAAAAAAGACACTACAAGCATCTAAAACTTCATATTTTCAGCATGATCAGAGCAAATCCTTACTTTATGTGACACAAGAAGATGAACTGAAGGAATTTAACAGATAAAAAGTGTCCTTGAATTAAGCAGTCCTTTCAGATCTGTGAAGCTACTACATTACCTGTTTATTAGGGATGAACGCAGAGGCTGTGCAAACAGTCAATATTGCCTGTACTGACTGAGGTGAAAATTGGCTTCTCAATAAGTGGAAAAAAAAATCCTGAATATCTCTCTAAATATTTTAAGTTTGTAGAGGGGATTAATTTTACAGTCCACACATTCTGTCACAATCAGTGACCATAGAGACATCATGTCTCTGCTGGCTAGAAATGTGTGCACTGACCATCTGTGTTTGTGCGAAAGCTCCGGAGCAGATGGATCTTAAAACTTCCAGTGATTTTCCTCCAGTTTATTTCCTTTTATTTCAAGTCTCTGTATTTTGATGGTGTTAAGCCATGCAACTTCACGATGGGGGCAGTTATTTTTCTCATGTTAAGATATTGTAAACTCATGCTATATCTCTCTTTGTGGGTTTTTTTAAAAACAATTTTATTACTATATTAAGCACTGTGTGAGAGTTAGTCCATTGCAAGTTTGCTCACATCATGTTGCTCACACCTCCCTTGGCAGTCGGCTGGGTAAAGCCATGTTGCGTACGGTCTTTTGGAGCTGGGAGCTCTGACATGACAGCTTACAAAGTGCAATATTTAAAAAGTTTCATACTTCTAACAGTATAAGTCTTTACCACCAACAGCAGATTCTCGTGGCAGCAACCACAGTCTGTGTGTGAAAAATGCAATACCGTCCTTCCCTCCCTCAGGGGAAGAGGCGCAGGCATCTTTATCTCCTGCTGGCCGACACTCTCCATATTCCATTGCTAAATTACTTCCTCTGCCTCTGTGATGGAGAAGTAAAAGGAAACGATAAGTCTGAAGGCATGGAAATGGAATTTATATACTGTATAAACGGCAGTTTCTTGTGGGATCCTTTCAAGCCGAGCCTTCTGAAAGATTGGAGAAATGACTCTTTAGGGTCCTGTGAGAGTTGACGGGAAGAAAAGGATCTCCGTAGGAGTGGGATGAAAGAGAGTATAGCATATACCTCGTGTTTTCATCATGTGTTATGTTGTCATATTTTATACTACACTATACCTGGTGTGTGTTGGTGGAGTAATTGTATAGGCTACTGTATACTGGCAAGCAGGGAAACAAAATATTCCCCAGCATAGAGGATTAACAACTATGGGAGTGACAAAAGTTCATAACAAATACAAAATGAGAAATGGCTTTCTACTCTAAACAACAATTACAGATTCACCAAATGTCTACCCTGGCTTTCTCTCCATGTTTAGCTGTATTTGCTCACATTTCTACATGAATCATGCACACATTAGTTAATTAATTTATTCCAAAAATAACTATTCTTCTTAAAGTACTTATCAGAGTAATTATCCTTCTCTTGACTTAAAACCACACATCGTTTCTCATCTGCTTCCTTCAGAAACACCAAAGCAACAGGAGTACAATAGAGTATTGTAATATTAAGTTGAAAAAAACAGCAGTCGAGGTGTCTCTTCTCTGTTTTTTTTCTACATCATGTTTGCTTTTTGTTATTTTTTTGATTTATAACTGTTGTATCCTGTGGTTGGTGGAGTTTAAATTAAGTCATCCAACTGTATGCAGTGGAAAAGAAAACAAGCCTAGAATTTTGTCTGAAGGGCATCTGCATGTGGTGAACCACTTCACGGCCCTGTTTGTTTGCATATTGGGTCTTTTGAGCTGTACATGGAGTGAACTGAGTTAATCAGCTTCACATCAAGGCAACAAAAATTTAAAATAACCCCAGGTTGGAAAAAAATCCCTCCAGACACATCAAACTGATGTAATTATTTACGAGACTGTGTTAGCGTTTAAACACGCCACTTAAGTCGTGGAGATATGAGTGGAGTGCTGGAGCATGAGGCATTATATTACACTTGTTTGTTTTATCTACTGAGAATGTTTTAGCTGCTGTAAAGTTAATGGATCTCATACACAGTGTTCAAGTTGTTGGGATCCTTAGTATTAAAATCGGGTGTTGATTATTTGCACATCTTTTTTTCTTTTTACATAAAAATGCTTTGAAATTTCTGGTGCTATGAATGGGCACTTTTCACAGAAAATAATTGAAACTACAATTTAGATGGAAGAGTGTCTAACTGAAGAATTGTGAGATTTATTTCTTAGAAACTGTTATTTTTTTTTAGAAATCAGCAGGGTCAGCATGCTAAGCCTGTAAATGTGTGATTTGACAGACTGGATCGATACTGCAGTGCCATTAAAAACAGCCAAGCAATAAAATATTTGACTCCGATCTGAATGCAGAGACTCACATTGGCTTCTTTCTGATTTCCTCTATTTCTAAAAGAAGTTGCATGCAAAATGCAAATACAAATGCATTTTATTTTAACAGGGTGCCAATATAAAGCCAATCCGTGACCATAACATAGTGAGAGCCTTCCGACAGAGATACTCAGCTTGACCCTTAGAAATGTTGGTGATAAGGAGCAGCTGCCTCCCTGTGATTCCTCTCATATCCTTGGTATGTCTGGGGTTGCTACTGTTGGTCGCCACCTTCCAGCAGATGCACACTCTGAGGTGTGAGGTACAGCATGCTGGTCTACTGCCCACACCGACTCACTTAAATACCAGCCAATGTGGCCTGACAGCCTCCACGCGCAGCTTGGGGGCACCAGAGCAGCAGCATCAGGAAGACACAGATTAAACATCTTACACATCAGAATGGTTTATCTGTGCGGTTGAAGTAAATCCTTCTTAGCACTTAACTTAGGTGAACTTTGACCTGCAAATTTGGGCTTTTGAATAAAAGCAAGCTGTTTTGATAGTGCAGGCCAGGGCCAGAAAGTCCATAGTGAACTGTTAAGCTTTGTTGTATATCAGCGTATACGTATTTGTGAGAGGAAACGCAGTTAAACAAAAAAGCTGCAGTTGTTACTGTACAATCTGTAATCCTCTTACGTCAATATTGCATTATGAGCAAAAGTGGTATTGCTTCTTAATGTAATAGTCAATGATTATGTGATCAATACGTTCCTGTCCTCGGTAAGAGCTGTGGGTAGTGACAGTGACCTTCCTGTGAAGGACATTCGAGTTCACTCTTAGAGATAAGTGCGAGGAGGGAAGTCATTCAGGGGGGGCTGAGAGTAGAGTTACGGAGCTTCCACATTCAAAGAAGCAAGTTGAGGTGGTTAGGTCATTTGACTAGGATACTTCCTGGATACAGCCTAGTCAAATGCCCTAGTAATTGCTTAGACTTGGACCCAGATAAGCCGTACTTATGGGATGCATGGATGAATGGATGGATGCCTACACACACACACACACACACACACACACACACACACACAAAACAGCCAGGGATATAAGGCGACTAATGCTGTACAGACTGTAAATCCCTTCTGTTTCAGTCCTATACATGAATATAGTGCACCACACATTATAATTTTTGCTAGCCATGTTATAGGATCATGACAGTCATTGAGATGCAGGCATCATCTTTTACCCACCATCATCACTAAATCAATGTCATCTTAGTCTTGTTACCAACACATGACCAGTTGGATGCAGTGTGTGTGTGTGTGTGTGTGTGTGTGTGTGTGTGTGTAAGAAAGAGAGAGTGTGTGTTTCTATGGGGACAGGACACCTTGGGAACATTCTGCCTTCCTGCTTCATTTGAACAGTTTAACCCCATGGCAGTGCTGAAGTAAACCCCGTGTAACCTCACAGATGGCGTATGTATGTTTGTACATGTTTACTTGTGGGAATAGCCCACTTGCCGCACTTCTCCAACACTGGATATTGGCAAACTTCTACCAGTAGTAATCTCACTTCATTTTCCATCAATTAAACTTAATTACCTCTTACAGAGACCCACTTCAGGTCCATTCAAGAGACGTGTATAGATTTCTATGCAGCTCCTCAACAATGTGAGAGGCAATCTGAAATGATGTTTGATAATGCCCTGATTAATATTGCATGCGTCATCTCGCTTTACTATTAATGTATTCCTGCTTGCTTGTATGGTATCTCTGTGGCCCATCTCTCAGACGTCTCTGCTTGTTATGCTGTTCCCATTTGTGTTTATATCTGTGCGTGTCAGTGGTCAGACCCCCCACCAGCGCGCACGCATGCACGCACGCACGCACGCACACACACACCAGATAAGAACTCATTCTCATGCCCAGGGTGAGTGACAGGGAGGAGACAGTAAAGGGATAAAAGGAAACAATGGGCCACAGATTTTTTTCTTATCAGACACCAAAGAAGAGGCGGCTGGATGAATCAGGCAGAGTGGTACAGATATCACCAAAGTCAGAAATAACCTAATTTATCCCAAAATATTCATGTAGACTCTCTTATTATGGTCACATTACTGTTTCTTTGCAGAACTGACCAAAACCTGTGGTTGATTTCTGTGTTTAAAGATAAGAAATCTCTTATTATAACCTTCTGCAAGGAATATCTATCTTATAGTTACAATGAGCTAAGTTATATGCCATTTTGTGCCCTTGGATTAATTTCTATGAGAATTGTGATCATTGTTTTCAGTCTCTACTGGTGATAACTTTGGTGGTGACTATGCTTTAAATTTCATTCAAAATTAACATTACCAGACTTGTTTATTGCATATAAGTCTTGTGCATTCATTTTTTATTCTATTATTATTACTTTTTTTTTTGGTGAGTGGAGCAGTTGCTATTCTCTTGAGGGGAAAAAGGAAACCATTGTTCAACTGGAAACAGTTGTGTCTTAATTATGTTCTTTGTACTGGAAGTGATGGGAGCAGTTCAGCCGCATCTTTTCTTATTAATGTGGGGGCCAACAGTCTGCACGAAAGCACATCAGTCCTGAGGGAATTGTTCCATCTTGACACCCCCTGTGGAGCAGCCAAGGATGACTCGAGAGAGAACAGGAGCGCTGAGATAGACACACAGGGGTGGACACAGGCCAGACACCCCTTACGGCTGTTTGGGTTTTCTGTCGCTCATGCGGATGTCAGAGAGTGCTGACCCACGCACCAAATTGCATTTCAAAGTTTGAAAAGTTTGGGGTTTTAAAAAATGTATTAAAAAAAAGAATTTAGGTTTGATAAGATCACATAATTGTAAACTATACACACCAGAGGGTGATTTAAAAGGTTCCCCATGGTTACAAAGGAGTGGAGGAATGTTTAGGTTTTTAGCACGGAGGAAGCTTGGCATGTTCCAGGGCAGTGTGCAGGATCGTGCTTGGACCAATCCAAGGGTTTTTCATGCTTTGTGTCAGCTTATTTGCTACAGTGCCTGTTGCTATTTGAAATTGGCCAGATTGTAGCTTGCAATTGTGTGTGTGTGTGTCTGTGTGCTACATGCATCACAAATATGCTGCCTTATATATGGTGGTTTCCTATAGTATTACTGTGTGGCTTTGATGCATGTTTTGAATCCATTTAATGCTGGATTTGAATCATGGGTGCATAATGAAACAATCAGTCATAGCGGAATAGATTGCTTCCAATCTACCGAATGTAACACAAATCCACCATCATGGCACGTTCTACAGAAGAGTAAACAAACAGTCACATGGTCACAAAATGCTGGTTTAAAAAGTGGATGTGAAACTAATTATTATAGATTTTTTGGTGTCTGTATTTGGTTTCAGGTTTTCAGGTTTCAATGCTCAATTTTTAGAAGTTTTTCTTTGGCAACTTTAAAACTCTTAATCCCAAACTGTGAGACTTATGGTCCCCGAAAAAATTGTGTTTTCACAGTGAATTCAATATTTCTCACAACCCCAACCTGGAATGGAACATTTTCTTTGAATAATTTGTTTTGTTCAAACTCCAGCTGCTCCCAGGCTTCTCCACTGAGATACTGTCCCCTCCCACTGTGGAGGGCACGGCTCAGAGTGATGGTTTAGATGGCCTTTGATGAATTGCCTCCAGAGTGATATCCCTTTATACTGTATAAACTACAAAGCTAATCATGCTGCATGGAGGTCATCAGACATTTTCTGTCCTTTTCTGTTCTTCATCGTATTTGGTGGTGGATATCATCATTATTATGGTTGCTCTTTTCGCCTACTCCTGTTTGGAGGCTGTCTGCCTATTGCAGCTACTCAAAGCTCACATTTTGAACATTTTTATTTACAAGTTGAAACATACTGGCACAAGTGCATTGTGGCATACAGTACAGTATTTTAAGGATAGTGTGAACTGACACAGTGCTAAAGAAGCAATAGAGAGTATGTTGTAGTAGTGAAATCTATGTGCAGAAACATACTTAACACTTTAAAGGTAATGGTTGATATGATTTCCATTTTTGTAGAAATCATTCTGTATTTTTTCTGTATTTTGTATTGCAAGTTAACATGACAGCTGTTTTTGCATGTTGTGTGAGCTAGAAAGTTTTGTTTTTTTTAATGCAAATGCAAAAGTTCTGCTCCAATAAATTAAAGTCTCTGTTTTTTCCAGCGCAAAACTAAAAGTGTGTTCAGGAGAAGAAATTCTGCCATTGAGCTTTTCCTCTCCCTCGTGTATTTGCTCCTTTTCTCTGCAAACTGTTTGATCAGTGTGATTTGTACAAACAGAGTGTGGCTCTCTTTGTTTTTTGGGCAAACTTTTCACTCAACAGGTGGCGTATCTTAGTTTACTTTTCATTTATTTTTAATGGTTGGTCCTTCAGGCACTGGACTCATGAGCTCTTATCCTGCCCTGGTTTGCTATTGCATTGCCCCCGTGGGAGGGCTCCCTTGAGGGTAAATGGCTTGTAGCTAAGGTCATGCTTTCATTAAGCATGATTCTCTGACTGCAGAAGCTGCCTTGCCAAGCTTTGAGGGCACTATGTGTCAGCAGCCTCCCTCTAATGTCTCATGGTGAAGAGCAAATCATCCAGACTTCACAATATATTAAATACCGACCTGATGAATGGAACAGAAGAAAAATAACTTTTTTAAAAGCATTTATTGCTCTCTGTATACTGTAGAGTAGTAAATGTGTGTTTCAAATACTTGATTTTTTTTTAAACTTAAGTATTTTAATTATGTCTTTAAAATTTACACCAAACTACAGGGTTTACTCGCTTATTAACAGCAACTTTGATCATGGTATAAACCTTAACTGATGATCTCCTCAAGATTAATCAGAATCTCGTTAGTTCCACTGGAAAAATGTCTCCATTTATCTGGAGAAATATGCATCAGCATCTGCTGGATGTATTGGCACATAGTTTGATACAGATATTCATGGCTTCGAAGTGAGATATCCAGATTACTTTGGTGATCCTAATCCTTTGAGGTTCATATCAGCATTTTTGAGTGAAATGTCTCAACACTTACAGGATGATTAAAATTTCATATGCACATGATGAACTATAACAGTAATGGGAATCTGGTGACTTTTAATCTACAGTAGTAGATTTTTTACCTTTTTAATCTTCATCAAATGTTCTTTCCTTTATCAGTCTCAGCTGTAGATAGTAAATGTGAATGTGTGTCTTTGAAGAACAAACAAATGACTGTTAATCTATAAATGATTGAATGAAACATACAAAACAAACATCCAGTGTCCTGATCCACAGCATTTGATGATTCTTGCAATACAGACACATGGGGACAGAGGTCTATTTTCTTTTAATACAGTATGATGTCCCAGTAGAATATGCCAACAACTGGTGCAGCTGCCTCACTGACTATATAAAGCTGTTTATATAAAGCTGCTTCTGTCTACTGCTTTCCCTCTGTCAGCACTGGGTCTCTAGAGGAAGGCTGGGAGAATTTGTGACCATAGACCTGTCATATACATATGCTCTCATGCATACATACTGTACAGTAGCCCAGTTGCCTTTAAGCCCATTAGCTGACTTGCACACAATCCATAAAGTGCAATGACAGGACCTCACCAAGTTGTAAATGTTTGTGTCTACATGTGCTGTAAGTGCATTTGCCAACTTGCAAGTCAGAGGCACTGAAGTAGAGCCATGTGAGGTTACTACTAAGACTGCTTTTTTTTTTTTTTGCAGTGCAACCCTGTCAGCAGCCACTGAAGCATGCTCTCCTGTCTGCTTTAAAATTAAACATTTTTCCACGGGATCGGGTCGGGCTTTATGAGTATACTGCCTCATGCTTCAACCTGCCAATTAGTCCTAGCCTCCACTCCTCAGCACCACTGGTGTAAAACCCAGAAGGATTTGCAAGAAGGCCTTACACGTTCAGAGCCATGTATTTGCCCCAGCTGTACCACATTCTGACCAGGTCGTGCTAGTTGAGAGCTGAGCAGCAGAGCTGTGTAGGTGCTCGTTATATTTTTACTCTTCCTTTTACATCATTTTAACTTAGATTCTTCTTTTGGCCACAATTGTTGTCTTTGGGAGCCCAGTGGAGTGTGCTGTACGTCTCTTGATTGTTTTCATGAAGCAGCACCAGCAGGCTGAAGTTGGAGTGGCTACAATTTCTATGCACATAATTTGTCTGACTTTGAAAAATGAGTTGACTTTTGGATTTTATGCATCACACTAACTTCAGAGCACCATAGGATGTCAGTCATCTTACTGGATTTTCTGCCATTTTGTCATTTATTAAAAGAAATAAGGAATAAGGATTTTTTTTCCCTACCTCTTCCAAGCATTATATAAATGAAGTTTGAAATGTTACAGGAAGTTACTTGAAAGTCTATAAATACTGTATTTGAACTTCCACATCAATGTTTTGTCGGTAGAATCTCACAATAATGTCCTCGAGCCCTTTTCTGCTTTAAAGAGCAGTATGTCACTGTAATAGAGCAGTAAATAAAAAATAAAAAGATTTGGTGTGCCACAACTACAGCTGCCTTTGTAAAATATCTTTCAGGCATTTAAACCTCCTAAACTGATGCTTGTCGTCAGAAGGGAAACTTAAATGTTCCTTACCCTTTATACCAATTTTGGGAGGGAAAACAACACAAAGAAAAAAACAAAGACAAACACTTGAATGAAAAACATCTAAAAAATATATAATCAATTGATAGGCGGATGAAATAGCTTATTTGGAAGGGTCTGATAATACTATTTGGCTCGGAAACCTGTGTTCGCCTGGAGATAGCGATTTCACACTAAATTATGCAGGGCATCAAGCACGCCAAAGCCATCACTAAGCACTCAATAACTGCCTACAAAGGCTTTAATGGGCTTTACACAAGTTTTATGTCTGATATATTTTAGCATTACTTCACTGGAATCATCTAGAAATCTCGAGAAGCTGTCGCATTTCAGAACAATGCCGAAGCCTTAAATTGTTTGGCTTTTGTACTCCATCAGATGAGCCTTTAATTGGAGCACTTGGGTGTATTATCTGTGCTTTACTCCCTCTGATCAGTAGGGAAAATGCCCTCACGAATGAATTAGTCATCTACAAAAGATTACTGCTGCTGTAAAATGGCACGCGTCTCATTTTGACCTTCGTAGCCATGTTAAAAGCTCCGTGGTCACCTACAGTGGCACAGGTGGAGGGTTGGGTGGATCCAGAGCTGGATTTATTCTGCTATGTCTTATTTCATCTTCTATTTCAGAACATAATCAGAGTATACCTTGATGATTTCAAAGTATCAGTATTTTTTTTAATGTCTTATGTCATTAACATTAATTTTCTAGGAATATTTGAAAAGTTCCATCGTTGTGGTTTTTAGGAACTCTCCGAAGCCAAAAACTGCACTTCCCCTGAAAGGCTGCATGTTTTTAGCTTGTTGTTTTAACAGTTTTCTTCCATATACAGTTATTTAAAACAAAACAGACGCAATTTTTAGCCTTCTGTGACTATGATAACACAAGGGGGTTAAACAAAGAACTCCTGAGCAATGGAATTGCTTATAAGACTTAGTGATTTATCAAGAACGAGTGCATATCCGCAAGAAGCTGACATATGTTTTAATTTGTTTCTTCTATTGCACTCTGGATAAAACCATCCATCTTTCCCTTTTATGAGTTGTTTCCAAAGGGCCCGCCACTATAAAGTGTCACCAGCACTCAACTGTCTCCTATTAATGCACAAACTCCAAACCCATGTGAGGAGCTTGCCTGGAGCAATTGGCTGTGTGCTGTGTGTTTCTCTAAGGAGCAGAAATGTCACCGAGCAAGAAAAAACAGCAATCATCTCACCCCTTGCTCTTTCTCTTTTTCAATATTCTGTGAGGTCTAGGAAGCAATGAATAAACAATAGGGGAAGCAAGTATTACATGCACAGCCCAGAGCTTAAACGGTAGGGCAAATACAGCTGCTGTTCTTTTCACATGCCCGACTCAGTCATGACTGCCCTGGCTTGTGCCTATTTGACAGATAGTATGTCCTGGACTCTGCCTGATCGGGATACACATTACTCCATTATCAAAGAGGTACAAAACAAACCAAACCTACCAACTGCTTTTATCTTTTATTTTTCTTTTTTTTTTTCTGGTGGAGAGAGAGAAACAACACAATGACGATATGGGTGGGGGGTGGGAGTAGAGAAAATAGGATGAGAAAAAAAAATAATTGAAATGGTTTGTAGCCCATCGGCCTGGAAACCTTATATTATTGCTTTTATGTTTCCTTCCATCTGCTGTTCCTCATGTGGCACTTTTCTTTAGGCACACCCCTTCTCCTTCTATCCAAATGTTACGTCAGTCCTTTTCTTCCAGGTACATATAAGCTAATGTAGTATTTGAATTACTAAATATTTTAAAAATGCATTGTCATCATATCTGGGATATAAGTCATTTAAAGCCTCTCTGCTGCCAAAAACATGTCGTGTTGTTGCAAATGATCGCTTTGATTTTAGAGTTGTAGGCAACCAAATGTAGCCTTCTTCTTCTTCTTCTTCTTCTTCTTCTTGTAATGAAAGATATCTGGTTTCCATTCTTGCCATTTTTCAATGGAATCTGTGAGTGCTCCCTTGGGACAATAACAGGAGAAAACACATTATGGTAATAGCTCACCCTGCCTTTTAGTCTTGTTTGTGTCCCCTCAAAAAACCCACCATTAAACAAATTACTTCATGTTTTGCTAAGGTAAAGCTTGTAAAAGATGCTTTTCAGAATGCTAAAGCAGTTACCAGAGAACTTTAATTTCTTTGAATAGTGGGGAGCTAAAGATGCTGAGGTGCAGGCCTTTTACATTAAATGAAAACAGTAATGGTGGGGCAAAGAAATTGACTGTGTATCGAAGAAATGGAGCTGACCAAAAATCTAATTCCTAACTTTGCTTTGTGGACACTTCCCTAAAGCAAAATGAAAGTCAAACGAATGACAGTCAAAACGCGGAAGCAGGCTGGGTGATGGAGGCAGACAGGTTTGACCTGTTGCACTTGTAGCTCTCGTCAAATTAAACACGCTTGCTCACTTAGGGAAATACACATGAGAGGTCAGCCGGTCATTGCTTATAAGTGTGAGTGCGTTTACACCCTAAGGTATAGTAGTGTGAGGACACTTGAACTAAAACCTTCTCTTGTCAGATACAATACAGCACATGAGACTCCTTTCATGCTGCAGCTCACAGTGTCTGCCTTTATCACAGCTTTGACCGTGGTCCTCATCACTTCAAGCTAGAAAGCTGGTGGGAAATGTGTTTGACCTTGGTAATGCTTCGAGTTCATTTTAACTGCGCAGATCTCCATGAGCAGTATTGAATTCACTACTCTAAGGCATTTGAAATAAACTGACCAACTAATCAATTGCTGTCCTTAGATCCCTCTTGAGAAAAGGTTAGCCATGCCTAAGGTCAGAAACTTAGTGAGCAACAACCTTCAGGCTACTGATTGTGGGTGTTAATAGCCTACCATTACCCATAACCTTTATTCACACTTATAAAAACAGCCCAACGCAGCCAACCCCATTTACAGACTGCAGCTTTTTCCAAAAGATATTTTGGATTAATCCACTGGACTTGATGTCCAGCAGGTTTTGCCAAGCAGTTGGCAAAAACATTTTTTCATGATTTGCTGGATTAAATGAGACGTGAACCTAGTAAAATTACATCAAAGGTAAATGCTTATGTGTGCCCTCACATACATCATACCATCTTTGAAATATGAGCTCAGAATGTGCTAGTCAGCTTGTTTTGAGGATGCTATTCTCCTAACTTCATCCAAAGATATAAAATAACCTTTTTTTAATAGAAACATGCTTAGACTTATAATCTTGATAAAAAGATTTGTTTTAGGTTCAAGGTTCTAAATTTGGGCAAAAAAAAAAGTAACATTTTTGCAACTGGCTTGACTTGATACAATCTCTCCTCTAAATTTCTCTGGAGGCCGTTGTGGTTGCCAGACCTGTCCGCTGGTGTCATGTCAGCTGCTTCCTGGCCAGATTATATCATCCTGATGCCTTCCCTGTAGCAGTGACATGCATGTTGAACTAAGAAGTCACATAAGGATGACACACTGGCTATACTGTGTTTGGCAAAAGACATATATACATGTAATACTGAGTAATCAAATCGTATCTTTGTTGTGATCTTACAGTTTACTCCAGAGACTCAATAAGAAGACTGGTAATAGTCTTGAATCTGAGTAGTCTCCAAGCCCTGCTGTATATGACAGAAGTGCTTGTCAGATTCCTCCACATCCATCAGATTCAGGGTTATTGAAAGTGTCACTGTCACTTTGTGTTTGCGCTTGGGTGTGTGCGCGCAAACACGTTGCAATTGGATGTACCTCTCAGAAAGCCTTTTTCTGCCTGTGTGTGCGTGCATGCTTAGCACTGCAAACTTTCGTGCTCATGTGCGTGGCTGTCCTGTCCACTCTAGGCTGTTGTGATTTCACCTCACAGTGAAAAACTCTGAGTGACATGCATGATAGCAGTGAGCAGGGATGCTCAAGAAAAATGCCCCCAAGTGGACAGTAAAAGTGGATTTGAGTAGCACTAGTGTGCGTGTGAAAAATGAAAAACAAAGCAGACGGCCTGGTTTTGAGAATTCAACACAGTAAACCAAACTGAATAATTCATAATTTATTTGGATGGCTTTTCAACCCAGGCAAGGATTAGGGGAGATGGCTGGGCCCTGTTTTTGTGGTGGCCCTGCTGCTACGTGTCTTACATTATTAAGATGTGCACGCTTCTTTGTTGATCTTAAATGGTACAAGATGATGGCAGGAGGTAATAGTGATTCTATGGTCTTTCCTGTGTCCCCTAATGGCTCTGACGTTATGGAAGAGAGCATGGTTTAGCAATAAAATAAGACAGGTGAGATGGGTACAGGAGTTTTCCAGCACTTTGTGACAACTGACAGCTTAATGGCTTTCCCTGGTTTGAAATCCCCGTTTAAAGTCCCGCTGCTGTTATTGTTGGAAAAAAATACAAAACTGGTGACTGTGCTGTGAACCTGCTTTTCTGTTTGTATTCTTGTCAAAAAATAACAAAAAAAATCTTTCCAAGAAAGGAAGTATTTCTCTTTTTTGGATACAGCCAGGGTGAAGTGATAACTGTTCCACTGTGCCTGGAAGAGAGTCTGAAAAAGGACAGAGAGGAAGCGTAAGCATGACAGTGGGTCTTGTAGAGAGAAATTCACTCCAATAAGGTCCCATGACAAGGCCAAAACAAAATCTGTCTTTAGCTGAACATCATATCTCTCTCATACAAAAAAGGAGCTGCATTAATGATTGAGACCTCTTACAGAGTTGTGACAACAAAGATGACACTTGCTGTTTTGCTGGAAAGTTCTCCGAAGGGGGACCTGTGAGACTCTCTAGTTAAGGGCCTAGATCCTGATTGAATGACCTTGTCCCCAACCACCTTTATCTCAGCTCAGGAAGCTGAGTAGCTGATCTACTAATTGAAAGGTTGGTGGTTCAATCTCTCGCTGCTCCAGTCTGCCATCCTTGGGCAAAAATCCTGAGTTGATCCTGATGTGTTCATCAGGGTGTGTTGTATGTTAAAGAGAGTGTGTGAGAATGAGTCATTTTATATAAAGTGCTTTGAGTGTTCAAGTAGAATAGAAAAGTGCTATAGAAGATCCAGTACATTTACGATCCTGAATTGCCTGATGTTAATGAATTTTACAAGCCCCACCCAACCAAGTTATTGGACTTTGGGTTGCATACTTGTTTGGCTCTTTTTATATTCCATCACCTTAGTGGGGGTTTGAGTTTCAAGTTGAAAATATACACCTATTTGGCAGTAAGGATGAGCAAGTGTATATTCAAAACATTGGTTGTTTAGAATATGATCTGTATAATCAGGTTTGGTGTGGTACTTCTCTTTCCTATTCCAATTGACGTTTGTACCACTCTTTCATTGATGTCACTGACACACTAGGAATCCTTTCTCTGCATCTTTTCATTTTGGAATTGGGGAAAAAAGCCACATTGTGGTTCCCCTTTTCTGTGTCCACTCCCCTCCCCCAGTCTACTCCATGCTGTCCCTGGTGAGACATGCTGAATGGAGACCCATAATGAGCGCCTGTCTGTTTCAGCTGACATAGTGAGCTGTCTGAAGCTGTGATGTGTCACTTCTCCCTCCTTCCCCCTCTCTCTCTCTCTCTCTCTCTCTCCCTCTCTCTCCCTCTCCCTCCCTCTCTCCCTCTCTCTCTCTCTCTCTCTCGCTCCCTCTTCTTTCTCTCATTCTGTCTGTCTGCAGAATAAAGGGAATCCTCCCCCCAAATGCTTCCAATTTCCACATAGAAGAGGTTCATTCCTCCTTTAGTGAGGTCCCTGTGGCTTAGATTTGAGTTACACACACTATCACACACTTACACATCAGTAAAGACTGTCTTTTCCCTTTACTGAGACCTAACCTTGCTCTGCTTTCATTTGAAAGAGAGATGATGAGGGAAAAAAAGGACTGTTTAAGAGCTTCATGTCATTTTCACCGCAGGTGTTTTTCACTTTTGGGATTGCATTATGAGTTTTCACCCTCTTTGTGACAATTACAGAAAATAGCTTAGTTTGTTGCAGTGCTGTCACTTTCTGAAGCTGTGCTGTGCATTGCCACAAATTGCCTAATTCAGAATCTTCAACCATGGTCCCTCTAGTGCAAAACAGAGTTTGTTTTTCATTAGGGTAAGTGAGGCAGTTGGCGAGAGCACATATGTCTGGCAGCAGTAGCAGCAAGAACGACAGCCTGTTTACATGTGAGTGAGCATCCTGATAAACCTGGGTCTTTTTATCATAAGCCACGGAGTGCATGATACAGAAAGATGTTAAAAAGGTAGGTGATATTGTAAGCTCTCAAAGGGAAAGGTAGTTTTTCATAGATCATTGCTATAAATTCCTCTGTAATAAGAATAAATGAAAAATAAAAAGTTTTCACACAGGTTGATTCACTAGGCCACTTTGAAGTGTGAAATCTGTAGCTGAACTCAGGTTTGTTCTACCAGACAACTAGTGTAACATCCACAAAATGGTTATTGAAAAAGTTGTGTTGCAGCCCCAGAAGGTCTGCAACACATAAGAACCGCCAAAACACACAAAAGGTACATGACACATTTGACACTGTCAAACATTCAGTTTGTCATTGTTTTTTTCATGCTTTGCTTTTTTTGCACAACAAGGTCACATTTTGAAGGATTTTAGACAGTAAATGAAAGAAGCTTGCAATCTTTTTTATTCGCCAGCAAGGAGAGACTTTTGTCTCAAACAACAAAAAATAAGATGGCAAAATTTGAAGTTCCTAAACATTATGTCACAAACTAATGGCCGATGCCATGTTGGCAACCTCCATCTTTAATATACAGCCTATTGACATTCACAGAAATTCATGTACTCGGATATCAAAACCAAGTGTATAATTACATACATTTGTGTAGCCGTTGCAGTGTAGAACTGTTCAGAGATATCGGGGGTTTTCCACCTCTAAGTCTTATTCCTCAGTTAATCGACAAGGCGAGCCACTGTACACTGAACACCTTGTATGATGTATTATACAGTGTTTATTGATCACTTACAGAATGAATGCCATCTCAGGACATTGACTGATCCAGAATGTATGGAGAATGGATTTTTGTGTTTGAATAGCTTGCCCTAATGCACCCATTTTATCTCTTGAGGCGTTCAAGTGCGGTGTTTGTTACAGCACTACTGTGTGTGGCCTTATTATGTGATGTAGTAGTGAGAGCTAGAAGTTTGAAGTAAAAATTAATAACAATAAATCCACATTTAAATTATTTTACATTTTTTGTTTGTGACCTTATTTCTTTCTTTTAATAGATTTCTGTCTAGGGTGGAGTCTTGGAATGGTTCACACATGCTGATTTTCCCTAGGAGACACGCAGCAACATTTTCCAATGATTTTGGTTGAAATATAAATGCTATTCTAAGAAAGCTAAGCATACATCATTCTTTGTTTTGTTTTTTTGTAGTCGATCCCATATATTTGGAATCAACAGTCAAAAAGCAATGAATCCCTTTTGTGTTCTGTTTGTTTTGTATCTGTCTAAGACTCTTCCTCACACATCTCTCACCAACAAACACACTCATATGAAAATTTGCAAGCACACATACTGTCACACATGCTCGAGTGCACACAAAGAAGTGAAAACACCAAAAAAAAGCACTACCCACATCCTGTTTAGTGAGCTCCCTGCAAGCCATGGTGAGTGTTTGTACTTCAACCACAGAAGCCGTATGGAGCCTCAAACTCCTGCACTTATCTCACCGCACTCTGCTTAACCTGGCAAACTGTCTGAAAACATTCCCTTGATACAGCTTCACCTCTACTGTGTTACGCTCCACAACAAACAGGGCTCAAACAGTTTGGCAGATACATGATGAATCTCTTTCAGCGGCAAAGTGGATTTGGGTTCTGAATCGGGGAATGAAAGGAAGAAAATAAACTTGCTTTTTTTTGCCTGTTTTGTATGTTTTAAAACAAATAATTAAATTTTTTCTGTATTAAAATGCATTTGGATATTTTTTTTAACCATAAATTGCAGTATAACAAAATAATACAACATATCTGAGAATGTGATTACAAAAGTTATGTTTTCTGTTAGTTGCATTTCCAAGGTTGACACCACATGTAAACTCTCATGTACCTTTTAATTGAAGGTGCCTGAAAAAGTAAACGAAGATGGATGACTCGCATCGTTTCACAGACAGAGTTCTGTATTGGTGATGATACACAATGCTTTTTAATCCACATAACCAATGATACGATCACATATTTCACAATATTTTTATTACATTAATAATGGAGCAATAAATAGTTTGTGTTGTGATGTTAGCCAGGAAGCAAAACTGCATCTTGATAGAGCTGGAATCTCCAGTAATAAAGCTGCTATTTTTGTGCTCTGCTTATTTTACAGCTCACAAATCATAAACATTTTTTTTTTTACTCCAAGAACCAATAAATAAATAAAAACAATAAAATAAAGTGGAATAAGGCTAGAATGCTAATTTATAGCAGGCGAAAGAGTGTCTCTTTATGTAGGAAAACAGAGATCTAAGCTCAGCTGTGGCAACAACAAAATGCCATAGAGTTTCTGAGTGACATGGAGAGGCATTAACCTGCCTCATGAGAGGGAATTATTCACCAGTGTAGAGCCTTGCTATGGTGGCCACCTAACTTCCAAGCCCCAGCCCTATCCCTTTGCACCACCCTCATCAGCATGCATTATTCTTTTTTTGGTGTCTGTTCACATTGGCTGACAAGCTCAGTTTGCTTGGCGTAGCCTGGAGGTACAACCACATCACACATACAGCGCTCCCGTTTCTCTCGCTGTCGCACGGGCTGTTAACAGTGGTTTCAGAGTCAGGGAATGTGAAAATATTCAGCGTGAAGTGGAAGGTGGTGGGGTTGGGGGTGGGTGGGATTTGACTAAAGAGAAAAAGGACTGGGGGAGGGGTTGGGGGACTTGAAAGTGTGACACCACACAGACTTGCCAGTGTTGGCTGATGCGTCTGGCCATCGTGAAAGGTTAACAGGCACCAACCTCCCCTCTGTCCAATGTGACATGACACTCTCTCCGCTGCCATCGCCCGCTTTGATGTGACGTTCGCTCACGGTTCATGAACTCTGGGGGCCTTGAGTGGGATCTTTCACTTTGTGTTGTGTGGGACATCATAAAGAGCGGCAGCACAAAGAGAGCCCAATTAACTATTTTCTGGATTTTTGCCGTTCTTTGATCTGTCGCATACAGACTAATGACGGAACTCGCACACGCACAGTCGCCCATGCAACTGTAAACACATATCCATGCCGCACACTCACACACAGTGTTATGGTCCCCCCCTGCCCCGCCCAGAAACACATTGTCTCCCTTCAGAGCGGACATTAATAAGAAATGAGTCCTTTTGAAGCGTAGCTGTGGGTTGTCAAATCTCTAGCGACATCATCTCACCCAAGAATAGCCTCCTCCCATCTTTTAACACACACTCCTACACATTCAACCTTCCTTTGTGCATATGCAACACTGTAAGGAGAGTCTGTATCCAAAGGTGTCCTAACTTATTCAGTTCCTGGAAACACACATGATCCCCACACTTCATGTTTACTGCAATGCAAGATAGTAACACAATTTTTGTTCTCTCTGTCTGACGTTGCCTGCACCCACTCCTCATTTACTTTGAACATTGATTTGTGGTATTTTGGCTGGATGGAGAAATCAAAAACCAAATCACACCTGTGGTATTGTTCAACTGTGTGTGTGTGTGTGTGTGTGTGTGTGTGTGTATGATCAATTTATTCCTTTAGTTCAGGGGTGTCGGACTCCAGGCCTCGAGGGCCAGTGTCCTGCAGGTTTTAGATCTCACCCTGGGTCAACACACCTGAATTAAATGATTAGTTCATTACCAGGCCTCTAAGGAACTTCAAGCCATGTTGAGGAGGTGATTTAGCCATTTAAATCAGCTGTGTTGGATCAAGGACACATCTAAATCCTGCAGGACACCGGGCCTTGAGGCCTGGAGTTCGACACCTGTGCTTTAGTTAAAGGCAGAAGGGCAGAAAACAGTTATCAGTACATCAGGAAGAAAGGTGGGATCCCCCCATTTCTCTGCTCATATTTACAGGGTTTTTTTTCCTTTTTTGATGTGATGTGAATGCAGGGTTTCCTCCATCCCAACTTACTTTTGATGTACAGCGTGTGTTTGAAGCTTAGCCTGTCACTGCAATATCTCTGGTAATGTAAAGCACCCCATGCCCTCTTTGTCACCCTGAACAACCCCCTCCTGACTGTGCACACACTCTCGCCCATGGCGGATTTGCTTCCCAGTTGCTTCTTGCTTTGATGGTGTGATACAGTTGTTAAAGCACGACACTCTTTTATCTTTTTTCATGCCTTCATGGTGTGATTAGGTGTTCAGTGTTTCCTGTCAGGTCACAAACCCAGTTGTTCCTTTGCTGTCAAATTACATGACTAGAACTAATGCATTATGTGATGACAACATGTCCAAATTAGTGTTATTTGTAAAAATAAAAATAAAAAATAAAAATACTTGATTACTCTGAGTACAAATGCACATTAAACAAACTACATTAAATTCAGCCTTTATGATTTTCTGAATGCAATAAAATTTAAATTATAAGAAGTCAGAAAAATCTGTTGGAATTGCTTCCAACAATGTAAACTGCCACTCACAGTATGTCACGCCATGGAATCTATCTTATAGATGATAGCGAACTAGCTATCTCACCCTCAGTTCATACTTTCCGACATCCTCGTCTCTCTGCCTGACACCTGTTATACTCATATGAAAGATGTGCCTCCTCCTCGGTGCTGCTGCTTTAAGATTCGCTTTGTGCTGCCGGTAAAAGCTGCCTCAATACACAGTCTGAAAACCTGTAAATTGTCAGTGTGAATTCTGCACACAGACAAGATTGTTTCTTTTTTTTTTCCAGTAAAAAATGTTTTACCACAACTTCACATGGAAAAGTATCCTAACACGCTGCACGTGAACATGTAGGAGTAGATCGGTTATACAGGATAGACCACCGCACAGACCAACACACTCAGCAAAGAAAAATAAGCAAAAACAACAATGCCCATTTTGAAATTGCTATCAAGTCTTTGGTCACGAGAGAACTGTAATTTTTATATTTGCACATATCACCAATGGATCTTTAACATAAATGTGCCGGGTGAGGATTCATTGTTCATCCTTAGTTGGTTAGTGTAGTTTATTTTATGTAACACATTTCTAAATGCTAAACGCGCTCTCCCATGTCCACATGTAACCCTGCCATTTATTTCCCTCCTCTGCTGGCCCTCTTATATACACACCATGTTGACTTGTACACGGCATTTTCACCAGGAACAATGTATTCATAACTAACTGACAGACAGTAAAAGAGCTTGTAAACTTTGTGGTTAGTGTCTGACTTCTTTTACAAACATGGGGCCGTATGCACCCACGAGGCAGATACTATATTGTCAGAGGCCTCTGACCCCATGGAAATTATTTTTGGATATTAGGGCATAACCAACGTTTTCGTCTGCTTTTAGGCTTTTTTCACATGCTGTTTTTCTTTCTTTCTTTTTTTCTATTGCATGCAGCAGGATACATTTTCCAGTAAATGCTTTCTAGATTTGTTTGTGAACTCGTTGAACATGTTGTTCGTACACCACAATAAATTTATTTTGTGAGCTATTAATGGTTAAAGTGCTTTACACCGCTTTGTGTTTCATTCTGGTCTCTCTCTTTCCTGTTGATTATACTCTTGCCTCATTTGTCACAGCGTTTGAAAAGTGTGTCATTTCCTGTGTGTTCGTGGCCTGACCCTATTCCATTTATCAGCTTTTTGTGAGACTCTAATTGTCATTGCTCTTGGCACAATGTTGTAGCCTTTTTTGTGCTCACCAACAATTATTTCATATTCAACCTGAATTTTCACTTGCAGTTCTCCATTCTGCAAAGCCATTAATGTGCGGTTATGATCAGGATCTCCATCATGACAAATGACATGATTCATGTGCAACTTCCCATAAAGCAGTTTCCCATTTATTAGTGATTCATTATGAAGTCTGTTTTTTTCATGGTATTACCAAGGCTAAAATATATTGCAGGTATCTCACAGATTGAGGTTATAGTAAACTTTGATCTTATTGGCTTATCAAAGAGGTCATTGTAGATAGGAAGTGTTAAATGTCACAGTTTTACAGTGATAAAAAGACAAGGAGAAAAGAGCACTTACAAAAATAACCACACTGTACTTTGGCAGTTTTTCTTTCGGTATTATTTTGACATGTGGTCGCAGCAGTGAATGGAATCTGCTCCGATAGTTTAGATTGCTCCCCGTTGCCTTGTGCTCCTCTTCATCTGTCAGCAGCATTAGGTGTTCCCCAGACAGGGTCTTAATAGTGGCAGAGCGCAGGGGACAGGGCCTGTAATGGAAGCTCTTTGTCCAGTTGTCACTTTCACTGCTCCCATGGAAAAATCCTGCTGGCCATTGCGATGAGCCCTCTAGGTAACAGCCACAGCTCTTCTGTCACCGCTTGACTAAAAGCATGTGTCACACTAAACTATCTTAACTTTGTTCTGCCTTGTTTTCTCTTGATCTCACTTGTTTTTCCAGCCAGTTGTTTTTTGTTTTTTTTTTGACAAATGTACTTCATATATGGTACGATAAGTCATGAGAATATCAGCTTTTATGTCATTTGAAACGTGAAAAGAAAAATATTACTTTTGACGTTGTCTCACCTGATATGTATACAAATACTTTGTTGTTGCATTGCCAAGATACGGTTCAGTAAAGAAAGGAATAAAAGCTTTATGCCATTAAAATTCCTTCATGTCTCAGATGCCAGAGTTCCCATCTTATCATCTCCCTGAAGTGGTTCTGAATACCTTCCACTTGACTTTGTATTAGTTGAATATAAAGGGAGCCCTGGCTACATGCAGCTCTTCCTCTGGGTAAACATTGTTGAGTGTGATAAGAATTTTAGAGAGAAATTAATTTTGCCACAGTTCAAGGAAAAGGCCAAAAAAAAAAAGTGTATCGCGGCAACCAGTTTGAATATAAAGCTAGGGGGTTGCCATATGATTCATCATCTGCAAATACCACTTCTCTCAAGATGGGACGTGGAGTCGGACCAGCGAAGGCTGCTCATTTGTGCATGAATAATGAGACCAATAAGCTTCAAACCCTGAAGTTGCTTCAGCTCCAAGAATCTGTAGTATAGGTTAGCGTGAGTGCCGATGAAGGCATGCGCATATAGTTATAGAATTATTTTGATTGATCGTATTCATTGAAGTATCATAGATGGCAAAGAAATCTACTGTATATTATTAGGTTGCGTAAACTATATTATTGTTACCATCACACCAAGTCTATATGGAGTAGCATGCTTTCTGGGATGTGGCTTTGTGTGTAAGCTTTTTATACTGGTTCATTTGTGGACAGTAATGTGGATATGTGCACACAAATGCATACCTTTCTTGATCACTTTGAAGGTAGTTGTACGCTCACTTTTTAAGATAACTTAAAATAAAAAATATTCAATATTATCAGGGCACTATTTGACCATTCTTTGAAGACCTGTACTGGCTCTCAAAACTGCTCTTAAATGACTGTGCTGGACTTTGGATATACTAGCTGTACTTGAACTTTGGATGGGGTTTTTGGTGTTTAATGGCACGTGACATAGAGCTTCTGTGTGTAATACTGGCACCTTCTGGTTATTGTAGTGTGGTTTGTTATTTTATATATTTGTATTTTTTTGAGATTTTTTTTCACATATATAGTTTTTTAAAGGGGTATTCCAGTCATGTAGCAATGCACTTCCACAAAGATTAAAGATGCAGGGACCTTTTATTCCACAAACACTGGAGTCACCATTTAACATATACAAAAGCAACCATGAGCATCTTGCCCTCATCAAGTATTCACAATACAAACAAAACACTTGACTATGAAATCAATTCTGTTTTGCAGTAAGTTCAGATGTTTGCATAATGTGGGGGTTTTGCCCATGCCCCGCCTTCCCCCAGCTTTCTTATCTCCTCCAGCAGAGGGTAGTGGGCAGACCTCCATCCCACAGGCCAGCTGGATTACGCTTGTTGGTTTAATCCCATTCATTCTCTCAGTACTCTGTGTCAAACCGAAACCTACTGGACCATCATGTCCTTTAGTCTTGCTTACACATTTACACGCACACACATGCACACGGGCATACGTACACGCACATGTACTGAGGTGTCTGTGTTTGATAAGGCCCGTGTGGAAGTATTAACCCATCAGCCCAGCTCCATCACATCATGGGAAATCCCTTTTCCTCCAGTGATCCCCAGTCTGCCCTTATCACCACATCCTGCTCTAAAGCCCTAAACCCTTGTGTCACTACACGCTGCTTCTGTGTCAGGGATCAACTCCGATGTGCGTGTAGAGCGACTAAAACTGAAAATGCTGTTTACATGTCAAAATGACTTCAGCTTTACAAGATGATTTTAAAAATGAAATGTTTACAGTAAAAGACCAACAGGAGATAGATCCCCCCCCCCCCCCTTCACATGTCAGTGTCCTATTATTTGATTTAGCAGTATTTGTTTTTCTTTAAAATTTTTAGTATGTTCTTAGGTTATTTTACACTTGCATGGAGCACAATTCTCTTGCATTGTTATTCCACTGCAGCTGAAAAAAAAGGAGGAAAGGTTGTGTAATAACCAATGGATTTGCTGAAGGCAGCAGCTGTTTGCTGTTGAGTTGTGAGCCAGACAGTGTTGTATGGCATCTTGACTGGAAATGCTCTGCAAACAGCCAGCAGACTAAACAGATTATAGATCTGACAAGCAGAAAAAAAAAAAAATAATAAAAATTGCAACATCAGGAGCTTCAGACAGTCACAGACATAATGCAAACTTTACATCCATTTTCTAGCAAATAGCGTAGATGTGTGTATATCATAGAGTATGCAATAATAGTTGTAGTTTGGGTCATACGCTCTCTCCAAGACAAATAATTACGTTTTGGGCCCAGCTTTCTTCAAGATGACCCCAAAACAGAGTCTGCCTCCTCTTCAGGAGCCATTGTACTTCCAGCTATGCAAAGTATAAAGCCAATAATCACTAACAAAATAAACTTGCAGCAATAGTTAAATTTGAACAGTGGATATAATTTAATTAAATACATGTCTCTCAAGCAGTATGATAATATCACTCATTTTAAATAGTAGAACATCTTAAATCGTAGTTGCTTAAATTGTGCCTGTGATTTAACACACTTTACTTCATTGCACTCTATTGCATCTCAACATCTTTCCCGCAGCTGTTTGTGAGACATTAAGACATTATTCTTAATGACACATTCTGTCACAGAGTGCCCCAAATGCACGTACCCCCTGATTAAAATGTCATTGACGACCTAGTGGGTTGGACAGTTCATAGCCTACAAACAGCTGATGAAAGTAGTCGAAACATGACATAACACATGGGAAATTTCCATCGCAGCAGGGGGTTTAGTCACTCTAGCATGCAAATGTCAGACACATTTTTTTAGGAAGACAAAAAAAAGAAGCGGGCCAGCCAGAGCAGGCACATTATCCTCAGCTACACTCACATACACATTTTCTCATTTCCTGTTCAATTTTTGTGTTAACTGAGTCCTTTCAGCACTTAAAGGAGGGGTGGGAGTTTTCCTCAGCAGTATGCGAGAAGACCACGAGAAGAAGATTTTGTTTGTTGTGTTAGCTGTTGATAATAAATGCCAAATTATTTCTGTCTCGAAGATGAGCTGCAGGCAAGGCAAAGGTTGATCCACTGATAACCTACCATGTGTAAAATCTTCAAATCTGCCTCAGAGATGTTTTTTTAAAATCATTTTTCTCACATTCAGTCACAGTTGCTTTTTACTTCATTTTGAGATCATCAGAAGCGTCAGCTGAGTTTGACTCAAGTATTTCTCAGCAGGGGGAAGGTTGTTCTACATCACTCGCTCTCAATATGTGTTGTTTTGACAGCATGTCCCAAAGAGCTGTTTTAGTCAAACAAGTGTAAAAGTAGGTGTCATCCATAATTTGTTGAGGGCAGACTTGTTGTTTTGTTGCCTTCATGCTCTGAGAGGTGATACACTGTTTTGTTTTGTTTTTTGTTTTGTTTTGTTTTTTTACTCACCTCTTTAATTGAACCCTTTGGGCAACAAGTGACCGAGGCTTTATACAGTCACATATTTTACTTTATCATTCATCCACCAAAGCGTTAGATTAACCTTTCAGTAAATTTTCATGCAACAAATCTTTAAAAAAACTGGTTTGACATCTTTGGAGATAGATCACACAACTCTTGGGCAAGGATTTATGAAGGATTAATGTCACTGACATCCTCACATATTCCTTATGATACTCATAAAGTGACATTTTTTTTAGAATGAATCTTTTTATGTAAAAAAACTAACAACAATAAATCAGATAAAGAGAATCTCTATAAATAGAGATGATTTTTTTTTCCTGACTTTGTTAAGGCATTGTCTTTTATTTTCACCTACCCACTAGTGGCAGTGTGTACAGTCCTACTCTGAGAGGCTGCTGTGCTACAGTGGCCCTGAGATGTCAAACGAAATGCAACTTTAAAAAAAACCAGCAAACTGAAAAATACTGCAAAAGCAAGCATTACAACAGAAGTTGAATAAAATGCAAGAGAAGTAGAAAAAAACAACAACAAAATCTCACAAAACACAACAGAAATGTTTCTGGTGTCCCAATAACCTGATGGACCAGCTGGGGAAGTGACAGAAATCAAAAAAATGTGAACGACTGCAATGGGGCAGGCTTAAAACAGGACCATCAGGGTTGTGAGGGTTTTTTTTCTATTTCCATTGATTTTTATTCAGCTTCTTTTGTGTTTTGTATGCTTCTGCAGCAGTTTTCTATTTGCTAGTGATTTCTTAAGCTGCAGTACATTTGACCTCTCATGGCTACCATAGACTGCCACTGACGTAGTTGCACCTACTGATCACATCTCAACTTCCATCTGTTAACATAGCAAGGCATTTTTGAGCCTGCTCTGCTGGGATGTTCAGTCGAATGCTTGTTGTTTGGGTCTTTCTGCAGAATCACCAAAATGTCTTCAAGTTCTTCTCGCCACACACTCATTCCCAAAACCCCCATACCTTCTTGCTCAAGCTTAAGCTAAAACACTGCTGTGATACTCTAAAACACGTTCCCTCCTCATTTATTATGAATGGTCTGGCTTTGCAACAAGTAAGCTGCAAGAATATTAGTCCTGATTGAGTGCTTTCTGGTGAGTGCAGAGGCACCTTTTCTGCTATTGTTGTATGATCAGTGTTGCTATGCTTCTTGGAGCACGCAGGTTAAGTGCAGATTTATACAGCAGTAATGCAAAGTCATTTAGGCGGCCTTTCTGTTTTTTGTTTTTTTTTTCTTTTTAAACTAAACCTTTTAAGTTGGTCTAAGGTGAAAAGAAATGCTGCACTCAGAGACCATCAATCCATAGTGTCTCCTGTAAATGTGGGTAAGGAGACAGAGTGGGCCATCTACTAATAAGAAAGTTGGCAATTTTATCCTTGGCTCCTTCAACCTGCATGCTTGTGGGCACAGTACTAAACCCCCAGTTGCCCCCAATAAAACAACGTGTGAATGTCAGGTTATAAGTGCTCAGGCACTGAAAAGCTTTGATGGATGTACGTGTGCATGGGTGGACGAGGCTTGTAGTAAGAAACCACTTTACTTATAAGTACCAGTCCATTTACCTTTTTTATATGATTTGTTTTGGTGGTTTGGCCTCTGTGGTTTACTTACTTTATATAAACTCAGATAAAGACATTTTAGCATGTTAACACTTATGTCCACTTTATTGTAAATGTTTAACACAATTCTGGACTTGTTTTCAGGTTCCCTGAGTGTTGTTGTGATTATATGTTGTTCTGGTATTATTAAAATTGAACTGAACAGAGCTGAATTTATTAAAAATAATTGTGCCCAAGTCCTCTGTTCTTTTAGCTGTGAAGCATATCAGCCCCACAACAACAATAAATTAGTTTCTTCTGGGTCTTTTTTTAATTTTATTTTGTTTTTGTCATTTTCAGTTTCTGGATAAGTTTCCATTAAGCCCCTCTCTCTGCTCTTGTTCACTAATATTGCATTATTTACAAGCTGGTGCAGCATTGAGCTGTTTCTATTACTGTGTGTGAAAGAAAGAGGGGGGGAAAAGGAGGAAAATGTGTACACATCTTGAATGTGTGTGTGCTGATACACACATGTACAGCATACACAAAACAGGCATAGTCACGCACAAGCGAGCAGGCACATGTCTGGTGATATAGTGTGAAATGGGACAGGTCATGGACATGGCTGCAGCACATCGGCAGGTGTTGACCAGGCCAAAACGATCTATTGAGTATAATTTGCACATGTTAGCCACTGTTGCCCTTTTCCCTTCAAGCAGCGCAGGTTCAGATCGAATCGATGTTCGAGGTCCTTAAACCTAAATAAGCTCTAAAATTGATTTGTTGGTACATTTTTACATCAATAGTTCATTGGTGGTGGTAGGATATGCATTTCAAAATAGACAAAAAAACCTTCAGAATTACCTGTGTTATATTAAGTTCAGTCAGTGGGATAGGTAGGAATGGATGTGCATTTCATGTGTGGGCTAACTACCCTGAAAAAAGCTTAGAGCCATTTTGTCTGGCATCCATAGTGCTTGGGGTCCTTAGGGTCAGCAGCAGCACTCTTTCAGACCCGCAGGCCAAGCCAGAGGCTTTTCTTGCACAGACATACCCAGTAAAATCCCCTGTAATCAAGCAGCTGGAAGGTCCACATTGAGGGGATTTAGTGCAGTGTGGCAAGTGCCAATCTGTCTGCAATCAGGATTTACACAGGCCTAGCTCCCGATGGCATTCAGTAATTTCTAGCGTGATGCTTGAGACTGATCACAGTGAGTCATGATGTCCCTTGAATAGAAAGACAATGCTGGTCAAATACAGCCCATGATTCGTGGGTCTGGAGAATGGTGAAAGTAGAAGTAAGGATTTAATATAAACAGAGCCAACATTTTATATTTTGTACAAGCATGCCCTCAAAACTACCTCAGTTACTATTGTTTTTAATAGTTTTACAAAAAATACAATGAATATAAATCTTTGTGATCCTGGTTCATGTTGACTTGATTGTTTAACTTCATAATTTCTGCAGATTTATCAGCCGCACATTCACACCCCCAGTATCTTGTTCTACCACCTCCCAAAGCTATTCTATTGGCTGTAGATCTGGAGTTTGGGCAGAATACTGAAGTACACTCATTGTCATTTTTATGTACGATTTTTAAGATGACTCTTGCTTTGTGAAATTATCTGATGTCAAGCTGGACGTAAACATGAAAAGATTGTAAATCATGTCCATACACATGGTTAGCAAGCATACATAGAACGGCTGTGGCATTTAAACTATGATTGATTGGTATTAACAGGTCCAAAGACTGCCAAGAAAACATTTCACGCACCATTGGTGAGCCTTTGACCACTGCAGCCTCAAATTTGTATTCTTGGCTGACAGGAGTGGAACACGACATGGTCTCCAACTCTTATCAACCATCTGTTTCAATGTTGGACATTATGTGCGTTCTGGGATGTTTATCTACTTAGCAGAGTTGCACAGAGTGGTTAACTGAGGTACTCTATCAGCACCATCCAGTCTCGCAATTATCTTACCTCTTATTGACAAGGTACTTTCGGCCAGAGAACGGTTGGTTATATTTTGTTGTTGCTTTTCACATCATTAACTGTTTATAGAGTTTACTCTTTATATGTGAAAAATGCTGAGAGATACAGTATCTCTCAGCATTCTCAGGAATGCGCGATGAACCAGGTAATCTTGCACCAACAAACATTCCACTGTCAGATCATGTTTTCCATCATTCTAATGTTTGGTATGGAAATTAATTGAAGCTTCCAACTTGTATTGACTGAATGTGTTGCGCCGCTTTAACATGGTTGGCTGAATGGTAATTGTGCGAAAAAGCATGTGTACAGGCATTCTTAATACTCTTGATATACAGAAATATCGTTGATGTGTTTCTGAATTCTTGTTTCATTTAAATATTTAGATAACTTGTATTGCTTTCTTCTGCCTAAGAGTATGGATTGTAGCAGACTATTGCCATCAGTGCACTTCTGTTAGCTGAGAATAAGTGTTTACTTTCTAGCCTGCTTAATTAGGCTGTTACCCAATATTGTTGGGCTCAGCTTGATTTATAACTGGTTTAATGCCCTTTCCTCCTCCATAGTATTTCTATTTATATAGTTTGTTTCAGTTGTAGTTTTGGATGTTTGACTTGAAGTAAACTTATTTCTTCTTTATCGCCTTTTTTATTGTCCTGTGTACACAGAGCCTTTATGCAATAAAAAAAGTAATCAACTCTTTTGGGCCTTTAAGTTATGTGTGTGTACGCTGCACACTGGTGTTTATCGCTCATATATGGGATACGTGACGGAAGCTTTTCAGTAGGGCTGCCACAAACGATTATTTTGATAGTCGACTAGTCACCGATTATTTTTGCGATTAGTCGACTAATCAGATCATCATCCATTGGACATACAGCGTACAGCTTATTGCACTAGCAGCATCTGCTCTTATATAACTATCATTAGCTTACAGCTTTAAGCGTTTAAGGTATGTGCTAACTAAAAATAAAGACAAGATGATAGTTTATCAAATTTAAATGAAATTTGCAGATTGTTTCAGTGGAGTTTAATAAACTCCTTGCTATCTAAAATATAACAGGACACCGGAGTATATTCTCGAGCATCTTTAATCTCTTTTCAACTTTAATCTCAGCCAAACAGATTTACTCAGGAACAAATAAAATACTAAAAAAGCCAAACAATAACATTTTTAAGTTATCTAAGTGACTTATATATGTTTAATCTGAGTAGCGAAAGACGGTGGTGGGTTTGAAGACGATTTGCTGGGAGTCCGGTGTTCTCACGGCTCTAGTTAGCCTCGCCCCCGGCTCGCTATCGAGCTAGTGGGTAACAGTCGGAGCGCTTTTGAAAATATGTGGTGTCTTGATAAACTGAGCAGATATTTGAGGTTTACACAGCTACATTCTCGCCTGAAAATATGTTAAACGTTTATTTTGTGACCCAGAAAGAATAATAAGAGTAATATTAAAACTAACTAGCTGCCGCCATTGTTGGAAACTGCGCTGGGCTGCGCTATGAATTCTGGGACACAGCTTCTTCTTCTTCGGGGTTTAACGGCAGCTGGCATCCTTGTACATGCAGTGCTGCCATCTTCTGTTTCAGTCCGTTATTACACTCTTAAATCCTACTACTTCATCCTGCGTCTTTTGGGATCTTACAAAGCGTCAAACGACGTGTCGACTATTAAATTAGTCGTCGGCGATTTTGATAGTCGACGTAATCGTGACTAGTCGACTAATCGTGGCAGCCCTACTTTTCAGGAGAATTTTCTGTGAATTGTGTAGAAAATGTAAAAGAGAACAAAAAGGCAAAGGCAGAGGTGGGGAGAGGATGGGAGGCAGAGGATAAGAGGAGGTTTGTAAAATGCTGAAACTCCCAGTGGCAGTGGGACAGTCGGATGGAGACACACACACACACACACACACACAGACTCTGCTTTCCCTACTTTGTGTGTCTATTATTGATGGGCACACAGGGTTCCCACTCAGCCATCTGTTCTCAGCTCTCCCACTCTGTGCCCCTTTTGGTTTTTGCCTACAACTTAGGCAGACTGGCATGAGCATAGCAATGCTGTCCAATCAAAGTGTGAATCCTTCATAAATATATCACACTATTAGGGAGTTAGCTGTTTGAGCAGGAGCCCAGTGAGAGAAAAGAGAAAAATAAAAGTAATGTCCTGAATTTTTAATTAATTCTTCCTCTTTGCTGGATAGCTTCCAATACTTGCACTGATTTGCAGCAGAAGGTATAATCAGAACTTTCACAGACACATAATCATGTCATAACTTCATCAGATCTAAATATAATTGGCAAAGGGGTGTGCGTGTGTTTGTGACGGACTGTCTTCTTGTGTTCAGATCTTAATCAAATCACAGCCACACCCTCCCACTGTTAATAGCATATGGCTGCAGTTTTGATTTGATCAGTGCGGTAACTGATGACCATGCAAATTTAGTCGAGCCCCGGTTGCCAGGGGGAACCCGTGTTGTGCAGGTCTTTTGATTGGCTGCAGGGTGGTCGCATGCGGTGTCGCTTGGCGCCCAGCTGGGACACAGGCCACATGTGGCGAGTCTGGAGACATGTAAGGTCGGTGTGTTTGCAAACACTTGGCTTCGCCCCGTCGGTCCACAGATGCAACCATTATCCCCTCTCCCCCATCCTTCCCTTCTCTCTCCTCCACACATACACACACATGCACCTTCCTATGCAGTAAACAGGCTATAAACGTTACATTTCGGTCATGCGCAGAAAACCGTGAGCACAAGTTGAGGCTGTGAGACTTAACGTGCATCCTCAATTGCATTCATCTTGTCTGACAATAAGGGTCACCCATGGGTTAGGGAATGCCAGAGGCTTGTTGGGGGTGCTGATTAAAGGTGAGATCATGGTTTCGGGGCTTTAAAAACCTGCAATATTACTCCATCGTGTGACTTGTATTTTCCATATTCCTAGAGGGGCAGAAGAGGCTTTATTCTCTAGCGAGCAGTAGAGTTAGGATCCCCCGGGGAGTACAAGATGAGAGGGGAATTAATAATGTGCGTGGACTCAAAGGCTTTGACTGAACTAAAGGATCAGAAGCGGCTGAAGAGAGTGTATTAGAGGTAGAATGGAAAACAGAAACATGGGCAAAGAGAAGAAAGTAAGAGAGACTGACAAGCAACCTTTGAGCAAAGGCTGGAAGCAGTAACCTTATAAAAGAGATAAAACAAGTCTGTTTCTTAAAAAAAAGGAAGGAGAAGAAGAAAAAGAAAGGGTTTTTTTTAAAAAGACCAGCTATTAAAGGGATGCTCCCCTGAAGTTATCCTTTCAGTATCCCTTGTATTCATTTTATAGTCTTACAGCTTTGTGATGTGTTGACATCAATAGTGAAACAATAACTGTACGTTAAATAGATTAATAAGAAGCGTAATCCTCATTATAAGCAGTACATGCGAACAGTTTTTCATTCCTTCAGCTGCCCTGAAAACAGATTGCAAATTAGCATTTCTTACCAAAGCTTGCGTGAGTCACGAGCTGCCATGGCTCCAAGTACTGAGAACATATTTTTCGCATTATGATGTGTGAAGCCAACATGAACTAAGAAAAGAGAACAAACTTCCTCATGTTGAGGAAACTTGAGATTTAATATTAATAGACTTTACCATGTGATGTGTGAAAGTCACACTAGCATGCTCAGTGCTGGCACACACTCTCCTCAGGCCACACGGGCTCTGGCCCTGCTGTGACCTCTCTGGCTCGAAGCCAGTGGCTCTGCTATCCTTTGAACCTGGGCAAACCTGGCTCGAGGCACCTGTGTTTAGCCAGATCTGAGTGCAGCTGATCACGGCAGGCAGCATGAAATATTAATTGCTATTAAATGCCAAGCGCGTACACCCGTTCATCCTCTTGTTTCATTCGCATTTTACATTTTTGTCTTTGCTCTGTCTTTAAATTTTGTCATCTGTCTCTCACCCTTCAACAAAGAATATGTAGGCTCATAAGACAAAAAAAACCCTCAATAATGATGATGGGGCAGTTTGCCAGATGCGTTCCCTTCCTGCAGCTTTGCCAAGTGGGCAAAATGCCACCAAGCAGCACAATGGGTTTATCCTCAGTGATTTCTTAAATACCCTAAACACAGACACCTGAAACAAAGACACATAGTAATCTTTTCTATCTACTCCCTTGCTTCTTTCCACATCTTTATCTGTCTCTTTTTCCTTTTTTGCCTCCATCTCTATTTACAGTAAACAAATAGGTGTCAAGTTAAAACAAAAATATAATCCCTTAGTCTCTTCATAAAGGGGACCTTCACACTATAGAAGGCATACTGTTATCTTTGTCTCTGAAAACTCAATCCATAGTTGTTCTCAGTAATCGCTTTTATCCTGTAAACAAACTAATGCTGTCCTGAATGCCATTTTTAGGCTTTTCGGTGATAATCAGCCATAATAATTGAAGCTTTGCCCTTTGCGTCCTGCAGTCATAACAACTCGTTTCTGATTATGCAACCTTGGCAAAATCACCAAAACACCGTATAGATGAGTAAAAAGACAATGGCCAGATCTCTAACAAGCTGAATATCCATGTGAAAATTTCAGCAAAGAAGCAAGACATCTCCACCATCATGATTAAAATACTAAATTAGGGATCTTTTAAAACAATGCTTCTGCCTGTCAGCAGACTGATGGAGACATTCAACAGCAACTTGAATTGAAGCTGGTCAGGCAGCATGTGGTGGCCTAACACTGCAGTATCTTTCCTTTAATTTCCTTTAATTGCAAATCTATATGTAAAGAAGGTATATAATGTTAGACTGACCCTGTGTTGAAACCATTAAGCACGACCAAAACACTCCATTACGCAGGTCTTTAGCAGCTCAGAGAAATAACCTCCTATTATCTGGTTGAATAAAGGGATTCCCCCTCTAGAGTGGTTTGATGTAAATGAATGTGACATATATGCACTCCGTGTAACTGATCATGTTAAAGACAAGAACACCTTGAATAGAGAGAGTGGACAACAGCACTTCAACACAAGCACTCCACAGCTCGAAATTGATGGTCTTCGCTTCATAACAGCCATTAACATGTGCTCAAGTTGAATGTTAAATACTAAAGGCGTTGAGGTGCCACATTGTGTGTTTAGAGAAGAGGGAATTTGATGAGACGCTGTCGATGGCACACCTGCCAAGGAACAATTTTGTCCTCCCTGTCGAGGAGACATCTGGCATTGCCACGGTGTTACAACCCGAAATACACCCAGGAGTGGGTAATGAGGCGTAGGAGACAGGGGGTTGTGTTTTTTTTGTGTGTGAGTGTGTCTGTGTGTGTGCGTGTGTTTTGGGGCGGTGGTCCTCATCTTCCTGAACTAGCCTCTGTAGGGCCTGCAAGCGCACCATCTGCAGTCCTTAGCGTAAGCCCACTTGCGTGTGACTCATAAGCAGCAACAAATCAACTTAAATGCATGCACAGACACATTTGAGCGTTTAAAACTAAAAAGCTAAAGTATGGAGGCTTTACAAAAAAAGCTGCCAGCCACCTAGCTGAGGCTTTGCACCGCATGTCTTTGAATGTTACTATTAACATGGTGGCCTGCATTATGTTTACACACAGTCCTGTGTGGTGCTGCATACGCATGAGAGGGGTTGCTAAGAAACGCTCAAGTAAGGTTCGATAATCACCCTCAAAGAACAGAGGAGCTGCAAGGAGTGTGTTTTGTTTAATTGCAGCATATACGATGTAAATGCGAGTGGCTCTTCCCCTCTGGTGTCTTTTACTTTTCTTTTTCTGTTGTTGCCTTTGATTTTTTTCTTTTCTTTTCTTTCTGGAGCCTGTCTGTTAAAATCCATCGAAATGGACACAAACGATCAATCGCTTATATGATAAATCATAAAGTCTTTCAATTCTGATTTGTTATTAGAATAATTACGTGGTGCATAACAAGAAACAAAAATGGAACACAGTATAATGAAGCCGCCTGGAGCTGCTTTAGTGTTAGAAGACTGCTTTCGACAGTATTATGCAGAGATGCAATGAAGATGTCTTAATGGTGAATTCTTAGTAGCATATCAGAATGTATTGCAAGAAAAAAAGATTGCCGTAAATGTGTGTGATGCTTGTGTTTTACAGAAAGTGGTGGACACAGCCTTGTACATTGGGGGTAAAGGTGTAGCGGTATGAAAACAAAGCATTTCACAGCCAGCTGGTATAGTTTAAATTCAATAAATAAGTAAAGTTTTATCTGTAAAGCACATTTCAAAGTGCTTCACAACAAAATGCCATAACACAAAAACAAAAGTTGAAATATGGAGCACTGTTCTAACTTTTCCTCTGACACCACTGAAATGGTAAATGGACTGGTTCTTATATAGTGCGTTTCTACTCTACTTGTATACTCAAAGCGCTTTATACAACATGCCTCAATCACCCAACACTTTCTCTTTTACCATTTTCTATCTAGCATTCCTACACATTCACAGTCTGATGAGAACATCACAGAGAAACTTGGGGTTCAATATTTTGTCTAAAGATACTTCAGTGTGTAGACTGGAGAAGCCAGGGATCAAAACCCCAACCTTCCAGTTAGCAGATGACCTGCACTGCCCCTGAGTTACAGTCATTCTACAAATGCTCAAGAGAAGATGCTTATGGAAAATAGGGAGCGAGGAGCCTGTAGGCCACACGTTCCCATATCTCAGATATGTTGTGCTCAAGGACACTCCATAAGTCAGTGTTTAGTAATATGGTTTACTACTTAGTGAAACGTATTACTAAGTAGGCTTGTTGTAACAGAGTTGTTACATGCAGCACAGAGACGTATGGCTGATTTTCATGGAATCAAAGGTTAAGGGACACAAAACTGGTTACTGGCAAGTCAACAAACTGGTTGTGTTCTGGTATTCAGTGTGATCACAGCCTTTTAAGATGACATCATGAGTCAGTTACTGTAATCTGTGGTTACCGTAACTGTAACTGAATGTTTAGTTCATTAGAGGTCTTCAAACATAAGAGCAAAGATGAAAGAAATTTGTAGTTTAATTGTTCTAACGTTTCATGTCTTTGTTTATTTCAGGTAATCTCCGCTCTGTCGAGGATCTCCCACCACAGCATTGCACAAATCAAAGGCATCAGGTATGAGTCTCATTTCTCTCTCATTTGTCTTTTAGACAGCTGAAGCACTTCCAAATATCAGCGTCAAAGAAGCCATTTGGAACGATTCCACATTTTCTTACCAGCCTATTTTAAAATGGATGTAGCTATTAACGTCTGCTGCTCATTTGAAATTCAATTTACATTTTAGGCAATTAGCAGCAGCATTCAACCTCCACATTATCATGCAGGACAGAAATGACTGACAATACATTCCCATCTGTCACTCAGACAGCGCTGTGTCGTTCGCAGTCAGAATACTTCATTCCATGCAAGAGTAGTCATTTTTAGTCTCAAGTAATGGCGAAGTTGAGAGAGTTCTCCCCATTTATTGGAATGGGCTCCTAAGTTCTCGTCATTTGCTTGATCTGCTTGGAGCTCGGTGGCTCACCGGCAACACATAAAAAGACATTTTATCTGTCTGAGTAATGAGTTGATGGAGCACAGCCGTTAGGAGCTGTGCCAGGAAATGAAGGGAGGGGAAGGAAACAGGGAGCGAGAGAGTGACAGAGAGAAAGCAGGTCCCATGACATTAATAAAGGCAACATAACCCGCTGACTGCTGGCTAATTCACTGCTTGTGCATGCTGACCATTTTGCTGTGAGGTGTCAAAATCAATGCTCATTTGACCTCATTGTAAATCACAGGACTTTTTATTCTCAACTTATTTTACTTTTAGTAACTTTTCAGTTTTTTGAGTTTCACTATTTTTGGAGTGTTTGCCCTTTAACTGATTGATCAGCCGCCACAATGCTAAAGTCACAGTTCTAGATAGTTTTGGAGGTCGTACCTCTTTTCTCTGCTATAACTGGGACTATCGTAGATTCTATAGCTATGTTTTTAAAGACATTTTAGCTTCTGCCCTATGTCTTTTCTTAACATAACTGTGACTTTGGGTGATGTAGGCATGATGTGACTGATCCAGACTTTAGTCTACTTTAATATAAATTTAACAACAGCACTTTGAATACCCAGGCTTTATTAAACTTTACTTTTGTTTCAGTGAAATATGAAAATATTCACTACAGTCCCCCTTAACTTACTGCAAGGTATCAACCAGGCAGTGGATAAATACAGAGGGAACCTGAACAGGATGAAAAAAACTATTACAAGAGAATAAAATTAAGAATCGATGCATACTCTGAATTATATCACTTCAGACGTCTTACTGTAGTTGTAGTGTAAAAGCAGACAGAAAAGAAAAGCTTGAAAGGTAAGCAGTAGGTATTTGCCTTTAGTAACCCAGAGCTGTTTGGTCTAAAAGTAAGTACTGACCTCTTAGTCTGCTCCCCAGCAAAACAAATGAGAACTTCATCACAATGACTAAAAAATGACTTTATTAAGTAGGGTCACATTTCACTGTTGGCCAGAACAAAAGAATATTGATATTAAAGAGTACACTCATCTAAATCCTAAGGGAAATGTGTCAGAAGAGGAATGGCATAATACAAAGTGTTGTCTTGATAAGTGGCTGGAAATTAAAAGTACTGCTAAGATGCTTGTTAAAATTTTGTTATGTTAACGTGATCTATTCTCAGAAAAGCAAATGACAATTTTAAACTTTTGCAAAGATAATAAAGAGTTAATTGTTTTTAATATTATTATTTTATTATTTTTCAGTTAAATAAATTATCACTCAAGTAGAAGTCTTTTTGTTTCTCCTCAAGCTTTTTAGAAATATTTCTTAGTCTCGATTCTAAGTCAGCGCTTTGTTTTTGTTATTAGCATTGTGTCATATATTTAGTTTAAGCAAGTATGTATATATGAATATATTTCTTATCCATGGTAAATTTGTAGAATATAATGACTTGAAAAGTAATTATTGAATATGACAGTCACAAGAACATTTCAAGCTTCAGCAGTGAGGAGTGCAAGCAAAAGCAAGTCGCATACTTGTGATGTGCTTTTACCTTTTTATTTTTACAGGTTTTTAAGCTGTATCGATAAGTGTGGTAGGATTTATCGTGGCACACTGTTTTCACTCCCTCAGAGCTAACTCTTCAGGCCACCTCTAAAGCCGAATAGTTAACATTAAAAAAAGAAAAGAAAATCCCAGAATGCAGAAAATTAATGCTAAATGCTAGCCGTAGATGTGGTGACTTAAATTTACATTTCGCAGGTGAGTTCGAGGTGAATATTAAAATGAACTATCAGAGTAGCAAACCATTGATTTTCTTTTCCCCCTCAAGTACAGCACAAACAGGGATTTCATCAGTTTTGTCATTTAAAAAAAATGTAATAGGTGACTCAATATTAAGAAAAGACATTAAGAAGAAAAAAAATCCTGACAAAGTTCCTTTCATTATTTGACTGGATTTTGACTTGATATATTTGGATTGAATTAGTTGCGCTACACACAAACACAAGCAGTGCATGAAAGGTTGTTTTAGAAATTGGATTGAGAAGAATATTGTGGAATGGAGGGGTTTTTTTAGAGAGCAATTTTAAAGCTCTTTTCCAGCTTAGGCTCCTCAGATTGGAGGGCTCGATGTCCAGATGGTAACTCCACAATCTTAAATGTGCATTCACAGACAGCACATTGTGGCAATGCATTGAACTGTAGACCAATTGGAAAGTTCCTCAATGTGTTGGATAACATTGCCACAGGCATGACTTTGATGTTTTGTTGAAGCGCATTGATCTTGTCTGTTCGCTGTAATCAGAGCTCAGTAGTTCATGTCTTTGTTTCTGTGTCAGCATTCCAGCCAGAGTCGGGCATTAAGGCTTTATTTCTCCATGCAGACACGTAATTGCACAGAAATGCACTCAGGATAAAATCACTCAGGATTTCACACATTTCCTGGAACCTGCTGATTTTCCTTTGGTGTAATTTCTGTCTATAGTCACCTCTCATTTCTTTAAATTTTGGAAATGGAAAATAGGTGCAGTGATTTATTGAACATTTAAACATTTATGGAATTTACTGACTTTGTATCATTCTAACAAGCCTGAACATCTAAATTTGGTATGACCACCTTTATTCTTCAGCATATCCTGAACTCTGTTAGGGAACCGTTCTTGTATTTCCTCTCCAGGAATAGTTCTCCATGCAACTTGAAGGACATTAAGTGCTCTTATGTGTTTTACATTTTTAATGGGACTTTTCCACATTCATTATTCCATTGATTTTGACAGTATACCCAACACCACTGGCTGAAATGCAGCCCCAAACCATGACAGCCTCCATCTGTAGACACTCACTGTTGTATCTCTGTGTACCTCCTCCACACAGACAGATCAACTGAAGGGCTAGATGTATCTCTCAGGCCCTGTGTCAGGTCTTTACTGGACATTTTCCTATTTTTAAGAATATGGCGTTCACATACTGTTCGTCTGTTGTAGATACTTTTTAGGTCTGCCACTTCTTCTTTTGTCCTTCACTCGTTCACTTTATTCAGACACACTGCACACAGCACTGAGATTTGCCAAATTTTGTCTAATAGCTCTTTAAGAACCTTGATGAAAAAGCATTGTGGTTATCTGTGGCATTTTTCATAGATTCAAATGATGAAACAGGAACAAATTCTACACATAACAGACAATTTAGCAAAGAACAAAATTTAAAATGTGATGATGCATTATTTTAACCCTCTCCTACAACATATTTTTAGCACTAAAACCTTAACTGGTCCCATTTTATTTTCTATTTTATTCTGCTTGCCTTCATGATTGACGTTGTCTTCTTCAGTAACAAAACTACAAATCCTCTTTTTTTTTTTTTTAAGCCTCATGTTCTCATCTTTTTGTGTGTCAAACGTGTTGACCTTGGCTTTCTTACGGCTTATCTGCAGTATAAGCCTGCATCATCCTCTGCCCTGTTGTCACCCCAAGCCCCCTCCAGACAGCCACCCTACCGCCCACACACACTATCCTCCTACTGTAACCTTCAACCCGCTTGTGCTTGTGTCCTAATTCATCACTGATCCCTGCTGTTTGAGTGTACAGTATCTCCTGGCCTCTGAGGGATCAGGTCATAGAGTGTGGGACACCTCAGATCACCACATAGACTGATCTGATCAGGAAGTTGACATAATATAATGATCCTCCAGTGTGATATTGTCACATGCAATGTATTTACATTTGTGAATGTTTACTTTTTAAATATTATAGTGGCTTCATGGTGGTTTGCACATTTGCCTAACAAGCCAAGAAGCCCTGGTTTGATAATTTTTTTAAAGATTTATTTATCTTGGTTAATCATATCAGAAGTTTGAAAACTGAAAGTTTTATGGCTTCCCTCCAGGCAGTCACAAATATTTCATCAGATTTACCCAAAGTCTTTCTTCAGATCACCAAAACCCAAGTTTGACTTGAGTTAATTAATCAGTGTAATAAACAAAAATAAAAATCAGACTCTGTAATCATTGTTTGAAATTTGCTACATGCTCATGGATAAGCATTTACAGTATAGCTCAAAGGATAAGAAAGAGCTTCCCTGAAAGAAGACTTACAGAAAAATTGCGAGATATGCTAAATGAAGAAGCAACTGAGACCAAAACTAGACTATAACATTTTTAACCCTTTGTTTTGGGTCAAAATCTGCAAAATGAGGCATTCTTTTTGAAGTTTCCTCTTAAATTCCAGACATGATACAAAAGGTTGGAAAAAAAACTGCAGTGAAAATTTGTCCAACATTCTCCCTCTTTACATGCAGATGTAGATCCTTTAGCCAGTCAGCTATAGGGAGAAACGACAGAGAGAAGAGACAGAGCAGGTGAACAAAGATGGTAGGAGGTGTGTGTAACAATGTCTAAACAGCATAGTTGCTTTCTAAATAAGGAATTGGTGATGACATCTCCATCTCTGCTTCCTGAGAACTGCATTAGAATATTGATGTATATTCTATGATAATTAAAAATCTGAAGAATATAGCTAGCTAGCTTAGTTTAGCATAAACACAGAACAAAGGGAAGCAGGAAGTTCTTGCATCTGTCTAAAAGTAACAAAATCTGCCTGTTGACATATGTATTAGTTTATGAACTTATCTATTGTTATTTAGGATATAAGGAATAGTAAAACACACTTCGTCTGTCTAACTGTGTTTATTTTGTGCCCCTTTACACCACTGAACATCACGCTTATTAGTACACAGTCATCATGTTGCATGCGCGTTTCTGTTTTTCTTATATACCATTTGACTGTACTGCATGTGCTAATTTCTCTGTAAGCGCTGTGAATCCAGCTCTGCAGAAAAAAAAGAAAAAAAACCCTCCTATTCACATGCTGATTGCACACACTGCCCCTCCCCAGGAAATGAAACTGTAGCAGTGGGTTTTCAGGGAGAATGGGGAGATTTATAGACAAGCATGGTACAATAAGTAGCAAAGTGAGCAAAGTGCGGAAGCTTGCTGGAGCTCCAGCGATTTATCGACCCCTGCAGAAATGAAGCCGTGTCCTGGGACATGAAACTGCTTCCATTGCTGACCATTTGAGCTGCTTTCACACACAACATCTACACTGTTGTTCTGCTGTTTGACAATAATGGATCAATGGGACTGGCTCATTGCGGATTTGTACAGGACACCTGCACTAACAGTTCCCATTACACCAGAAGAGTGTGGAATAAATTAGACATGATCACAAAGACATTGGGGTTCATTACAGTAATGTAATTCAGTGAGAAAGGAAGAAGAGCTGCAATGTGTAAGATGAGAACTCTGATTTATGAAAATTGTTAAGTAAGAAAAACAAAAAACCAAAGCAAAACAATGCTTTATCTGTGCTTAAAGAGATTTTTTACCTCTTGTGGTTTGACCATGGGATGTTTCAAATCAAATAACAAAAGCGACTATAATATTTAAAAGTTGAATCATCCAATTCGTCATTCACCTGCTATGAATTAAAGTAAAAAAGCATTCAAATAAATAAAAAAGAAATACCTCAATGGTTAAAAGTAGGCAAAAACACATAAAGACACCAAATTCATTGGTTATACATGGCTACAATTACAAAAATACTGAATCTCTTTTAGTCTCTTTTCAAAGTACTTTTAAATGAGAAAAAATATAAATACAAAAAAACATATAGTATACAGTGCTTAACAAATTTATTAGAGCACCTCTTATTCAAATTAAAACAACAACACACACAACACAGATATTTTAGAACTCTGGGAAAAATGTATTTAAAACCAAAACTTGCAGCAGTTACTGAACTGAATTTGTGTTTTTATACCCAAATTTGAGTCGGCACACTGAGAAGTCAAAAATGAATCAAGCATAACATAAAAGCATTAAGACTAATTTTTCTGTTCAGGGATGCAAAACTGTAAAAAAACAAAACAAACAAACATAAGTGCTTTAACAGTAACTTCATGGGTAACAACAATAATTATATTTTAGCTTTATAGATACATTTGGGTTAAAGAGGCTGCAGATACTGGTGGGTTAACCATTAAAGAAACATATGTTTTTTGTAATTAGTTAAACTGTAAATTTAGTGCAGCTGTGACATAAATGTTACGTTGGGTGATGGTCTAATAAATTTGTAAATTTATATATATATATATATATATATATATATATATATATATATATATATATATATATAAATAAAATTCTACATTTGATACATCTTTTCATCATATATATGTATGCTTAATAATGAATTTCTTCCAGGAGAAACATTGCATGCAGGGACCCCAGGTCTTACTGCTGTAAGGTTTCTTCTTCTATTTTCTTTTTGGATAACAACAAAAAAATGAAGTAAAATGAAAAACATCTGGACAGCTGTGATGAAGCTCATGACTCAGTGTGGATGGCCACTAACTAATGATTAGACTCCTGCAGATATGTGATGCATTCACAGGCAAAACTAAAATTAAAAATATATCTGCAAGCAAAAAACAAATCTTTAACATTTTCTAAACACAAATCATTCACCAGCTCCCATTAATGTGGTGTCCATTGCATTTTTACATTTTGGAGTAAAACAGTGAAATGAGGTGAATGATGCAAGAGTCAGTGACATGAAATTGTAATCATTTTCCAAAGGTAATGTGCTCCTCGAGTAACCATTTTCTATGAAGTCTGGAGACCAGTTGGTGCTGAATTGTTTCAGTCTTCCCCCTCTGAAACCTCTGTTTAACATGTAGCAGTTTTCTTCACCAGGGATGCGCTCCGAGGCTTCGCTTTATTTGCAATGAGATTAGTTTGAGCAGCTTGAGAAGGCGAGACAAAGACTGAAAGCAGGTGTCGCACTCCTAAAGCATGAAAGTTGGAAACCGTGCATGTAATCGAGCCCCCCCCCCCTTCTAGCACTGAATAGCCAAGAGACAGCTCATCAGAGGTGTACTGATGAAATTATGAACATAGTTCAATTGTACCTCGTTGCACCATTAAGAGAAATGAAAACAGCAGCACCGGACAGAGCTTGGCTCCGCAAAACAACACAGAGGTGATAGATACGAGTGCATATCTCCACAAACTACTATGTAATTAAATTTTGCCCTGCGGGACTCCATTAATAACTTATAATATAATGCACATTTCATTGGAGGGGGCCTTCAGATGTGGGTGTGTTATTGCACTCCGGAGAAAGCGCCCTGTGTGCTTCATAACAGTTAGCGAGAAGGTAACATAAATCAGATGAGGCAGTTTTTTTGTGTTAGTAGTACTTGTAATTGTCTTTTGAAAATATGCGTTTTAATAAAGTTACAGCACTTAAGCATGGAACAGTTAGCAGAATAAATAAACCAAAGCGGCTCATGCAGTATTGTGCGTGTGTGTTAGTTGACCTTTGACTGTCTAGCTGAGCATTCATTACCCTGATGGCTGACATGTTCTAATTACACAAAGGCTAATTACTGGTGTCACACATACACACAGCTTTACAGAGACGCAGTCCACTTCAGTTGGCTTTTTAGGAGGGCATGGAACTGAGTCTCACTCTTCTGATCATATCATAGGATTAAACACAGTCAAAGGATTTCAAAGCTGTGCGCTAACGGAGAGGAGAGGGCTTTTGTGAGAGCTTTGAAGGTCTTGTCTTGTATCATCACTGAAGAGTCCACATCAGCTTCCAGCTCACTTCTCAGTCTTGACAGTGACATCTTTTTCATTTGCTGTCCCTTTTGTGCTCTACTCTGATTCCTAAATTCTCCCACATGAAAATAACCACCACTTTATTTGTTCATTTACGACGAGCTGAGAAATACTTGATCCCAGATTTGGGAAATGATGCAGCAGTTAGAGAATTAAAAAATTAAAAGTGAACTGAAAATGACTTAATAAATGTCAGTAGAGTTAACTGCTTTAATTCTACTCTCAGTGTTTTAAAAAAGGCAAACAGAGAAGTGAGGCTTATTGCCTCATAATTGTACAACAATACCTCATCACCACATATGAACGGCTTTAATGTTGAAAGAGGAATAACATGCGATTCACCTGAAACTAAAATGGGATACCTTGCAAGTGAAGTCACTTACAGTGGCATAAAATGGAGGTCCAAGGTCCAATTCTGGTGCTCTGCTTTTTCTGGGAAACCAAAAAAGAAACCATGCTTTACTTTTCTAAAAGCTGTTATCATTGTATTAAAATAATAATAATAATTGTAGTATTTGTGTAAGCTGTAAAACAACGTGAGTGTTATGGATTTGGAGACTTACATAAGGTTTACTGTTTGTCCTAGGGTATAGAGTGTGTGTAGTAATAATACACAAACTGTTTCTCTGCCATTTGTGTTTTGATGATTAGCACTGATCATGACCTCAGTGACTTTAATGGGTTTCAGTTGTGCACAGCA